>NC_064261.1:2774117-3082352 GCF_003254725.2 Canis lupus dingo | reverse complement strand
GATTAAAACACTGTAAAATCATTATTGATATGTCTGGGTGGGTCTGCATTTTAAAGGTGAAGTGTAACAAGTCTACATTCTGCGTGACAGCCTCTTGGCAAGCACTTTGTTTCATTGCCTACTTAATACTGGAACAAGGACCTAGCATCACCCCTACATGGAGCTATTTTCAAGTAAACCCTATGCTTGAGGAGGATATCTCTGGGTCAAAAGATGAATTAGGTCTCCTCAAATAGTTCTGGTAGGCCATCAACATCTGTGAACATCGTAAGTTCACATCTGTAATCAAAACTAATAGTTCCCCAAAGGAACAGCTCAGAGGACAAGACTCAGCCATGATTGTTTTTCCTTTTTGGACAAAGAATGGTAAAAAAAAAAATTGTTTTTAATCCAAAATGCTTCAATAAAACTTATTGAAGCATTAAAAATAGATGTATCATGTAGAGATGACAGGATTCTCTTCTATCATCTCATAAGAACAAAACCTCCAAGAAAGGCAACATTTTTTATTCTTCCACCTAACCACATACATGCACAAGCAAATCCCTAAATCCAAAGCCAAATCTCACACAAGTGTTTTACGTGCTTTCCGATTCAGATTATCTGTGAATTTAAAATATGATTAATGAATTAAGGTTCGATGGTGTTCCTTTAAAAACAAACCAAAAAAAAAAAATACTTCCTT
Organism: Canis lupus dingo; assembly: GCF_003254725.2. Lineage (NCBI taxonomy): Eukaryota > Metazoa > Chordata > Mammalia > Carnivora > Canidae > Canis > Canis lupus. The sequence goes on along the minus strand of NC_064261.1, from coordinate 3,081,667 downwards.
TTATATTAAATTGAACTCAATAAGCATCTGTTACCTAGGTGCTATGTTAACTGGCATTATAAGGGAGTTTGGAGAAGTAGAAGGCACAGTATCATCCCTTAAAGAACTGGTCATGTCATTACAAAAGCTATTTTCACATTAAACAACTAGCTAAGTGAACTTGAACAATGTCCTAACCTTTGCTAAGCCTCAGTTTCCTCACTTGTAAAACAAAGGAGTCAGAATCGATGATGCTGAGGCCTCTTCAGGTCTCCAAGTCCCTAGGCCTTTGGTATGATACCTATGAGACAGTGGGCCATGGAGTCCAAAGCACACTACAAGTAATCTATACAGCAAGTCAGAGCCAAGAGAGATCAATTTTGGGGTGATAAAGGTTTTCTAGAAAACAGAAACTTCAGTTTGGCCTTGTAGGATGAATAAGATTTGAAGGGGTGGGGGTGACCCTTTCCTGAGCATGCAGAGGGCTTTTGCAGGGTGAGTGGAAAAGTTCTTGAAGAGGGGCAGGGAGGATGAGGAGTTTGTGTCTGACTCTGGAGATAATGGGAGTGCATGCTGTCAAGTAGTGGGGTTAAGTAGGGGAAATGATGACTTGATGACAGGATCCTAGTAACCTGTAGGTCGAATCACACTGTACTTTGCAGAACCATGCAGCAACATCCCATCTCTCCTAGATCAAGGCCAAAGCCTTTGCGATGTTCCCCGAGGCCCTGCACCATTCATTCCTCCTCACTCACGTTGACTTGCCCCTTACTTATCACTACTTCCCTCCACCAGCCTTCTCAGACCTTTCCTCAAACACCGGACACGCTTCAAGCTTCTACACCTGCTTCTCCTCTGCGGGGAATGCCCTTCCCCTTCCCCCAGGAGGAACCTATGTTTGGCTACCTCTTCATGTATCTACTGGAAAGTCATTTTCTCAGGTAAGTCTTTCCTATCACCAGATTTTAAATCGCAACGCACTAGACACACAGACTCACTTTCTGTCTCACGTGCGTGTGCGCACACACACCTCTCCCTGTTTCCCTGCCCTGCTTTATTTTTTCCATGACACCTACCAGTTTCTACCATACTAGACCATTTATTTTGTACAATGTGTCTCCATCTGCGGCCCCTTCACCCTACCCCAAGGAGAATGTAAACTCCACGAGGGCAAGGATTTATGTCTGTTTCTTTCATGTTACTGTTCCGGAGTCTAGAGAGTCTAGAACAATGTCTGGCCTAAAACAAGACCCTAGTGAATGAATGCATGAATATGATACAAAGGTGTGAGGCCAATTATCCCACGGGTTGAACTATAAGCAAGAGAGCCTAGAGGTCACTACAATCAGAGCGCGAGGTCATGACAGCCTGAACTCAAGAAGGGCCATGGGAAGGGAGAGACCACACAATGGAGTAACAACCAGAGGGACTGTTAAACAAATTCAATATCCAGGCATGGGTCTAAAGGAAAAATATTCACCATGGGGGTTAGGAGAATGTTCAAGGGCAAAAGAGGAACTGGAAATGTACTGAAAATAAAATAATGCATAGTTTTATAAACAAATACTAGTCAGATTTAACTTCAGTTGTTTCCAAACATAATTGATTGCAATTTTCTTCCTGCTTACATTTCTGAGAGTGGCTGAAAGGAAACTAAAAAAGAAGGAAGTGGAAAACGTACAGCATGCCATGTTTTCCTTTTAAGGCAACTTCAGCCTGAATGGCAGGGCAAAACCTCACACACATTTCACAACCGGTTCGCTATCAGCTCCTAGGGACACAAAATAGAATACAGGAAAGACAGGTCCTGTTCTTCTGCTTTGTTTTGTTTCTTCGTTTTTCTTCACTTCATTATGTTTTCTTCCCGCAAACAGCAATCAGTGCAGATGACAATACATCTTTCTAACATCAGCCTTGGTGTAATTAAACATATTGAAAATGGAAAAAGAAAAAGAAAAAGGGTGTGTGGCATAGCTTTTACCGGTCTCTGCAGATGTTAAGACTTGACTAGAGTCATCGTGAGAAAACACTATATATGTGAAGCTAATATCTGATTCCTGTGTTTCTTAGGAAATTATTAAAACGTGATATGTTAACATTATCATCCAATATTATTTGCAATCATATGTGATACCTTTAGGAGAAAGAAAGGTAGGTCGATGGCTCTCTTTCTCATTTAACGATACCTCAAGCGCAGCTGAAAAGGCATATGAGGATGGTGTGTATGTAGGAGATGAGCTTTATGAGAGTCCTACACTAACTCAAATTTTACTATTATCTCTTTAGAAATTCAGTATTTTTTCCCAGAGGCATTTGCATAATTAAGTTTGATTCTATATTTGTTTTTCTCCCTTTCAAATGCATACCCTAAATCAGCCCGAAGTCAGTGGTTGTCAACTGGGGGTGATTCTGGCCCCCCAGAGCACATTTGGCAATGTCTAGAAACATTTTAGTTGTCACAGCTGAGGAGGGGGATGGTACATGTATCTAATAGAGTCCAGGGATGCTGCTAAACATCCTGCAAATACACAGGACAGTCACACAACAAAAAAATGATCTGATCCCAAATGTCACCGTGCTGAGGATGAAAAACCTTGCCCTATATTAACTCAGAGATCACCAGATTATGATAAAGTAATAACCTCTTTAGTCTAAGTGTGTCCTTCACAGAGGCTAAATAGAAAAGTCAAAACCTGCAACTTTCATTGCTTAAAAATGCAGTTAGACCGTGCTTTGGAACATTCTGTCCCTATTGGTAACGCTAATTAGGAACATTTAGATTAATCTCCAGATAAGCATTAAAAGGATGTTCTATGTTTTCTTCTGTTTCTGCCCAGAAATTCAGGGAAATTCATAATCACAGAATCAGGGAACACCAAAGCTAACAGAGACCTTAGCGGTTATTATGACAAACACTCTCATCTTACCAGTGTGGGTGGAAGAGTGGGGTGGGGGTGATGCAGAGGGAGGTCAGGGCACTTGCTTCCAGCCCCACAACTGGTTAGTTTTACAGCTGGGACTAGAACTCACTCCGTCCCTCAAGTCTGTGCTCCTTCTGCTTCAATCAGAAACAGATGTGGAAAACAGAGCCCAAGAAGGTCACAAAGAAATCCTTGGATTAAAGTCCACCTCCTGATTTCAACCTCAAAGACATTAAGCTAATAAGGCGATGCATGGCATGCCGTGCTCTCTACCCTTGGGAGTGGCGAGCTACCCGAACAGGCGACGATCCGGTGCCAACTCTGGCTGCAGACCTCTCCTGAGGCCCAGCCAGCATCAGCCAGGCCCTCCCAAGGGGGCCCTGTTAACAGACAAAAGAACAGTCTCAACAGGTGGCAGGTACATCTCGGAGGCCGATTCCCCGAGAAAGTCCTACCAAAAAATGAAGATCTAGAGATGCTTTAAAAACAAGTGGCATAGGATGGCCTCTCTGCTCTTTCTCCTCCCAGTTAAGGGGCAGTTGTACCTTCCCCACATCCTCCAGATGCTTCCCATGACTTCCCAGCACCAACCACATCATAAGAAAGAAGAAGGCACACAACTGCACTGGGCATTTGCGACTTCCTCTCTCCCCAGGGTCTCCAGTCTAGGCCCTGGTGGGTTGTCAAAGAACCTGGGGTCTCTTTCTAGCTCTCCATTCCCAACCTGCTCGTGGGGGCTCCTTCGGCCCTCCCACGGATGACATCCCTCCCAGAGACCTTGCCAGTCAGCCTGCCCCTCTCCAGCGGCCACCACCTGTCCTTTCCCCGCAGAACCGGCTGTAGAACAGGAAGCAGATCTGTCACTTCTCCATTTCCAGATGGCACTGAAACGAGTGTACATCCCCCTTTCATTTTCAAAGGGCTTTATGACTAGTTGCTCTTAGAGAAACCAAGAAGAACAGAAGCAACAAACGGTCCTGGGTGGTATTAGTGAACCCTACCAGCCACTGTTTATTAAGTGTCTTGTATGTGTCCGACCTTGTGTTAGATGTAATTCCTACATTATCTCTAAACCTTTTAACACCCCCAGAAGGTAGGTGTTTTCACTTCCATTCTAAAGGTGAAGGAACCAAGGACTAGAATGACTTCAGGCCACCAAAGAGCCAGTAAATCAAATTTTAAGACATTTTGGTCTAAGTTACGTCTTTCTTCAACATGAAGTAGACAAGCCTAGCCATGCCTGGCTCACAGCTCCGTCCTCAGATCTTTTTCATCATGTTCACTTGAACAGGCCTTCTCACATTTTGTGCCTAGGAGCAGGGCTCATCAACCCTGCCCTCTGAGGTGCCCACAGATGGATTCCTGGTTTTGTGGAGCAACCGTTAGTAAGTCTGAGGGGTCTGAAACTATCCTGCTGTCCCATGTAGGGTCTAGGTGGGAATAAACAGAGTCTTGCCACCTGACTGGGCATCAACCTGTAGTTCCCCTGGGCCATCCTACTATCTGCTTGGCTGGCCTGTGATAGTACTTAGGGCAAATATTTCCCCAACCATTCAGTTTCTTCTAGAGCCTGAGCCCAGCCCCGACCGTTAGCTACCTCTCTCTACTAGTAGCCCTAGTTCCTACTAGCCTCTTTATCTGGATCCCTCACCTCGTCTTAAAGGCCTTTTTGGCCTTACAGCCTCTATACCCACAGATAATAAAGACCGTGTCTGCCCTCAGAATAAGATGTTGCACTCCACTGCTGCTCCCTTAAAGACTTCCTCTCCCTGTGCCCCACCCTCCCACACTTCTTTGGTTGTCAGCATAGCTTTCTTTGGACTTGATTTTGGGCTAGTCTCTGAGGCATGGTGAGGGCCTCTCTGGCCAGCCTCCATTCCTGGTTGAGACTCAGGCTACTTCATTCTCCTGACAGGAATACATACCAAAACCCAAACACCTTGGGCCACAAGTCTACCCACCCCCTAGATCCCAGTAATTTAGGAAGATTTGTAGAGGTGCCTTTCGTCTAATAAGGAATCCAAATCAAGACTCCCCAGACTCTGGGGGGATTCATTAGCCAGTCAACAAATAATTACTAAGTACCTACTATGTAGCCAGCCCTGGTCCTTATACAGGTTCTGGGGCCCAGCAGTGAACCAAGCAGCTGAGGTTCCTCCTCTCAAATAACCCGTATCTGTTGCAGGAAGACAGGCAATAAATACATAAACAGATGAGAAAACAGCCGTTGCTGGGAAGCCCCCTTGGAGCAAAGTAAAATAGGGTAATGTCATGAAGAAAGAATGGTATGTATAGTCAGAGAAGTTTCCTGCTCTGTGGGTGATCTTAAGCTGAGATCTGAATGACAAGAAGAAACCCAGGCCATGGTCCCAGGTCGGTAACAGAAAAAAAAAAAAAAAAAAAAAAAAAAAAAGGGCCAGTGTTGCTGTTTTAAATAACCTTTCATTTTTGAATAGTGTATTCATTTGCTAGGGCTTCTGGAACAAAATACCATGGACCGAGTGGCTTAAACAAGAGAAATGTAATTTATCACAGGTCTGAAGTCTAAGATCAGTGTGATCAAGGGCTGGGTTCTTCTGAAGCTTCTCTCCTTGGCTTGCAGATGGCTACTGTCTTTTCTTAGGGTTGTTCCTTTGTGCATGTGTATCCCTGGTGACTCTTCCCTTTCTTATAAGAACACTAGTCATATTGGATTAGGGCCCTACCCTAATGGCCTCACATTAACTTAATGACCTTCAATGACCCTATCTCCAAATCTGGTTATATTCTGGAGGAACTGGGGATTGGGACTTCAACACTTCATGAATTCTGGGGAAGGGAGGAGGGGGACAATTAAGTCCATAATAAAGAGTTTTAAATTTACAGAAAAGCTGCAAAGGTAGTACAGAGGGTTCCCACGCATCCTACACTCATGTCCTCTGTCATTAACCTATCAGTATGGTACATCTATCACACCCGATACTGGCACATTATCATTGACTAGAATTAGCATTTTATTTAGATTTTCTTGTGTTTTATCTAATGTCATTTTTCTGTTCCAAGATCCCATCCAGGATATCACACTTTAGTCATTACATCTCCTTAGGCTCCTCCGGCTGTGATAGCTTCTCAGACTTTCCCTGTTTTTGAAAACCAGTTTGGAGAGGAACTAGTCAGCTGTTTGGGTAGGACTAACCAGTTTACAGAACACCTCTCACTTGGCATTTGTCTGATGGTGTTCTCATGGCTATACTGGGTTACGGGTTTTGGGGAGAAAGCCTACAGAGTGCCGTTCTCATCAATCATATCAAAGGTACATGATATCAGCAGGATTTACCACTGTTGATATGAACTTGATCATCTAAGACAGTGTTTGCCAGATTTCCTCACTGTAAAGTTACTTTTTTTCCTCCTTCCCATATTTTTGACTCTGTGACTCTGTGAGCACATTTAGGAATTAGAAATTATGCTCCGTCTCTTTGATGGCAGAGCAATCTACATAAATTATTTGAAATTCTTCTGTGTGGGAGATTTGTCTTTCTCTCCATTTATTTATTTATTCAATAAATTTATTTATATCAGTATGGACTCATGGATGTCTATTTATACTTTGGGTTATAATCCAATGCTACTTTATTTATTTTGTTACTCAGACTGTTTCAGCGTTGGCCACTGAGAGCTCCTTCACTTGGCTCCTGTGTCCCTTTGGCATACTCCCATTAGTGTGTGTGTTTGGGGGGGGGGGAGCGGGGGGGTTGAACACTTCCTTACTTCTTGCCATTACAGGATTCTCTAGGCTCATCTTCTACACTTTCTGCTCCAGCCACCTCTTCAAGAAGCCCAGGTTCTTTTTACTAGAGAACATAGGAGAAATCACGATCTGGGTAGTAGAAGTGTTTCTTGTTCCTGGGATGTCATTTCTAGGCCCTCTCAACTGACTGAGCAAAGGAATATACCTGTAAACAGTAAATGTGTACCCATATTTATAAATATTTCTATTTGATAAATAAGTAAACTATGCTAAATTAACCACCAGGTCATACTAATGTCTCCAATGCTGGCCTATTACCTTAGGGATCACTCTAGCCTTCTCTCCCTGCTTCGCTGTAACATCCCACTTAACAGTAAGAAACCTGCCACCCACAATCCACTATCCATCTACTTAGTTGTTCAATTTCAGTACCCGCTATAGTTGTTTCAGGATGGTTAATCTGCACCTGCATAGGAAAAAACTATCAATCAGAGAACAGTGCTTCTGTAAAACCCCCTTTACCATGAGTTTTGCAGGGACCTACTCAATTCTAAAGCTACTTCGGTCAGCACCTATATCCTCTACTTTCTTCAATGAGGCTACTTCGTATATTTGTAATAGATTCTTCTGTCAAAATCTGCATTCTATTTAGTGTCTTCGGACTCCCTAAACATATCCTTTTAAAAATTTGTATACAGTAAGGTTCACTCTTTGTGATGTAAAGTTCAATCCATTTTGACAAACGCAGTGAAATGTACTCGTCATTATAGTATCCTATAGAATAGTTTCACCATCCTAAAAATTCCCCTGTGCTTCACCTATTCAACCTTCCTTTCCCCTCAAATACCTGGCAATCACTGTTCTGTTTATTTCTATAGTTTTGCCTTTTACAGAAGGTCATAAAAATAGAATCATACAGTATATAGCCTTTTCAGCAGCAGGAACACCAATGTTTTTAGAAAGGGGTGATGGCCAACAGTGTTCAATATTGCTGAGTGGTAAATAAGTACAGAAGAGTGACAGGTATTAGCACAGTACAGGCTAGGTCTAGAAGTTTCCAGCAATAGAGCTGAACTTACTGATTGCTATTTTAGTTCTCAAGGTATGTGACTCAAGTGTGAGAAGAGGACTGTAACGCCAGACTCCAAAGAAGGGAAATCTTACCACGGGGCAGAGCTCTGGAGAAGAAAAGATCACATCTCTTAGATCCTTAAATCATAGAATACATCACATGTTGGGCAACAGGCAGAGAAGGATGAGCCAATACTTTGTCACAGTTTAAGTCTCATTGCACACAATAAAAGGTCAGTTCTTTTAGATGTACTTAAAGTATTTATTTGAGCTAAAATGGATTGTGATCAACAGTGAAACATGCTCAATTAACTTGGGAATCACTTAAGCCAGCTGTCTATGTCATTTTGCTAAGAGGCCCCAAATGAAGAGTGCACATGTAGAAGGATTACAATTCTGTACTTTCTAGAAATCACCATGTATAGATAGGTGCTCACTGAAAGCCTCATTTAGGGGCAGGACACACATGCCCATATTTGCCCTGGCTTGTGGAGAATTAGCTAGAATTCCACTGCGTGCTACAGATGCCAAAGAATATTCAAGGAACAAACAAAAAAACACCAAAAGAGGCAACAACGTTTCCACTGAGATCCTTACAACAATTTCTATCCATAAATTTTGGAATATGAGCTCTTAAAGACTAGCCATGCAAGTAGAGCAGATCTTTTTGTGCTAACACGCTACCTCTGCATACTCTTCTCAGTCTCATTCCTGCTGGGTTCCCAAGTTTACTGGTGGGCTTATTAGCAGCCATCATGTTGTTTCTTCCGGCTCCACTGAAAGCAATATTGGGATGAGCCGAGTGGCAGACCGACACGTACTTTCCACCATCCACGGCTCTCAGTTTTCCCCTATAGATGGCTAGGTACAAACTGCTTTTACTGATTTTGGTCACAGACAGTATTATCACTTGTCATCAGGGTGACATGTAAGAGTCATTTGTTTATTTTTCTCCATTGACCTCCTTCTCCTTCTGTTGTGTCTCCTTGCGCTGAGTCTGAGTTCCTTACTGCACTTCGGGGACAGGCATATTTGCCAAGATCCAAGGAGAAAACATCTTGGAAGGAAGCGGAGAAAAAGGTGTATCCACTGAATTTCTATTTCTTTTTATAACTACTTTTAGTCATTATCAGTGGATTAAACACACACACACACACACACACACACACGCACACAACTGATTAGTTCTGGTTGTTATTCATTATTCTCCCACTTCTTGTTTCTAAAAAATCTGCATTACAAACAACCCTCCAGGATCTTATTCCAATCAACCTATCTCAAGTCTTACAATTAATATTCCTAATACAACCACTACACCGTTAGACTTTTTTTTTTAAAGCAACAAAACCCAATGCCAATGAATCACGAATCTCCAAGAGGAGAGGGCCAGAGAGGTTAACCAGAGAGTGGATTTGACATTGCGAAGCAAGAACCTCCCCTGTGTTTCTCTGCTCACTGAAGCTAGTGGTTTGGGTTAACACAGGAAATGCAGTAAACACACAGTAAACTGTACACACAAAGCAGCCATCAGCAATTTGCCTGGTGGGGTCGGATAGCATGTGGCTGATAGGTCTCTGGAGATGAGGAACAAACAGCCATGATGGATTAAGTGATTGCTATTGGCTGCGTGCTTGCCCTGCATATTTCACCATGGACAGTAATCAATTACTGGAGCCCAGTAATGATACCAATCAAACGCACTTAGCACTTCTGCACTATCAACCTGAGGGCTGCCGACCTGCCAGTTTGAAAAGGCTTAAGGCTGTGTGAGAAGTGATATGTGAGGTAGCCACTGTGAAGCCTTTAGATCCAGGGGAAAGCGGCCTTCTTTCCCTTCACGTTAAAAAGATAAATGGATAAATTAGCCTCTCACCTGCCCTACATTAAGGTTTCTTTTAAAATAAGCAATATTCTCCCTCTCTGTCTCTGTCTCTCTCTCCCTCTCCCCCCCCCCCCAGGGGGATGACTGTTTACAAATATTTTGGCATAATTTGAAGTCTCCTGGTCAGCAGTTTCTTGTGAGCAAACAGCCTCAAAGAAAATGACCAAACAGAAGCTGCGGTAAAGCAGAAAGCCAGCCAACCGATTGCTTCTGAATACCACCAGTCGCCATAGAGTCCCGTTGCTATGATGTCACTCGCTGTCTTTGTGTCCTGTGGTGGGAACGCCACGCGTCATCCCTGGAGGCCCAGAACGCCCTCGCCCACAGTGCTGTTCTTTGTGGTGTCTGTGAGGAAGTTGAAAAAGAAATGCGTCTGCCTCTGGTTCTAGCATGTCCAAATCTAAGTCAGTTCCACCTCCTCTAGGGGTTGGGCATCCTATCTCCTTCCTTTGTAGTCATCTTCGTTTGTCCTACGGCGGCTCTCAGGAGGAAGCAGGGGGCGGAAGTTGGCCAAGTCCCCTGAGACCCTCTCTGGGCTGCTGGTGCCCTCTCTGCTACCGCCCGTTTGTTCAGTGCCGGGCTCCAGGGCAACAGCGGGCCGTCCCACAATTTCTACTTTGACGGACCCTCTGCTATAACAGTAACGGTAACGGATCGAAGGGCTAGGGCCCGGGGAGCCTCAGAAGAGCTGTCCCACTCTGAGTTCTTGAGGTTTAGTTTTTGCTGTGTTTTAAGCGTTTTCTGAGACAAGTGTAAATTCCCTCTTCATGAGCTGGAGACGAGCAGAAGACACCGGGTCCATGACAGGCTTCCGTTAGACTGTTGTTTACAAGTCACTTCAGTTCTCTACTTGTCCTGGCTTGAACTTACACAGCACAGGCACAGGGAAGGGCAGGGGAGACGACATCTTAGAGTGGTGCAAACGTCTGCCTCTCGCGTGCAGTGGCGCTCACACGACTGCAGGCATCTGTCAAAGCTCGAACGCCATGCTTCAAATCGTTCCATTTGTTGTATGTGGATTTAACTCCATAAAATCGAGTTAGAAACTCCTACCTAACAAGCAGCTCCCGGCTAACAGGACACAACCTCAGATGGGGACGCGGGATAAATGTGTCCTTGTCTCACCCCCGTGAAATGGAGCGACACTTCTGGATGCCACATGGTGAGGTCCGCCTGGCGTGGGAGGCCCACGCTTCCACCTCAGCCTGGCCTCTCCCAGGCAGCTGCTCCTGATGGGTGTGCCCAACCACCAACTGCCTCGGTTGGCACAGTGGCCCCTTCCCAGAGATGTACGAACTCTGTCCACCTAAGAGCACAACCCAGAGTAGGGCTCCAGACCAGATGGAAGCAAAATCTTGGCTAATGACACAAATCTCCCAGAACCACGAGAGGTGCAGCTCTCCAGGAAAAGGACATCCTGAATGGATTCATTCATGTCCCATTATCCAGATCGTTCCTAATAATATGTGCCACCTTCCCCATACCACAAGGGCACTGTGAGAATTAATGAAATAATGAGGCCTCTGGAGGCCCTTCCCAATGACAATGCCAGGAAATCAGAGCCATCAGCTCCCCCCGAGCTCAAATTTAAGGACAATACTTGTGATGGCTTCAGCTCCCCACTCTTTCTCCATATGACGGTATCTCTATTATGCAAACCTGGACAACAATCTTGTTGAACTTGTCCCTGAAAGTGTGTAACTTTTCAGCTGCACTCTGTCCAGTCTGGGATGTTACTGCATGTCTGTGAGTCACGGACCCTCACAGGTGGAACCCAGAAATTCAGCCCGGCCCCTTATCCCTCCAGCATCACCAAGAGATTCGTGATAAGCTTCCTCCTGCTAAAAAGGAGATGTCCTCTGGTTGTCTTTCTACCCAGGTGCTTTTTTCTTTTTCTCAGAAAGACAGCAGCTATGCCCCGGCCCTTAGAGAACCGTGGAAGACCAGGGAATGTGCGAACATGTTAATGCTGTTAACTGGGAGCCTGGCGTTTTCACAATTTTGTTTATCTAGCCCCTGCCCTTAACACCACTGCTCCCTCCCTACTTTTTCTCACTTTTGAGAGTCTGAAGCACTGTTGACTACAACCGCTATACTTACATGAGTAACTATCACTACAAAGCAATCTTAATATTGTATTACTTTGACGGACCTAAAAACCATATATAGTGAAAAAAAAATCGAATGCTTTTGAGTCACACATGCTAAAAAGTTTAACTACGGTAAGAATACTTACTTAAAATATAATACTAAGATAATATTAACAACATAAATCTTGTCCCTTGAAAATAATTATTATTGGAGGTTTAAAATGTGAGGGTTTATGTCTGGATTTTCAGTTCTATTTCATGTGCCTATCCTTGGGCCAACAGCTTATCTTCTTGAATACTGACTTTAAAGTACATTTTATTTTATTTAAAAAAAATTTTAAAGATTGTATTTATTTATTCATGAGAGACAGAGAGAGAGAGAGGCAGAGGGAGAAGCAGGCTCCACACAGAGAGCACGATGTGGGATTCGATCCCGGGTCCCCAGGATCATGCCCTGGCCCGATGGTGACACTAAACCACTGAGCCACTAGGGCTGCCCTAAAGTACATTTTAAAATACTACCTGGATACTATCTGTTCGCCTTTTTCTTTTTTTATATGTAGATTTTATTTATTTATTTATTTGAGAGAGAGAGAGAAAGAACATGAGAGAGAGAGGTCACAAGCAGGGGGGAGGGGTAGAGGGAGAAGCAGACTCCCCAGTGAGCGGGGTGGGGGGCAATGTGGAACTAGAACCCAGGACCCTGGGATCATGACCTAAGCCCAAGGCAGATGCTTCACTGACTGAGCCACCCAGGTGCCCTGTTCACCTTTTTCAAAACTGTTTTAGCTATTACAGGCCCATTGTATTTCCCTGTAAATCTGAGGGCCAAGCTTGCCAATTTCTACAAAAAAAAAGTCCAGCTGGGATTATCACATTGGGATTGCGCTGAATTTAGAGATCAATCTGGGGAGAACTGCCATCTTGACAATACTTAGTTTTCCAATAATGAACTGGAATGTTTCTCCATTTATTATGATCTTTAACTTCTTTTGACCATATTTGATAATTTTCAATGTGCAAGTCTTACACCTCTAATAACTTTATTTCTAAGACTTTTTTTTTTGGATATGAGTGGGAATAGTATTACTTAATTTAATTTTCAGATTGTTTATTGCTTATAACAGAAATGGAATGTTTTTGTATATTAATCTCATGCCCTGCCACCCCGTTGAACTCATTTATTAGTTCTAATTCTGTGTGTGTGTGTGTGGATTCCTTAGGATTTTCTACATACACGATAAAGTCATCTGCAAATAAACTTTCTCATTCTTGATGTTTTTATTTTACTTTTGCCTTCTGGCACTTCTGGTATAACATTGAATAGAAGTGGCAGGAGCAAACATCCTTGCCTTATTCCCTAGCTGGGTGGGAAAACATCTAATCTTTCGCCATTATGCATGATGCCAGCTGTAGGGTTTTTGCTGATGCCCTTTATCAGGTGGAAGAAGCTCTCTGCTATACCTAGCTTGCTAAGAGTTCTTATCATGGATGGACGGTGGATTTTGTCAAATGCTTTTTCAGCAGCCATTGAGATAAAAATGTAGGGTTTTTGTCTTTTAATGTGGTATACTAATGAATTTTCAGATGTTAAAGCAATCTTACCCTAATGGGGCACTTAGTTTCTACCAATGCTTTCATTCCTGAGTATGGGTCATGCTCTTCTTTCTTTGCATATCCCATAATATTTTGTTTAAAATGGACATTAAAGATGGATAGATTATAGTAATTCTGGGTTGTAAGATGTTCCCCCTCAAGGTGGTGGTTGTTTCCATTTCTGCTCATTTCTTTAGCTGTTAAGTAATTTGCCTGCATTAATTCTGTGAAATCTATGTCCCCTGCAGTGTGAGGTCACTGATGACTCTTCTCAGTTTTGTTTACTAATTCTCATTTTTATTTTTAAACCTGGTTTTCTAGTGGTCACCCCTTGTCTGCACAGCTAAATGGCAGGTCAGTGATTTGACTGAAACTTGTGATCAAAAACCTTGAGCCAGTGAAACTTCCCTTCTCAGACGATGGATCTGCTTGTGGGTAGAGGAACCTAGTCAAAGTTCAGGGCACTTTCCAGTGGGTCTCAGCTTCTGCTCTCCACTGGGCCCTTTCACGTTTCCTCTACGCATGTGACACAGCATCAGGATTGGCCACTTGTGTGTAGATGGTTTGGGCCCTCTCTTGACTGCTGCCCGTGCAGTCTCATCTAGAAGTATGCTTCTAGATGAGACTACGCCCGCAACCTCAGAGTAAAAGAGCCACTGGCCTCTCCAATCACCTGCCACCCAGATCATTATGCCCACCCACACCACCACTGGGGTTAAGCGCTGCCCACTGTTCCAAATCAAGTGAGTTCTCAGCAGCAGCAACAGCAACGGCCAGTCCTTAGGAACTGTGGTCTCCTTACCCCCCAAATCTCCATGACAACAGAGCTGAGCAAGGAATGGGTGCAGCCCTGGGCAAAAATTCCACCAACTCCCACTATTCTTAACAGAAGTTCAACAGATTTTCTAGTATAAACATTTCTCAGATTGTTTCATGCCTTTATTCAATTTCCAGAGCACTGAAATGATTGTTTTTGTTCATTTTGTCCAACTTTATATTTGCTTTTTTTAAAGAGAGGGTCTGTTGACCTCCTTACTTGGCCATAGCCAGAAGTCCCGCCCCAAGATTTATTTTTAAATGCTGTGGATACTACACAGAAACTTGGCACTCCAGATTATTTATATCCCATCCAATATGACTTTTTGTAGTGTCAAATGCTATACAGTTCTTTGTAGGTCTGATAAAACGTTTATCTTTTCAAGTGAATAAGGCGCAACTTGAAACCGTGGAACAAAACACAAGTAATAAAGATTTAAGTCAAATGACTTGGAGGCCCAGTTCTGGAAATACAGCAGGAAATCAGTAAATGACCTTTGATTCATAGATGTGGATCACCACCTATACTGGGAGGGAAAATGTGCTTATTTAATTCCATTTTTATGATATTTTTATCCACTATGTTTCACCAACCATCTATACCAAATGCCATAGAGAGGATATAATTAAAGATCCTTAAAAAAAAAAAAAAAAACCAACCTCCTCTAAAAACATCCAATCATAGCTGCATTTTACTTTTTCACATGATTTTCCTCTTGAAAGTCACAGTGGGTTTTCCAGTTAATCTCAAGCAAGTATCTGATTGAGATGTTGTTAATGTTAAACAGCAATATCATTTGATTAATATATTAAAACTGTTCATGGTCATCTTCATTCACCTCAATAAAGACTGTTCATTACTTTCAATGGCTTCTTATTGCTGTATGTCTGAAATTACAAGATAAAAAAAGGCTGCAAAGCAGTAGGAGATCCGTAACCTCTATCCACCTAGCTCTGAAGGGGGAAAAAAAAAACACACAGCACTTCCTATGGCATGATTCAACCTGGGAATAAAAAGAGCTTTGCCAACATCAACTAAAACTCACCACAGCTGGTAAAGTTAAACTCAATACCAGCCCCTTAAAGGAACATAAACATATTTGCCTGAGATCATGTAACAAATTGGTAGAACTAGAAAAGTAGACCAGAAGGCTTGTCCCCTAATCCCATATCCCAGTCTCCTTCTATTTACATCAAAACCAAACTCTATGGCCAGTTACCCAAAGCTCTACCCCGGCCTCCCTTCTCCTTGAAAGTTTTTTTTTCCTAGAACAGACCGATGGTGTGGAGGAGGGCAGAGACCCGTTCTCTGATCCAGCTGTGTTACCAGTGCCCTCAGTGGAAAAAAGAACAAAGAATTAAAAGATATGGCCATCTTTTCCCTCAAATGCAATGCAAGTATGATCAGAAACCCAAATCTCAAAAAAACTAACAAAACACAAATTGATTTGCTGTTTCAGCCCAGAAGGAAAGAGATGTGTGTTAAATTTGCAACATACCACTCCAATTTTCTCCATGAGCAGTTGCAGTTTTAGCCACCATCAGTTCTTACCATGTTAAAACACATTTTCCAAGCTCTTCTCGATAATGAAACCACTCTGAAGGTTCCAGATTGCTTTCTCATGGGCGATGTTATCCCCTACACCCTGCTAACTGTTATAATACACATTGAAGGAAGGTAGGGGAGCAGGTATTATATTTCCAGGGAGAGGAAAGCCAGGAGCTCAAAAGATGCACCCAAGAGGCCTCGGAGTTCCAGAGTAGCAAAGCGACAAGTCAAAGTCACTGATGTTGGTAGAGAGCTGTGTCTAAAAATTGAGCGGACTCCCTCCTGAGTCATCATCACTTTATGTAAGAAATGGGTCAAAATTACAAGTGGAAAAAAGAGAAACCCAGATGAATACTCTCACCTGTCTGCACATCAGTACACACGCACACCTTAATGCATCGGGGGTTTTATTTTGTATGTTGACCAACCCAACAATGTTTCCCAGTTTATGACTGGGAAAATCACAATGATCATGTGACTCTGACAATCACAATGAGTCTTTCCCCATATGCCATAACTTACTTGGATAATGAAAGTTATGCTTGCCTTACAAAAGTCTATCACTATTTAATTGTATCTGTGACTTAACAGATATTGTCAGTCTATACTAGGAGGCTTTCTTTTTTAAAAAAAAAAACAAAACAAAACAGGGGATTCCTGGGTGGCTCAGCAGTTTAGCACCTGCCTTTGGCCCAGGGCGGGATCCTGGAGACCCGGGATCGAGTACCGCGTCGGGCTCCCTGCGTGGAGCCTGCTTCTCCCTCTGCTTGTGTCTCTGCTTCTCTCTCTCTCTCTCTCTCTGTCATAAATAAAGAAATAAATCTTTAAAAAACAAAACAAAACAAAACTAGATCCACATCTGGACTACCGTGGCTTTCTCACAGCAACATGGAAAGATGAAACTCATTCAAATGAACTCTCTTGTTTCTTCTCTACCTGAAATCTGTTCTGTTTAACTTAAAATTACATTTGGAATAAGCTTAAAATCTGAAGAATTATTCCAGTTGAGGCCTGAAGTGGGAAAACTTACATAGCAGTAGAAGCAGAAAACACAAATCATGACTTTTAATAAGTCACATTGGGAAAGAGTAAGACCAGTCAATTTCCTATCGAATTTATTTTCATGACACGTTCATAAATATTCAGAAGACAATAACGACTTCAAATTCCACCAGACTATAGGTTCTAAACACAATACAAAAAAATCAGAAGACCCAAGACTTGTTGTCATCATTAATGACCTATTGAGTGGCAACGCAGCCCTAACACTTGCCACCACACTGTTGTCCTTAAGGAGCTTACACTCTGGTGTAGACAGGATAAAATTCACACAACACGGAATATCCAAATAACATGAACATACTTATAAGTATCCCTTGATTTGTTTATTAGGTATACTCAAGCCAACTTGCCAAAAAAGAAACTTGTGTGCATTAGAATTCATCTCCCAATTACAGAGCATCTCGTGTCCCCCAGAACTCCCTGTGGTCCCCCTTGGGCAAGCGTAGGCAGCACTGGCTGGAGCCGCTCCCAGCTCCCAGAGAGGCAGCCGGAGGGCAGAGCAGAGTCCCAGCACCCAGCTCCAAGGCTGGGCTACAGACCTGGGTGTCCAGGAGCCTGACCCTTTAATAACACAATTTGACTGGGTTGATGCTTCAACTGAACCACTCTTTCTCAAAATTCCTCTTTACAAACTTCACTGAACATTTGGGATTCTAGAATTGGAAGGAAACTCGCATGGGAGTCCACAGGGGTCAGTAACTTTCTGCTGGGGCTGGCACCAGGACCGACTTCCTGCCCCCAGGCCTGCTCCGTTTCTACCCTGCCACGCTACACCAGGGTACATTTGGCAATAACATTGGCACTGCCTCCTTGGGAACATGGGTTAGGTCTGGACTGCCTAGGGGAAAATTCTAGATGGAGCTCCTAGGGTTTTAGACACCCTGAGAGGGAAGGACCTAGTGAAAGGGAAATACAAGACGCACCCGGGTATAAAGGAGAAAAAGCGCCACATGGTGCTGAGAGGGTAGGGATGGGCACTGGGGGGCAGGGCAGGAAGCCTGGGATGGCTGGGCCAGGGACCTGAGGTCTGCAAGGCCACGAGGATTCACCTCAAGGAGCTTGGGAGGGCCGTGGAGAAGACAGAGCCTAGATCGCTGGCTTGGCTGCACCGTAACATGGGGCCGTGGCCTTTGTCGCTCCCCATTTTATTTTTTATTTTTTTTAAAGATTTATTTATTTATTTATTTATTTATTTATTTATTCATTTATTCATTCATTCATTCATGAGAGACAAAGAGTGAGAGAGAGAAAGGCAGAGACACAGGCAGAGGGAGAAGCAGGCTCCATGCAGGGAGCCTGAAGTGGGACTCGATCCCGGGACCCCGGGGTCACAACCTGGGCTGAAGGCGGCACTAAACCACTGAGCCACCTGGGCTGCCCTGTCGCTCCCCAGTTTAAAGTGAGGCTAACAACAGTTTGCCTGTGGCAT
This sequence comes from Canis lupus dingo, assembly GCF_003254725.2. Classification (NCBI taxonomy): domain Eukaryota; kingdom Metazoa; phylum Chordata; class Mammalia; order Carnivora; family Canidae; genus Canis; species Canis lupus. The sequence continues at coordinate 3,063,542 of NC_064261.1, read as the reverse complement.
CTCTAAGAGGGACCTGAGCTAGCAGAGCGAGCCCCGAAAGAGCCCCAGAGGCAAGCCCTAGACTGGCCCTGTGAGGAAACACCCAGAAGCACCCCGAGCTCCACTTCCCGAGGCACAGCAGTGCGGGAGCGTTCCTTGGGGGACGGCTGTCCCAGCTCTAGGATTTGCACCGGCGAGGTGCCTCATGCTCCCCAAGGAGAGTCTTTGTGTCAACGGAGGGAGGTCTCAGAGCTCCGCAGCCCGCACCCTTCTCCCCTCCCAGAGCCACACGGCCACCTGTCAAGATCCAGGGCATCCGGTCTTGTCCCCTCACTTCTCTGAAGCTCATCAGAAACCTGACCTCTTGAGCATTTACTTCCCCCAAATGTTCTATTTTTTTTTTAAGATTTTATTTATTTATTCATGAGAGACACAGAGAGAGAGAGAGGCAGAGACACAGGCAGAGGGAGAAGCAGGCTCCATGCAGGGAGCCCGATGCGGGACTCGATCCCAGGACCTGGGGTCATGACCTGGGCCGAAGGCAGATGCTCAACCCCTGAGCCACCCAGGTGTCCCCCTCCTCCCAAATGTTCTTGGATCACTTGAATCCTAAAACCTGCAGGGGAGGAAGGAGCCTGGGAGGTGTGGGGCAGGGGGTGGAAGAGAGAAGGAAGGAAAACGGGGTGCGCAGAGGCTGTGAGGCCGAGCCCCCCAGACCGAGAACGGGGCGGGTGGGCGGGAGGGAGAGCAGGGGCCCGGGGACCAGGCTGCGCAGGGGACACAGGCCGCGCAGGCCGCTCCTCACAGGCTACACTCACTTCCTGGCTAAAAGGATTCCTACCGTTTTAATTAGGCTTTTCTCTCCTTTTCTTTTCTTTTCTTTTCTTTTCTTTTTCTTTAAGATAAGAACTAACACATCTCTGTTGACACATCCCCCAGATACAGCTGTATTTTCAACTACGGAAAGAACCAACACTGACTGTTGGCTTCTGGAAGAGTTTAGAATTTCCGGTGAAATAAATAATTAGGACAAAAGAAGTTCAGCAAAGTAGCTCAAATCTGTGCTGGTGCACGAAGACACAGGTCGGAAAGTACTGATGGCCCAGGTGGTGGGGTTGGGGGCGAGGGGGGGCTTCTTCAGTTGGAAAATGAACCCGAAGGCTCGGCCACCCCGGGTCGCGTTGAGCCTGAGTGGTAGGACAAGGCACAGGGGCAGAGTCCTCGGGGCTTCACCCTCCTCTTTCCCACAAAAGATCTAGAGCGGGGTAACTCCCCAGTGATTCCCAGTCATCCTTGACAGAAAGGAATTGGGGATGTCACAAGTAGTATGTGTACAATCTTCCTTAACCTAGAACCCGTTGGGGGGGGGGGGTGGAGATCTCAGAAGTGAGATCTAAAACCAAAACATGGAAAAGAGAAAAAGTAACAGTGCAGCTGCCGAAGAGCCGCACTAGGATGCTGGAGACATGCTCACCGCATGACCAGATCCCCTAAAAACCACGATCTGTTCACATCGAAGCACCACTAAAGGACACCCCAGGTAACAGATGATGATGGAACGAGGTCCGCTCCTTTAAGTAACAACAGACTGGGGAAAAAAACCGATTTCAATACCATCAGACAACGAATTAAAATGAAACTTTTCTAACTGGAAAAATGCAGAGCTGGCTGGGAAGACTGATCTCCACCCACCCTCCCTTCTCCCCAAAGGAGATGAGGACAAGAAAACCGAACAACCGGAGGTGAATTTTGTTGAGGAGCGCCCTGCACATGCACAGGGAGGGCGGCTCCTGTTTCAGGGGTGTTGGGGGAAAAATTTTAATATTAGCACACGTGAGCCAAACGCCCAGCAGTAAAATGCATTTGCCATTTAATTTTTTTTTTAAATACACTGCAAGAGGGAGTTAAAGTCTTGTCATTCGCCCAGTGAAATTGAACACCAATAAAAAATAAATTTATAAAAAAAAAATCTGATCTCTCTCAAACCATCTCACCCAACAGCGTTAAAGACGTTACTGCTCTGACCTATTCCAACCTCAAGACATCTTGTGGGAAACACAGGTCAGTTTTAAAGCACCAGGTGGGTAAACAGTCGTTATTTGGTCTTCCAACCTTGAATTTTAGGGGTTGTTTACTTAGCTGCCGCTTAGAGGCTCCCACTTAAGACCATGTGGCATGCAAGGGTTTTCCAAATGTAAGTAGACTTTGTAAAGTAAGCAGACTCTTACTCATCAGAACAAATGGTGTGCCAAAAAAAAAAAAAAAATCCGCTTCCGTCTTGTCCTGAGTTCTAAGGTATCAATAGTGAGAAGGGGAGTGGGGAAGACAGGGACATAGAGCCCTCCTCTCTCCAGGTCAGTATTGCAGTAAACAAGAAAAAATTAGGGGCCATTTCGAGATCCCTGGACAAAGTAGGGGAAAAAAAAGGTAGTCAGCAGGTTTCCTTCCTCATTTAACTGAAGTAGTTCTATTGAGCCTGGATGGGCCAACAATTTCCAGGCTAACTCCACATCCAACCATACACTGAAATCCATATTCTACGTTCTATCAAATTAACACAACCGAGCAGGTAGCAATAATAATAGCCAATACACGGAGTTTATTTATTAACCCCGTGCCAGGCACAATTCTGAGTGCTTTGCGTATATTAACTCATTTAATCATCTCAACAACACGCTGAGGTAGGTACTGTTCACATGTGAATATGACCTTGGTTGGACCTGAGAAATAAAAGGCAGGGATAAAATGAGACAGAGGTGGCTAAGAATTTGGAAAGGAATCTCTGAAGGCCCCATATCCTACAGACTGCCTTATACATTGCTGGGGCAGATGATACACAAAGAGAGCATACAGATCTCTTATCTGCATTTTGCTTAAATAGCTTTGTTCATACATTTCCACTGAAGGGACTACTAATCTCTGTAGACAGAAAAGTGAGATTTAAGAGAGATTAGGAAAAAAAAGAGGATATTTCATAAAGGGTGATAGCTAAAAATCTATCACCGACTTAAGGAAAATTATCTATACTCATTTCAAGAGCAGAAAATTTCAAAAGCAAACTGGGCCGGTCCTTCTCAGAAATCATAATCATTGCAGCTTTCACTTCCTGGGATTCTTCTTAATGTGAATTCCTGGTAGCTAAAATAACAAGGGTGTGGAAAATGAGGCAGAGGGAGACTAGGAAATGTTTCTGTATTTCATTACATTTGGGGGGAGGGGGAGGTGGGGCAGCGGGAGCCCCAGGGATCTAGAAAGAAAGAGGAAAGAGAAATAACAATTGAAAGAGGGTTCTTGTTTATAGGGTGACAGATGGTGACTGCACTTACCATGGGGAGCGTTGCGTAATGTGTAGAACTGTCGAATCGCTATGCTGTGCACCTGAAACTAAGATATCAGTGTGTACCAACTATACTTAAATAACAAAAAAAAAAATCTTTAAAACACACACACACACACACACACACACACACACACACACACACGGTTCTTGTATCTGTTGCTTCTGCCCTTCTCACCCATTTTATATTCAGCTGTTTGGAACAAAAGGAAGGGAGGGATGATCAGGTTATATTTCAAAGCCACAGGCCCGGAACAGCCTTAGAAGACCAGGGTGGTGGGCAGCCCGGGGGGCTCAGTGGTTTAGCACCACCTTCGGTCCAGGACATGATCCTGGGGGCCCGGGATCGAATCCCACATCGGGCTCCCTGCGTGGGGCCTGCTTCTCCCTCTGCCTGTGTCTGCCTCTCTCTCCCTATGTCTCCCATGAATAAAAAAAAAAAAAAAAAAAAAAAAGACTAGGCTGGTCACACTCTTCTATCAACAGCTAATGGAGAAAGTTGGGGAAAAATACTAGTCTTATTCTTGACCCTATGCCTCTTTCCATACCCTCCTGGAGAAACCACTGGCTTTTATCCCTCCAAACTGCTTCTCTGCTCTTCAACTAAAATCTTCGGGAAAGCCTGCCTTTTTTAGGGACATAGCCCTTTAGGTCACACTAATCCTGTATGTAACTCACGGTCATTTACTTGGCCCTACTGTCAAAGAGAATTTTTCATCAGTAAGAAATGGCATTGTTGGGTGTTAAGTCCATTGAGATTGCAGAGAAGAAAAATCCCAAATGTCTAAGGTTCACATCTGTGATATTTATTCTAGGTTAGTCCCAGAGTTCGAATATTTTTTAAATGCTTTTGCACGGTGTTTACAGGTTGCTGACCTTTTAGAATCACATCGCATGGGGAAGGCTACACATTTTCTGACCAAACATTTTTTCAACTAACGGAGGTTTATTAGGAACACAGTTTACCACCTATCATTCCCTTCGAACACTGGTCCCTGAAAGTACTACAGAGAGAAACTACGGGCAGATAAGAGATGAAAAGGCAAATGGCAAATCTTGTTCTTTTTTTTTTTTTCCCCTCACAAGTTAAAAGCCTGCCTTTATATTGATTTTCAGATACTGAATATACATAGTTCATCTTCCAGATAATCTCAATGTGTCTCACTCTAATAAACAAATAAAATTTATGAGAATGGAAAAAAGAGATGAATCTATATCTGTAAATAACCTTTATACACACGCACGTGTGCACACACACCAGCATGCTACTCCATCGACTCTTTGCCGTAGAACAGACATTTTTGTCAGCCCTCAACCTGTGAGCCTTCAGAGGGATGTAGATCCATCCACCTGTACGTTTCCCCATGGCCCAAACTCTTCACTGATTGATGTGCCAGGAAAGGGACAGTGAAACGGTTCATAAATTATAATCTGCAAATCTGGCTTAATATTGAGCCCTCTGAAAATCTAAAATGGTCATCTTTCCTTAAAACCCTAATGCCTTTCAAACTGACTTGATGGTACTTACTCCTGGGAGCTTGAGTTCTTACTGTAATGCCACGACAAATACCCAAAATATAGTCTGTATGGGCACCACTGTACAGACACAGGCACCTATATCTGCTCAAGTGTGACAACAGCCAATGTGGAGACAACGCCTCACCCTGTGCTTGTTGTTAACACGTCACGCACATTCCAGTCACCAGAATCTTGGTTTACTAACGGGGAATTGCCAGGAGACACAGAGAAAGGTCAAAGTCAGGAACCAACAGCCCCCAGGCCCTCCCAGGCCTCCTGCAGCAGGGTGAGGGATCTTACTTTTCCCCTTCAAACAGACTAACCCCCACCCCTCCCATCACACACGCTGCTGTTCCTGACCACTTCCCCTGGTCCATGCCAACGTAGAATGCGTGCTCCTAGCCTTCTCCTTCGTCTCTTGTTCTGGTTAGCAAGAGATCTTTTCCTATCAAGGTTTTTTTGTGGGTTTTTGTTTGTCTGTTTGTTTGTCCTCAATCAACCATGCTGACCAGTGTTTAAGAATCTTTACATTAGTCAATCCTCTTACTCAACTGTAACATGTATTATAATAATAATAATAAATTTCAGACATCGCTTCACTAAGTTCTCCTGAAGCCAAGGAAACTATTCTCAGTAATCCAGGCACAAAAGCTACTCATTTATTTCATTTGGCAAATATGTACGGAGTACCTGGAAACATATCTAGAATCACAGGAATTTTATCAGTTTAAGCTAAACTCCTTTTGAGAGGAAAATGTGTCTTGGTATAATACTATCATCTGTGTATCTGAAGGCCGCTCTTGGAGCAAATGACTGGATGGTATAGGAAATTAATGAACTTTTGGGGATCCAGAGAAACTTTTAAACTAAGACAGTGTGAAAATAGGTACTGCTTCTATTGGGTTCTTCCGCATTCTGAAAATTTTGTTTCCTGGTGCAAAAGGTAGTTTTATCCTCACTTGTAGACAGGTAGCACAGACTACACCATTTTGAATAGAGTGAAAAAAATATCATTAATGTCAGCTTACAAATATGAAGGCCCTGTTTAGAAGTTAGTTCTAAACTCTGAAAACAGACCTCTCTGAAAGAGATTCATTTCACCTAATTCTAAACTATCTGGTATTCAGCGGAAGGAACAAATTCACATCAGGTATTTTGACTGGGGTGATTGGAAATTTGTACCAAAGAGAAGTACACACAAACACACACACACACATCTGTGTTTGTGGCATATGGTAGGTGTGTTTTTAAATGTTAGCATTCATTCAAAGTGAATATATGATTTATACTTATTTGCTAGTTTGGTTCTATTTGCTCTTTAATTCATTCTCCTTGTAGGGGGAAGATCAGTCTGGATGATTTAAAAATTAGAACTAAGAATTTTTCTTTAAAGAAATGCTGTTTGCTTTCACGCACATTATTAACTAGAACTAAATCAATAAAATATAAGTGCTGCCAAACGTAAATCCTTAAGGTATCTACTTGAATGCATCTTCTTGAGTATGTTCACAGAACTACCACAGTTTCAGAAGATCTACTCATGTTAGAAAAAAAAATCTTCTAAAGATCAGTTGAAACAAGACAAGTGTCAAAATATTTGAAAGGGGGCACACTTGATAAAAAAACATAAAGCCATTTCTTAATTTGAAACAAGGGAAACGAACGAAATCAAATGATCCTATTAAATAATAAATAAGAGACATATAGGCCTTAAACGGTCTACTTTGATGACTTTACAAAGCAGAGAAAGATTATTCATTACTTTTTCTCCAACAAGGTTCTTTTTGTTTTGTTTTTTTGAGGGGGGAGGCATATTTGGCTCAAGTGAGCTTATGAGCCTAATCATTTTTATTAGTGCTTAAGGTGTGGCCATATATATCTAACCTCTCTGTCTAATTGCCGACTGGCAAGTTTCTGTTTATATGGAAAGAGATGCTTTATTTAGGATATTAATCACTTCCCCAAAGTGCTGTATATAATTTAGTCTCTTATTCAATCTACCATAAATAGTTCACCTCTAGAAAAGAGAGAGAAAAAGGAGGAAGACCTTTTTCATGGAGAATTATACTAAAAATTTCTTCTTGTCTAAAGTATCAAAAATTCTGAATTTGTAAGTCTAAATTAATTTTTACACATATTAGAGAAGTAATATCTCAAAGAAAGGTCTTCAGATGTTTTAAGTGCTTACCTACTATTTAATAGCTCGTCAACCAAACAAATTTTATGGAAGGTTTTTAAAAACAGATAATCCTTGCAAGTTTGGCAACCAAAAAATGTTCACTTTGGAGCTAATTCAATGAGGAAAAAGAGATAAAAGAATAAGCACTGTTTAGTTTGCTTCTGAAGGCTAAGCTTTAGTTCCCATAACGCACGACAACTTATCATGCCGTATTTGCCAAGAGACATAAAGTGTGAGGGGTAAGGCTGTGGGGACAGACATACCCAGAAGGTCAATGTGTTGAAGCTCTCGGGTGTCTTGGTTCACTCTCTCTTCCGAGACTCCTCGCAGATGATCAGCCCTCTAGTCCCTCCTTCTTACTTGGCGTGTCTCCTTCCACTGCTGTACTCATCCGTAGCTGGAACTTAGGAAGTTTCCACCAAGTGAGCTTCCCACCTTTGTCCTCTCACGTACTTCACCACCAAATAAATGTTCCCAAATTCCATCTTGTCACTTATTTAGCAGCCTTCCAAGAGACCACTCTGCCTAACAAGTAAAATCCATTATCCTTTTTAACCAGTAAATCAAGTTCCCTAGGATCTGGCTCTCAGCTACCTTCCAAGCTCTAACTTCTACCCCTCTTCTTCATCTTCATTGTCCAATTATGTAAATACCCAGTGAGACAGCTGCCCTGGCACCATCCCATAGAGGGCATCAAAACATCGCTGATGGAGTAGAAATACAGGGCCAGTTAACTCAGGTGTCTACTCTCAAACTCCTTATTCGTGAAATGTAAACCAGACCCACTCCCATCAAGGCAAACAATGCCCTGGGCAAAGAGACCATGTGACTGTATCCACATAAATTACTTCTATCCTTGGTGAGTATAACTAACTGTATCCAATTATGAGTGATAAAAAAAAACTGTAAAATGAAAGACAAGCCCAAATAAGTTAAAATGTCATGTTATATTCAGAGCATGTAATAGACATCTTTATATTGAACACAAAGAAACATGAAGGAAGATAGACTGATTTTATTACCAGGAAATAATTTTCCCTTACTCTCCACTAGAAAATGTTCAACAAATACTCAAGGAGCCAAATGCTGAGATCTTGCCAGGGGTACCTACGCATCTCAGTCTGTCTTCACTCTTGCCATCTGGTCTGCCGATAGCCCCATGACCACACCTTGCCATCCTTCCGCTGTGCACACGCTGTTCCTTCCTCTGTGATACTTTCCTTACTTCTTCTATCAGCCACCTACAACTCCTATAAGACTCCACTTTTTTTCTGGGACATTGTCCTTAATCTCACTAGCTGAAACTAATCTCTCTGTCCTCTGAAATTCTGTATTTCTGACACCAAACCATACTATTTTTTTGTGCCATTTTTCTTTTTTTAAAAAATGTACACCTACCTCATGCCAAGCACTGTTCTAAGAATCTTCTATGTGACTTCTTTCCATTTATTTTTCAAAATAACCTTAGATATTATCTTTATTTCCATTTTACAGATGAATAAACTAAGGCTTATTGAAGTAACTTGTTTGAAGTCACACATCCAGGAAGGAACACGGTTTAAATCCAGATATCTAATTCTGGAGCCTAAGCTTTAACCATAACGTCACAGGGCTTCAGCCCTGGTGTAAGTCATTTGATGGCAAGCACCATATTTCTGATATTTATGTGCCCCCTGACAATCCCCAAAAGAGACCTTTTCCTGACCATCACAGATAGTCAGTAAATGTATGTTAACCATGATGCTGAGACTACTTGCCTCTTTTGATAGAGGTCCTGTATAGGTCCCACTACAGCTTCAACTGTTCTGAAAACATGTCAGGGTATGAACAGGTTTCCTTCCCATGTGCTGCAGGAGCAGCATTACAGAAATTACACAATTTGAAACCAACTTTCCATGATCTTCTGCTAAATTAGCCTCATAAATTTTAGTCACAGCTTTTAAACTTTTCCTGGTCAACTTGTTTCAGTTGCTCTAGAGAGCTCACCATCTAACATAGTTTCAACTTCTTATCACTGTAGTAGAACAGTAAAGTAATGCCATATGCTCATTTGTTAAGCAGCTTGACATAAATAGCCAACCAAACAACCAGAGAATAGAGTAATTAAAATGACAAAGCACTGTAAAGGATGAAAAAAAATAAGGATGTCCAAAGTCTAATGCAGACATAACTGAATTTTAAATGAGATGCCTCATCAAAGCAGGAGGGGAGCACCAAGATTTAGCTACATGTCTATCATTGTAAAAACTGGGAACAGCCTAAATGTCCAACAAAAAGGAACTGCTTAAATAACTGATGGTGTATCCAAGCAATGGAATACTGCACAGCCATCAGAAATTATACAGTCATTAAACAAGTATTTGTTGAGTGCCTCATTTGTACAAGATAAATGAGAAAGAAATGATGCCTACCCTCATGGTGCTTAGGGTCTAGACAATGATACAGAAGAATATGTAATAAAAAATTTTATACTGTTGAGTGACATGGTGGGTTACAACAGAGTTGTTGCTCTTTCCCATAATTGAAGATATAGGTGTTCTATGTTCACAGCCTGCCTTGAAGAAAAAGGCATCTTAGTGAATATATCTGGTAATATTTAATTTTATAGAAAAAATAAAGCTGCATATCCTAAAACTTTTCTGAGTGAAAAGTCAGCAAGTACAAATAAAATAAAGATTTGGAACTGCAAATGAAAGTAATTTTCAGATAGCTTTTGGAAGTTTTTCTATACACATTATAAACATATATTGTCTTAAAGAGTAAATTAAAAGGCTTATGATGACCACTTATGAAGGTATTGCCTATTGAAGCATTTTAAAAAAATAGAAAGGAATCAAAGTCAAGTACAAAAAGCAAGAAGAAATAAAACTTAAAATCTCTTATAAATGGCAATAAAAAGAACATCTAACACTCTAGGTTGTGGTTTTGCCCAAGTCCTGAGGATATACCTAATTAGCAAGAAGATAAGCTCCATAATAGTATCTTAAGTTAAACAACAATGACCTATAAGATTTATAATATTCAAACCTCTTTACTCTTTTAAATCCTTCATTTTTAGCAATAGAGGGAAACTTCCAATTGATAAAGAACATATTAAAAAACCTCATATTTGATGATGAGAAAGACCTAAAGCTTTCCTCCTAAGATCAGGAACAAGGCAAGTATGTTTGTTCTCATACCTATTCCACAAAGGATAAGAAGTGCTAGCCAGGGCAATAAGGCAGGAAAGGGAAACAAAAAGTATACACATGAGCAAGGATCTGTTCCTATTTGCAGATGACATGACTGTCTATGCAGAAAATCCCAAGAAATCTGCCAAATAAACCCTCCTAGAGCTAGTGAGTCCAGCAAGGTAGAAAGACACAAGATTAACATACAAAAATACAACCATATTTCTATATACTAGCAATAAATGTGGGCACCAAAATTAAAAGTATAATGCCATTTATAATCCCTAAAAAATGAAATAGGTGTAAATCTAATAAAACTGTATAGGACTTAATATGCTGAAAACTAAAAAACATGATGAATAAAATCACTGAAGTTCTAAATAGATGGGGAGGCACACAGAATTCATGGATTGAAACACTCAAAATAGTAAAAATGTCAATTTCCTCAAATTGATATACAAGTTTAATGCAATTCTTATCAAAATCACAGAAATATTTTTTGCATATGAAGACAAGGATAGTCTAAAATCTAGAAGGAAATTGTAAAGAGATGAGAATAACAAAAAATTTTGTTGAAGAATAAACAATAGAAGGAAGAACAAAGTGGAAAGAATCAGTCTGCCGGACTTTGAGATTTACTATAAGCTACAAGGCATCAGTACTATGTACTGGTGAAGAGATAGTCACCAAATCAATGGAACAGAATACAGAAACCCAGAAATAGATTCACACAAATTAAGAATGTTCAAAAGGTTTTTTATAAAGACGCAAAAGCAATTTTGTGGAGGAAAGATAACTACAGTGACTGTGGAAAACATTTTGGCAGTTTCTTAAAGCACAAAACGCGCAACTACCATACTATTTAGCAATTGTACTCTTGAGCATTTATCCCAGAAAAATGAGTTACGTCCACAGAAAAACCTGTACGTGATTATTCACAGTAGACTTATTCATAATCTGGAATTAACTCTTCCTTCACTGATTATATGGTTTAAACGATCTTTGGTACATTCATATTCATGGAATACTACTCAGCACTAAAAAGGAATGAGCTCTTGATACATGCAATAACTTGGATAAATCTCCAGAGAATTATGCTGAATTAAGAAAAAAAAGGCTCAAAAGGTAACATAATGAGTGATTCCATTTATATGCTATTCTTGGAAGGACAATTATAGAAACGAGGAGCAGATTAGTAGTTGCTAGGGTTAAGAAAGATCGGAGAGGGGGGTACATGTAGCTACAAAATGGCAACTGTGAGGAATTCTGGTTTTTAAATGTTCTGTATTTTCACTGTATCAACATCAATATCCAGGTTGTGATATTGTACTATAAATATTTGGGATGTTATCATTGGGGAAAATGAGGCTAAAGATACATGGGATCTCTCTGTATAATGTCTTACAGTTGCATGTAAATCGACAATTACCCCCAAAATAAAAAGTTTAAATAAAAAAATGAAATTTAGTACTAGTTAAAGTTGGCTAATTTTCTATCAAGGCTGAGAGGCCATCGATAGACAATTGCTGGTGTAGATATCCCAAGTTCAAGTAATCTAAAATTTTAATTTGAGAACTTACTTTGATTCTAATTCAATCTGCCAGGTATCCCATTCACCTATGTAGCAGCTTTTGCTGATATATGTATTGAGCAAATGGTTAAGATACATACCATAAAAAATTAAAACCCGGGGGCACCTGGGTGGCTCAGTGGTTAAGCGTCTGCCTAGGGCCCAGGTCGTGATCCTGGGGCCCTGGGATCGAGTCCCACATCGGGCTCCCCGCAGGAAGCCTGCTTCTCCTTCTGCCTGTATCTCTGCCTCTCTCTGTGTCTCCCATGAATGAATGAGTAAATGAATAAATAAATACAAAACCCCTTCACACGACCTTATTAAAGTAGAAAATGTATGTGTGAATACTGAAAACAAATATACACACGTTTTCTCGCGGAACAAATGTATACTAGGATATTTTTGTAGCAATGATAGAGTAAATGTTCTAAATGAAGAAATAACCTTGTTTATCTCAATATAATATAAGTTCACTAAATGGAAAGGAACAGAAAAAAAGCACTAGATAGTTATTTGGCCCTGAAATCGTAATTTTAAGTATCATTTTTATTTAAAATATTTTTGTCCAATGTCTTGGGATGACTTTTCGGCAGTTAATTTCTTTGTGAAAGGGAAAGCCCAGTAGTCTCTGTGGCCGTGCTTAGTCTTCCCCATTCATTCATTCATTAATGCATCCACAAACACTGCTGACAGTCTATTACCAGGTACTACTTGGTGCTGAGGGAGGCAGGAAGGTGAATTAGAAATGGTCTCTGCTATTCATGTTTTAATGACTTAAAAAATAGGTTGAAAAATGAACAGCTCCACATAGCTACATGGTTTGTATAGTCTTTCTCCATATTGTACATAGCATTTTTTAACACTATCAGTTTCCGCTTACTACAATTTATGTAACTAATCCCCCAATGTTGGGCATCTGTTTTCTCAATTTGCCATGATTGTAATTAACACAGAGTAGTAATAACTGACAATAAACCAGAAATTAAAAAAAAAAATTTTAAAGGTACTTAAAAGATAGATAAAATCTCCTACAACCTCTCAACACAAATTGCTAATACACGAAAAATGAGTAATCAGAGAGTGATTATTTTTTTCCTCTTTCAAAGTTTGTTTCTCAAACTCCTGACCAATTTGGGTTCCAATTGTTTTCTATTGACTTATCTGTTAAGGTACCCTTGAAATCTACCTCCAGCCACGCTGAACCACTTTCAGTTCCCTACCTTTTCCAGGGATTTGCTGTTTCCTCAGTCTGGAAAATGTCCCCGCTCAGTACTTGACTATATCCTACTAAATCTTCAGTCTTTGAAGACACTTTTTTTGTGTGTGTGAAATCTCCTCAGATCCCCAGAAGGCTGAGTGAAGCAAACCTTATGTGTCCTATAATTATTTCACCATACAGTAATTATCTCTTTACTTATCTGCCTTCCTCACTAGACCTGGAGCTCTTTGAGGCAGGGGAAATATTTGTTTACTGTTTTATCCCCAGGATTGAGAACATGCCCTGATCCATAGCAGATGCTCAATAAATACCTGGGAATGATGAAAGAATGAATACGAATGAACAAACAAATAGATTCTTAAATTCTGACATAGGAAGACAGGGAACCCCTTGCTCACCCAGATGGCCAACAGCATGAAGAAGTTCCCTGGAGGGTCACCTGGGTGGTTCAGTTGGTTAAGCATCCCACTTGTGATCTCAGCTCAGGTCTTGATTCTGGGGTTCTAAGTTCAAGCCTTGAGTTGGGCTCCATGCCCAGCATGGAGCTTACTTTAAAAAAAAAAAGAGGTTCCCTGGAGATACCCCAAATCTATTCTAGAGCTTTCTCTTTCTACTACCATATAATCTAGAAGCTTAAGTACTTTTCTAGAAAACTCCGCCACCTAATCTAACAGGTGTCTCCTGTCTCCTGCAAGCTACTCTTGCAAGCAAGTACCCAAGTCCTTCTCCGCAGACACCGTAAGGTCCGGGGAAAGAGCTATCCTGCAGCTTCAGTGTGCAGTGAGTGGCGAAGAGTGTGGGGAATGAAGCTGGCATGAGAGAGCACCATTTAAAATAACAATTTTTAAGTAGCTTAATTTGACTGCTTCGTTTTCCTGGAAAAATATTAAAGGCAAGGATATTTTTAAAGTGAGGACTTCCTGGTACTAAAGTCTGTCGCTAAGTTTCCATCTTTCTCAGGATTCAGTCTGCAAATCTTTAAACACCAGTTCTGAGAGACGTGGGCAGTACTCCCAGGGACAGAGGCTGTGGAGACCCAAGATGCGTGCCTACCCCTCGATTTGTCACGTCTCATTTCGGAAGGTTCTTCCCCCTGCAAAGAGCAGGGCTGGTTTTGTGTCTTTTTTTCTTCCCTCCTGACCTTTGTCAACTGTGTTGCTGTACTGCATTTGGAAGCATTAACAATGGTCATTACCTGCCCTGTTTATTCAGTGTTAAGTATTAACAAGGCCTGTGCTATCTCGGCTGCTGCCATATTTTTCCAGAAAAGACATGCCTGTGTAAATGCCCTAGTGCAAACAGGGGCCTTGTCTTTCTCTAGGCTGGGGTGGGGAGAGGACTTGGAGATGAAGGGTAGAAGAAAGGACAGAAGAAAACAGTCGCGGTTTTTAAAATAGAGTGTTCAGAAACGCAGAAAATACTGCGCCACGAAATCCTGCGTGCGTTTGGTCAGTTCAGGTGTTTGCCGACATGGGGCCTCTATCAAGCACACATTTCCGGGTTTGTTTACAGTGGCTTCAAACAGAGTGTAAGGACACAGCATATAAATATTTTACAGAATAAAGAGACGAGAAGTAAGCCCTGGCATTGAACTCTCTTTGTTTAGGATTTGCAGGCTTGGTTTCCTGTGTGAAGCAGCTAAGGCAAGGTGGGCAGCAGCCTGTTTATGAGGGGATGGAAGGCAGCTGACAATATTTGCTTGAGCACCAGGAAGGGTGAAGTGTTTTATTAAAACTCCGATCAGATACTGCTTGTTGGACGGCGAGATCGCAAGGCTCACAGACAAGAGGGCCAAACGCCACGCAGAAGACAACAAATACAAATAAAACATTCACGTGGTGGGGCGTCGGGGGGGGGGGGGCATCCTTCACCAGAGTCAGCTTTTCTGTGAGAGTTGGCTCCCTCTCCTAAATTTACCTGCATCTGGGCATGAGGCGGGTAACAGGCCACATTGCGTCCTCAGGTAGGTGCAGGGAACTGCCAGAGAAACAAACCGGGGCCACGTACACGCTTCCTGGCCAAGACCCGATGCCCAAGCAGCGAAGCCCCAGGTCGCCTTTCTGTTCCTAAAGCGCTCAGGCCGTTCCATGGAGACCAAGCCAGGCCACGAGAGGAGAACAGAGGGCTGTCTTTTTCTGTGTATAAGAATAAAGCAACAACAACAACAACAACAAAGGATAAAGCAACAATGCTATTTCCATTGGGATTTACAAATCTGCGTGTTGTTAAGAGGAAGGGCTTTGGAGTTAACACCTGCAACCTTAGAAGCTCAATTTAACCGCTTCATTCGCAGCTATGTGAGGGACAGCCACTTCGCTATTTTTCTTTTAATTTCTTAAATATTTTTAATGTTCTACTTCTCAAAGATGAGCATGGATGACTTAAGGAAAAGAAATCCACTAGGGATGGAAAAAACAAGAGTGATTTCCTGGAAGGACTTTGGCGATACAACCTCTGCGTCACAACAACGGCCACCATTTACTGAGGGCCTAATATGTGCCAGGCATTCCGGGCACATGATTCTAATCTTTGTTCGACCCTGCAAGGTTAAGATTATTATTCTCAGCTTATAAAATGAGAAAGCGGAGGTTCAAAGTCGCTAAGGAATTAGACTTGGTCTCAAAGCTGATATTTATACACCTTTCTCACCTCCATTTTTTTCTCTCTCTTTTCTTTTTAAGGACTCCACAATTCCCCTTCCCTCTCGGATTCCTCTTTCATTAATCCTAGGCCAGATCACAACTGTATTGGGAGTCTTCCTTTCTTCCTTCTTGCTCTTCTTCAGCCAGCTTATCTTTCCTAAGACCACTCCCCCCACCTACTTCCTGGGGCCACCGACCCCGATAAAGTGATCTGACTTGAGCTCTGTCCGCAGCTCTACAGTTCCTATCAGACCCCCTCCATGGTCAAGGCCATCACCATAATGGCGGTCAACACTCCGCACCTTCCTAGGTGCCGGGTACCTTATGAGCTAGGTAGGTACTGTTCTTGTCTTAGAGATGTGGAAACTAGGTCACTGCAAAGTTACCTGGCTCGCCAGGGCACAGAGTGACAGAGATGGCGTGCTGGTCCCAGCCGCCTGGCTCAGAGCCCTTGAGCTGACAACGCTGGACTGCCTCCATAGCCCCGAGGGACCCAAACTAAGTTCTGATCCAGCAAGTGAGTCTGAGCAGGAGAGAGGAGCATCTGTTTAAAAAGTGGGTAAATATGTTTTAGAATGTTTCAAATAAAACTGCCTTTTTATTGAAAATGTGCAGTTTTTTTAATCACTACAGACAAAATTATTTTTTAGCGGGCTAGCCCTAGGAACGTTGCTTTTTTATGGGAAGATAAATTCTGAGTTCCCAAAAAAACTACTGGAACAGGCTGTTTATAAATTCGAGACTGTCTTTTTTTTTTTCCCCATTCAGGGTAACGTTAAAGTGGGGGAGAACAGGAAAAGGAGACACTTCAAATTCCTGGTAGATACAAATCCTGCACAGCAGAGCGCAATCTGGATAATACATCCCAACTTTCTAAGTGTGCTAAAAATAAATGTAAATGGTTCATTAGAGCTAATCTGGCAGCCAAAAGTGAATATTAATAACATAGAAGATCAATAAGATGCCTAGCAAAGAACAATGGATTAACTTGGTTCTCGAAATAGCAAAATCTGTGTAGGCCAAGGAGGAAGCAATGGGACAAGAGGCACAGTCAGAAGAGAAATTCATCCGTTCTTTCTACAATTCAAGGAATTGAGAATAGATAATAAAATGTGCCCATCTCTTTTTGGCTCTGCTCACTAAATAAGTCGTTTAATCAATTTTTACCTTTCCCTCCCTGTCTCCATCTGCCATTACCAACTCAATAGAAGAATGTATAACCCTAGTTCAAATACAGGTCAAGAGGACTATTATAAATATTATGAGCTTATCCTATTACTTTCTCCCTCAGTTCTTGTCTCATGTGCTCTATTTAGGTAAAGGACTGCACATGGTAGTTTTTACCCAAAGCATATTCAATGAAAAAAAGGAGATTCCATGGTCAAATAAATCTGAGAAATGCTGCATGATAATCCCCCTTTTAAGATACTGAAGGCTCTCTGAAGTCTTTCTGGAAAGACACCTGTTTAACATATGTAACCCAGTGTTTCCCAAGCCTTGTGGCCACACAATCCACTTAACTCCTATTAACATCTCTGTGTATAATGAAGGTCAGGACTCTGGTCCAGGAGGAGGAAAAACCAAATTCCCATCCTTCCTTCCTGTGTGACTTCAGGAAATCACTGAACTTCCCAGCACTTCAGTCTCTTTAGGGAGCTGGACCACCTGACCTGGGCTACCTGGAGGGAGGCTTCTAGCCACCGGGCTCCGAGAGCGTCTTCAACTCCTCTGCTGAAACAGCCATGGCCAAAAGCATGGAAGCTGGGTTCTGTGGATGCGCTGGGGCCCTGCTAGCTCCCTCCTGCTGAGCCCACACCTCAGAAGCGCCTCACATCACCCAGGAGCAGCTTAGACAATGGGCTCTTTTACACCCTTGACATTCAGTCCTTTATGCCCAGGCTGAGCGCTAATATTGCAAAGGCTGTCTTGGGGGTTTTAAGTGGAGGGAGGGAATTTGTAGGGAATTGTTAAAACAAGCTTACATTTGTTCTTCGAAACATTTGCTGGCATTCAAGCATGGCGTTTAAAATAGTTTCTTGTGCTTTTTCATTTAAATATGCAAGTTTAATAAACATTATTCACCCAAAACAGAGAAATGAAGCAAACTCTTATAACTGATTCTTTAGGCCTACATTCTTTGGCTACATTCTCAGCTGATTTCACTTGAAATGTTGTTAATCCTGACATTTCAACTTTCTTTTTGGAAAAATTATCACAATCCAGAAGATTGTTCTTAATACCGAAAAACATAACTTATAAACTGTATAAACAGTTTCACAAAATTTTTTACCTTTTACTTCTATTTTTTTTACTTTTATTTTACCTTTTACCTTTACTTTGATTTTCTCCTTTAAAACGGTCTAAAGAAAACTAAGGGTTATTTGTCTACAAGTTGAGGTTGACTTTATTTTCCTGTTTTTATAGCGAGGACACGTTAGTGATATAACAGTGATGTTGTGTAAGTGCCTAGTGGGTGACAGACGTGATTCTGAGCAATGTGTGTATGTGTGCATTAGTCTGAACAACAACCCTATCAGATAGGTACTATTATGATCCCAATCTTGGAGATGTGGAAATGAGTGACTTGCCAAGGTCATCCACTACTACTAAGTGGCAGGGTTGAGACTGGAATCCAACTTTAATCACTACCTTAGTCACTGTGCCATCCTACTTCTTGCTTAAATTTGTAAAACAACAGAACCACTGCCATAAAAACGTATCAATTGTTGAGGGTCACACTGTGGAGTTCCATAAACTCCATGATATAACTAAAGACAAAGGAATCTCTGACCTCTTGGTTCTACTGAAGTCAGAGGGAAAAGCCTGACATATCAGGAAGGATAGGGCTTAGATACAGGAGTTCAGTGATGTGACAATGGCTTGCCTAAGAGGCTGGAAAATCTCTTTCCTAAATACTTAATAAGAAAAGTGAGAGAACCATCTGAAATAATTCTGAAAAAAGTTCTCATGGAAATTAAAATGGGCTAAGGTAACTGTCTTCAGCCTTGCTATTCCGATTCCTTCCAAGGAGTACTCTATGGCTATTTCTCTAAGTCATTAAAAGCATGTTTTTCAATGTATTACGGTGGGGGTGGGGGAGGGCAGGAAGCAGGGGAGAATGCAGGAGACATGTAACACATGGACTTTGTCTCAATCCTGAGTGACACAGACCAGCTTGCAAAAGGTCTTTTTTGGGGGGATAGCTGAGGACATTTGATTATGAACTGGTTATTACATGATACCAAGGTGTTACTTTTAATTTTGTCAGGTCTGATAACAGCACCATAGTTATAAGAGAAATCTCCCCTAATTTTTAGAGATGCATAGAGATGATGTCTGGGATTTTTACTTTGATCAAAAAGACCGGCGGGGGGCGGGAGGCTGAAGTGTGGCAAATACTTGATAACTGTAGAACTTTCTGAGTAACAGACATGAAAGATGAATGACTATACTGTTCTCTCTGCTTCTGCATGTGTTTTGCAATTTTCCAGATAAAATACATTGATAAAGAGTATGAAGGATGTTTCCTGGTGAAAAGAGATAGATGATAGGTAAAATAGTTTTTAAAAAAAATCTACTCTAGAAATAGCCAGGTACACACCTGGGTATGGAGGTTAGCTCTCCTGAGACTGAGGCCAGGAGAAAAAAAAAATTTACAATTAAAGGGAGGAGCACAGGCAAAGGTGGAACAGACAAAGACAGGAAGGAAAGCACCACAGCCAGGTGTTTCAGGGAGATTGTAGAGGACCAGCCTGTCAGCTCTAGTTTGCTATTTCTGCTTCATCTTGCTTTAGAAGTGTGCTTCTCACCCAGCACTCTCAACCACTGTTTGAAAAGTACTACGTAAAATGGGGCTGGTATCAATGTTCACCTTTTGCACTTGGTGTTTATAATCTCACCCACAAATTGGTTCACAGTTCTTGGAAGTAACTTATTTGATTATTGAGAGGTTGTGCGTGTGTGTGTGTGTGTGTGTGTGTATGTGAGTGTGTAGTCAGCTCCTCCTTCATCACATGGTTATAAAAAGCACATCCTTGTCTTTTATTGGATAAAAGACCTTTATTATAAGACCAAAAGCCAAATTTCCATTTGGTTTTCCAGTTATACTTAATATACATCCATCTTCAGGACAGCTAATATCCCTCAATAATTAGGAAATAAGTTTTTTTTTTCAAGGAAAATGACCACATAGCTAAATCATTATACCTTCCCCAAGTACCTTACTAGAGGCTCATCAAAACATATTAAAATGCAAATAAAAACCTTTAGAGACAAGAATAAACACTGAACAAATTAGTTGATCAGACTCAACAAATACTACATTTTCTAGCATCCTCTTCCCCCAAAGACAACCACTGATACGCTTTGTTTCTAAACATACACTAGGTTTTTCCCTTGTATCATGTTCTATGGTAAATTCTGCATCCAACTTTTCTCACCTACCATTAAAATACTGTTCTAATTCTTTTTTTGGGGGGGGGTTGCTGTTGTTTTTTTTAATAATAAATTTATTTTTTATTGGTGTTCAATTTGCCAACATACAGAATAACACCCAGTGCTCATCGCGTCAAGTGCCCACCTCAGTGCCTCCCACCCAGTCACCCCCACCCCCCACCCTCCTCCCCTTCCACCACCCCTAGTTGGTTTCCCAGAGTTAGAATACTGTTCTAATTCTTCATCAACACCCATTGATGGATGGAGAATAGCCCAGCAACTGGAGACAATAAATTCTACTTCAACTTTCCCCAACTACTGGACATCAGGGTGTTGCCATTGATTCAGCATTATAAATACCACTCTAATGAATGTCTTTTCCTGCAACACTTTCTACATAATTTGTCTATTTTCATAGGACTAATCATTAGAATGTAATAAAAAGCTAAGAAAGGTATCTAGCAGTTTACCTTAAAACAAGAAAGAAAAGAGTTATATTATTTTATTATTTTTTTAAGATTTTATTTGACACAGACAGAGAGAGAAAGGGAGCACAAGTAGGGGGAGGGGTACAAGGAGAGGGAGAAGCAGGGAGCCTGAGGCGGGGGGTGGGGGGGGTGCTCAATCCCAAGTCACGGGGATCATGACCTGAGCCATAGGCAGACGCTTAACTGACTGAGCCACCCAGGCGCCCCAAAAAGAATAATTTTCAAAAGGTCCCACTGAGAGGTGAGTTTGCACTAGATAAGCCCGGTGTCCTGACTCCATCATCTGTGGCTCATACTGTTTGCTTGAAGAAAAATGTCACTCTGTGACATTCTTGCTTCTCGGTTGCATGTGGTGTTATCCTTGATGGAACCCCAGGCACTTCCCCTAAATGTTTCTTGCTCCCGTTGTTTTTCTTACCCTGTCACAACATGAATTTGCAGTCCTGACTGTTCTATTTAGAATTTCATCACTGCTTTGCCCGCCGCCAGCTTCCACCGCAGACCCTTTAATGCAGCACCTCCCTCATCCTCCCTCGTGGTACAGTTACTTGTCCGCATCTGCTGAGTCTCTCTCTGTCCTCTTTAATTCCATACGGTGCCTGGGACTGTGCTCTGCAGAGAGTAAACACTGTCAGCATGTTCGCTGACTTTAATCAAATTATTAACATCGTTTTGTCCTTGAGCGGGTTAGTTCCCTTTATATTGTCCTCTGCCCCACCCAGGGCTTAAAAACACGTATCTATTTCGCTTCTACAAGTTTAATGAATGTGCTGTTTACATCCTTTCCTAGATAATTAATGAAGATGTTAAGTAAGACCTGTGCTGAACACAGATTCCCATCCTCTTCTAGACTCAATACATTGCCATTTATCATTACACTTTTAGTCCTTCGGGCAATTTTCAATCAATTTGACATATTCAAGTCAATTTGAATTCATTTTCTGAACTAGATTTCATGAAACCTGGTATCAATTCTTCCATTAGTGTCTGGATGTATTTAGAAATAATAATACATCTAGTGCACTCTTCTGTCCATTTGTTTTCAGATTTTTAAAAAAAAAATCAATTAAGTTGGTCTAACATAAAGAGCTTTATAAATCTATGTTGTTTGTGGCTTATGGCGCTAATATCCCCTAGATGTTCATATATTTACTGCTCAAATGTTCTCTATGCTAGTAATACAGTTTCCTAGTTCATTTATTTATTCAACAACTACCTATGGAATACTTACTATTGTGCTTGGAACAGGCTTAAAACTAGTTCTATTTCAAAATTAATCACTCAGGAGCTCTTGTTCTGTGAAATATATAGGACAATGCTCTCTTAAACCATTATTTTTACTATACATTAGCAACACTGGATCATAGATGGGAGGAAGAGAGAAAGGAGTCTTACTGGTAGCTAGGATAAATAGGTTTCTGGCTAAATATGGGGAAAAGTAGCTAAAATAAGATATTAGGATGAAGCTGTGCTTTGATTATCTGTGATATCTCTGCTAGCAATGCTCTGCACAATTTAGAATTCATTCTTTCTTTTTCTCTCTCTTCCTCTCTCTCCCCCAATCTCTCTCTCTCTCTCTCACTATTCTTCATGGTTTCCAAAGGAGAGCATCCATATTTTGATGAATTCATTACTACTTCCATTAACACTGGTTAACACATCACCCAAGACCTTGCCTATTTATTTGTTTTCTTCTTCTTCTTCTTTTTTAATGAAACAGGTCTTCATTACTGTTTAATTATCCTTATTTATCTTCTTAAAGGCCAGTTTTAAAAAGCAGTTCAGAAGCTCAGCCATTTTGCCATCAATAGCTCAGTCATTTGAGCATAATCATTAAGCTTATCTCCCAATTCATTTAATGTGAGGCCTCCTTTATCTCTGGTATGCCTTCCTTTCTCTTCTTTATTATGTTTGTATTATTACCCTCTGCACCACTGATCACCATAAATACTTCTTGGTTGTAACTCTGGAACCTCTTTGATGATTCATGTTCTCTTGTGGGAGTCCTACAGACAGACTTCATTTATTCTCAGGTTTCTTTTCTTTTTTTCTTTCCTATTTTTGCACGGTTGTGACTGTCACTCGGATATTGCTTCTGGTTTTTCCAATAATGTCTGGCCTTTGTGGTGAGACCACTGACCTGAGTGAAGCACCTGCTCAATTTTACAAGGTGAAAAGTGCTGCAAAACCACAGGACCCAGCTAACTGGTCAGAGACTGCTCTGATACCCCAGCTCTTGCCCCCATGGGACAGATGCCGCCTTCTCAGTAAAACCCAACCCTGCTCAGCACAGTACAGGATGAAGGCTACTTAACCCGGGGAAAAGGGAGATGATCCCTATTTTGAATTTCCCACTTCGAAATAGCACACTTGGTCACTTCTAGCAATGGTTCCTCTCTTTGATACTGGCATTGCAGTCAGGACAACTAATTGCTTCTCTCACTTATCAATTATGCCTCAAAGACCACTAACTAAGAGGAACACTAACTTGTCTTTTGTTTCCAGGTAACATCCATGCTTATCTTTGGAAGATACGTTGAAACATTCACTCTTTCTCTTTTTATCCCTTTTTTATTTGTGCGGTTTCTGAATTTGTTAATTGTTAGGCTAGATTAATTACCAACTAGTTTTCACTCTTTATTGTAACACAGAAATACTTTATTTTTAAAGATTTTATTTATTTGTGAGAGAGAGAAGGAGAGAGTGCACAAGTGTGTGTGTGGGGGGGGGGTAGGGGCAGAGGGAGAGGGAGAAGCAGACTCCCTGCTGAGTAATGAACCCAACCTAAGGCTGGATCCCAGGACCCTGCAGAAGCTTAACTGACGGGGCCACCCAGACGTCCCCAGAAATACATTTCTTAAAATAGTGAAAATTTTAAGAAAGATTCATTTTACAGAGTCCAATAAAGAAGCCACAAACTAGAGAAAAAACGGCATATTACTACATTACTAAGTGTAATACAATTTGCAAATATTACATCTATCATTTCAATTATGTGCTTCTTTTAAAAAGCCTGAAATAAGACACCCATAATTATTACATAAATGCCATTTTTTTCTATCAGCTTAGCAAATGTTTGCATTTTTCTTTCAAATCTGAAATAAGTAAAGATGTCAATTTATTATGTTCTTTAAAATTCATACCAAATAAACCAATCTAAATTTTTTGATCCCAGACCTATATATGTATTTTTTAAGTAAACTCTACCCCCAGTGACTCACAACCCTAAGATCAAGGGTCTCGTGCTCTACCCACTGAGCCAGCCAAGTGCCCCCCCAAACTTATATTTTTAACTAAGGTTATTGTGGAAAGAGGACTCTTAGCTTGGTTTGACAAAACAATTTGGTTTTTCCCCCTTCTGTCTAAGGAAGAGCTACTCACGTAGTCACACTTTTTCACTCAGGAGTGGATACAACATTTCTTCAAGTGGGGAGAAATGAATACAGGGAAGTTATTTCCCACCACATTTTTCCCTTTGCCCGTCCTGGTATCTGTGTCCATATGGTGCCAACTTCTTTCCCCTATAGTTCTTTCCTTCTCCTTCAGTTTCGGCATAGATCCTGTCTGAGGTTCATTCCACCCCTCCTCTTCCTTTTTTAGGATAAGTGCCCTCTTCGTCTTTAAATGTCACACGGATCACACAACAGTAACTCAGTGGCAGCTTCGTTGGAGATAGAGGATTAAATTATTTTAAAATTACAACCATGTGTTGATAAACTACCACGCATAAGACACTGGACGACAAATACCAGCTTTGGCAAGCAGCTAGCCCTAAACTGTCCAAACACATACCAGGAGAAAGACCCTCTTCAGGGTGAAGACAAATGCCACAGGGAGACAAAATCAGGTTTCACTAACTGGCTAAACAGAAACAAAGGCCAGGCTTGACCCGGCCTCTTCCAAGGCACGCCATCCTCTTGCCATCCACAAACCCCTATTGCCTTCTCTGCTCATGCTTTCTATTTTTACATTTTCCATCCTTTTTGCTTCTGTACTTCCTAAAAACCATAGATCACCTTCCCTCCTCTTTTCCCTTCAGCCCTCAGGCACTTGACTTCGCCTTCCTGCCCCCAGGGCTCTCCAGCCTGGCCCACAGGGCGCTGGGGCACAAATGCAAGCTTCCAGCTGCTGCCAGCTAAGTGCTTTGGGGAGGGGGCCCTGAGGTCACCCCCTGCCACTGGGCAAGCCTCATAACAGAGGAGATACCTTCAAGGAACCCCCAGGGATGATAGAAATCATCATCATTATTACCTCTCTAGGCATTGCGGCATTAGGCAGAGATGGAGGCTCCTGCCTTTGATCATGAGAAACTCGAAAATGACACAGGTTGGTAACACAGCATCCTCATAAGACCATCTGAAAAACTCAGGTTCTGGTTATCTCATGATAGGCAGCGACGGCAGAGATTGAGATCCAACGAGAAACAGCTGCGGAGTCTGGAGATGCTGTGCTTCTGCACCAAGTGACGCTAGCCATTGACCCTGTCACTCGTTGGGACCACTCTGGCTACCCTTAGTATGCTGGGACATCTTTAAAAATGGGACATTTAAAACAAACTGGAGCACAAGTAGATTAACAACAAAACTTCTCCATTATTCTTCCAATGCTTACTCATTCTGTGATTTAAATATTTATTCCTCAAATATAGCCAGTGTGTGTCCATACGAAATCATTAGAACACTGGACCTTCAGCTCTCCTCTGAGGGTCAAAGCCGAGATTTTGTGTATATAATATTATTATAGAAAGAATAAATATTTAAAAATGAACTAAGTAATTTTTTCTTTCTTTCTTTCTTTCTTTCTTTTTTTTTTTTTTTTTTTTTTTTTTTTGCTTATAGACTACCACAGAGAACAAAAAGTTTCACACTGGTTCAAACTCTGAGGAAGTTTGTGACTTTTCGTGAGGGGACTACAAAATTATTAGAGGATAGACAACAAACCCTATGAGCCCGTCACAATTCCGTCACTGAAATTTTGTTATATTAAATTTTGATTCAAATAAGTTATCCATCAGCAAAGGCTTTGCAATATTGGTTCGACAAAGATTTTCAATGAATGACATTGTTAAAGTGGAATTTAACCTAAATTTTATAATAATCTTGTAGCAGCGGCATGGAAACTTATATCCATGAATTTTAAACTTTCATAGGGTTAGTCTTCATGATATTTTGGAAATGACAAGATTAGTTTAGTCAGAAACTTCCTTCCACCATCTTTACTTGCCAAGATGCCATCTGAAAAATTTCTTCTTTCACAAAGATGTCCCTTCTCTCCCAACTGAGTATGATCTCTCCACCCTCTGAACTATGCTCAAATTCTCACACAGGGCCACTCCCCGCCTTCTCGGATTTCTCACTTCCAAGCCCTACTGGAAGCAACTGTACCAGCAATTGAAACTAACTTTGCAGCCTCTGCCCTGGCTGACTGGCCCAGTGCCTTCCATAGGGAATGAGTACTAAATAAATCAAAATGGTCCAAAGAAAAAGTGGAACTTCGGATCCTCAGATTCACTCAGCCTCAGATCCGCTACCCAACAAATGGTATTCCCATAGTTCTAGTTGTATCCAGATCCATTTAGATCAACAGTTCTAGGAGCATAGAATGGGAAAGGGTTCTAGACATAATTTAGCCCAACCCAATAGTATTAAAGGGGTCCAGTGGGCTTTTATCAGAGTTGATGCTAAAATTCAGGCAGCATGGAAAGTGGCCACTCTGGCCTATTTTTGCAGCAGAATGACCAGGTCTTAGAATCTGTTGAAACTCTAGCATTGGATAAAGAGTGATTTTAATCTAAATGAAAATCTCAAACTTGAAATTACCCTGTTTTCAATGAACCTGAAATTGTTAATTAGTTATACACTTAAACCACATATTTAATACCATCTCACTTTTCTGTTCAGTTCTTCACCAAGCCTAAGCAGGCTCAAAGGCTGACTATCAAAACTGTTAGCTATCTGAAAATAATTTCTATTGCACATTAAATAAAAAGAAGAGTCCTAGATGCATACATGCATCTACAAATTGCGTCTACTAATTGCTGCTACAAATTAGTGAACTAGCACAATCTTTCTGAAGGGCATTTGGCAATATGTTATAAAAGATTTTTAACATGGGAACCCTCTTCAACATGTCACTGTCCCTTCTAAAGATTTATTCTAAGAAAAATTACTAGAGATCTAGGAATATGATCAAATTTTATTCTTCTTTCTTTGCACTTCTAGATACATACCAAGATTTATTAAAATGAATTTATGTCATTTCTGCCATTGGAAAAAAAATCTTATTGTTTGTAAAGAATGAGGAAATGGAACTGGCTGTTTACCCTCCAAAATCCCTTTGGCTCTCATACTCTGGTTGATTTTTATTTATTTATTTATTTTTTGGTCAAAGGTTATAGAAAGAGAGAAATCGTGTTTTCTGGAAAAGGCCACCAGCTTGTAACAGTAAACAGATGTTCAGAGTATTGGTTGGTGTGCGAATTTCCAAAAAACTAAAGAAGAATAAGGATCCAGCTGACCCTCTTCTTCCCATATGGATTTCACATAATCAATAGACCTAAAAATACTTATTGAACACAGCCTATGACCTGCATGCACTGAGAGAGATGCAGAAACAAACCTCAAGAGTGTTTTCTTGGCCTTCCTAACTATCATTGGCCTATAGCAAAGACATAAGACCATGAATAAGAGGCAGTCATTAATTTCTAAATGCACAATATAGGAATCTGAAAAAGGGAGTAGCTCATGCAGAATGAGTTGAGAGGAAAGGCTTTGCAGAGAAGGAAGGATTCAAGCCTTGAAAAAGAGATAAAGCATGAAGAACCAGAGCATGGGCAAGGGCCTACCAGGTAGGTAGGTACGGGGGTATACATAAAGGTATCCAGGGCCTAATGCTCATGGGACATTTCACCTATAGGATAAAGCTGAAACCCACAGTACATAGAGCCCTTCATAATCTCACCTAAACCTCTGGCTTCAGTTCTCACTGACATACTGAATTTATCTCCATTTTCTGGTTCCTTGCCTTAGCACATGCCATTCCATCTGTTCTTCCTTATTTCTCCCCCTGTAAAGTCCTACACATTTTAAAGTCCAGCCCAAACATCACCTGCCCCATGAAGCCTTCTCCTGGTGGTCCACAGAGTTTGTTACACTCTCTTCTGCTCATGCTTTTATTATAGCTCCTTTCAATAAAAGACCATAATGACTCTCCCCTATTTGATTGTGGACCCCACGGGCACAAGGGCCGTATATACTTTGCTTTGTTTTCCAAACTTTGCATTATTAGTTTTCAGCAGAGTGTCAAAAGAACTGCTGCCAAACAAACAGACAAGTAACTGAATGAATGAATTTAATAAAAGCGAAAATTGGAAGACAGCATGAAGAAAGGCTTTCCTGGTTTGGAGTGGTAAAATCCTGAGAAGCAAGGGTCAGAAGGAAAAGCTGACTGGCCCAGCCTGAAAGGCACTTGAGTCTCTAATAACATATGATCACCTGTCACTGAATCCTCACTGGGTGTCTATTTTGTGCCGCCAGATGCCACAGGAAGCAGCACAGCACAGTGGCTAAGAACACTGTCTGGAATCAGAGCATCTGCATTTAAACCAGCTCTGATGCTTACCAACTCTGTGACCTTGGACAAGTCACTTAACCAATTTCTCCAGATCTGAGTTTCCCGGTACATAAAATAGTGGCATAAAAATGGGCATAAAAATAGTACCCGTCACACAGAGCTGTCAGGAGGATTAAATAATTTACGTGTAAGAACTATGTAACTGTTCAAATGTTGGCAAGGCACTGGGTGTAAAATGAAATGATGTCTGCCTGTATTAAGCAACAGTTTGAGAATTTATTTTTTTTTCAATTCCTCTTTTTTGAAAAATAATCTCTACACCCAATGGGGGCGTGGAGGGGGTGCTCAAATTCATCACCCAGAGATCAAGAGTTGCATGCTCTACCCACTGAGCCAGCCAGGTGCCTCCTCAGCTGTTATTTAAAAATCTTTGCAAGGCATATTAAATTATTCACCTGCCTTTGAAAATATAAAGCCTAAACATAAACTGTTTTTTCAGGAGAAAGCATCTTGCAACAGGTCTCCTAGTCATCATTACATACAGCTCTTTTCAAAGTGCGGACCGGTAATAATAATAATGACAACTATAAGCTTTATATGGTTCCCTGAGTAGGAACCCACAATTTCCATGTCCTTGGCCAGGGCTCCAGCTGCTTACCAAGCAGCCCCCCGGGAAGAGACCAGCTGAATACAAACTGATCTCTAGTCTCAACCTGGAGGTTAATTCCTTATAAATGAACATCCGATGTGTGATAATTCAGTTGCGGTTTGACTTGTGGACAGAAATGGAGTAGATTCCCAAAAACTTTAGACCCTTAATAGCTTGTTGAGGTTTTCCTGTTCAATGTTCACATATCTAGGAATTCAGCTGTGCAGTAACCGAACAAACTTGTGCTTTAGATTTGGAGGGGAGGGTAATAAAGAAGGCAATTCTATCATTTGATTGTATTTGGCTCCCTAATTGTCTAATTCCAATAAATTCCAGTTAATGATATATAACCAAATCGAATAGAGCATTGGTAGGGCTCAGCCATGGGTAGAGGCAGCAGAGTAAGGTTCACAAGCCCCACTGGAAACCAATTACCATACACAGGTCAAAAACGCATTTAGTCGTCCAACAATAGGAGTCAAAGATCATCAACAATATGAATCAAATCCTGAAAGATGTAATGTCATGTTTCCAAACGAGTGAAATCATCAATAGTCCTTTTCAGATCCACTGTTTGAACATGGGACCCAGCATTTCCCTGGTTTCATCCAACAGTATAATTACTGGAATCATCACTTAAGAAAATATAGCTTTTAAGAGACAAAAACATGTCTTTACCTCTAGGGACTACATGGAAGTCTTTCTATTAAAATGCTAATAGAACAATGAAGTTTAACACCAAATTGCTCCATGAAGGTTGAGGGGTAGGGCTGGAGTTTAATCCCTTCCAGAACACACCGTGTACCTTTTTGTTGGTTTTATCCTGCTGTATTTCTTATTATGGAGTTCACGGTAGCACAGCAGAGTCGAGGACAGATTGAGATGAACTCAACCCAGACACAAAGCAGATCTACAGAAGGCAACGGGCGGCAGAGGGAAGTAAGGATCGGGACATGTTCTTTTTCTAAATGGCTTGTCCCTGCACTACAGCCTTATTCTGCTCATGGTATTTCTGCCGTTCACCGGCCTTACTACCCTGCCGGCCAAGGTTTTCATTAAATAACAAGTGCCTGTGTTTTTCTAGTGCAGTTTGCGGCCCATGCTGACATGGTGTGCGTGCTAAGAGGAGGCAAGGGCATAATCCACCAACTGCCCACGTCGCAGCCCGCCTTTGACTGCTCTCCTGGGGTCATCTGCAGCAGGCTGGGGAGAGAGAGAGAGGCAGGGAGAGACCTCGGGCACCCAACACGCAGGAACACAAGTATTTACCTGCCACATCTTCCTTGTCGGGGAGAACTACACAGAGGATGAAAGAGCTACAGTGACTTCAGCCCTGCCCCTCCTGAAACGGCCCTGGCACTGCTGCGCCACACAATGACCCTTTCAAGTCGGGTGCTGAGCCAGCCGGCACCTTTGCCTCGACCCCTTTGATGGCTCGGGGCACACTGCACGGTGCGCCTGCAACTCCAGGCCCGGCGCCAGCAAGGTCCCCGGGAGCAGAAGGAACAGCGATGATGAGAAGGAGCAGCTTCCCACGTCCACCTGGAGCACAGCTGGGGTGCTCCAGCCCCTCTGTGCCTCCCCCACATGAAACGTCCTTTCTTCCCACCCATCTCTATCTCACAGTCACACAAGAGTGTTTCACCCACAAGCTCTTAGTTTACCAAAATCATCACGCTTCCTTTCATTCTGTTCCTCGCTGTTGGTGCCCTAGGGGGGATCCCCAGACTCAAAGTCTTGGTGTGGATCTTAGGAGATGTCTGGAAGTGGGGAGGGAGAGATGGAGAGCGGTGGGCCAAAGGGAACAGAGTTCAGTACATGAGACGGAGGAGTTCCAGGGATCACCTGTGCAACACGGGGCCTGTGACTAAGGATCATACACTTGCATACATTTGCCAAGGGGGGAGATCTCATGTTAAGTGCTCTTACCATAGAAAGAAAAAAAGAAGACTTTTAAAGATTTTATTTATTTACTTATTTGAGAGAGAGAAAGGGAGAGCATGAGCAGGAGAGGGGCACAGAGAGAGAGACGAAGAATCTCAAACGGCAGGGGCTGAATGCAGACCCCATGCAGGGCTCCACCTCACAACCTCAAGTTCATGACTTGAGCCAAAAGCAAGAGTCAGACACTCAACCAACTGAGCCACCTTGGTGCCCCCACCCCAGGAAAGAGAAGATTTTAAAAATCTTCTTCTAAAATAAAGCAAAGGAGGGGAGGAAACTTTTGCAGGTGACAGGTAAGTTTACGGCCTTCATCGTGGTAACGGTCTCACGGGTGCGTTCTCACCTCTAAACTTGCGGAGGTGCATACATTAAATATATGCAGCTTTTACTGTGTCAATCACACCTCCATAAAGTGTTTTGAAAAAAGAAAATCAAAGGGGGCACCTGGGTGGCTCAGTTGGTTAGGTGTCTACCTCTTGGTTTCAGCTCAGGTCATGATTTCAGGGTCCTGGATATTAAGCCCCAGGTCAGGCTCTGTGCTCACCGGGAAGTCTACTTAAGGATCCTCTCTGCCTCTCCCTCTATTCCTCCCCCTGTTTTTTCTCTCTTTCCCTCTCTCTCTCAAAATAAATAAATAAATCTTTAAAAATTAAAAAAAAAAAAAAAAAGCAAAGACAGGACCTGGAAGATGGCATTGCTGAGAAGCAAGACACAGTACATGCCGTGATTACAGCCATTCCCCTGGGCTCCTCAGCCCCACCTTCCACCAAGAACTGAGACTTTCTTCGAACACAAGAATAGACATCACACTGATATTGTCAAAGCTCCTTGTCACGTGCCTTGTCATTCACAAGGACCCCGAGCATAAGCTGACATCACTGTGGCCAACAGGAGGGACAACTGAAGTAGGAGACACTGTATTATTCCCCTGGCATCTCTTGCTCTGCTGCTGATTGTGTGACACAATTCAGTCGGTTACCGGGTAAGTCAAGTACTAGGAGGCCTGATTTTTCTTTCCCAGAAAAATCTCAAAAATCAAGGCTGTTTACAGAGAAGCACTATAAATGACTTTTGACCATCTGCTTTTATTAAAAAAAAAAGGGGGGGGGTACTAGACGTGATGAAGAAGTTCCTTGACTAAGGTTTTAATGTGAATCTCTGACACATTATGATCTTTCTGCTCTAAAACTGGAGTTTGCACTTTAAACAGATTTCAATAAATTAATGCATTAGCTAAAAAGAAATGGAGTCGATTTAAAGGACTAAGCAAGTGACCTGAGTATTATTTCCTCCTCTAAACAGCCTAAGCAACACAAAAAAGAAAATGAATACAAAAAGGAATCTGAGGAACGCCCTATGCCTACAGGACTGCATCGAAGTCGAGTGTGTCTCGGTGCGACAGGACCCATGGGAGGCCTGCAGCTTCGGTCGTGAGCAAGCACATGCTTAGCTTCACCCAGCACAAAGCTAAGTGCTGTTAGTCACACAGCAAACTAGCAAGCCAGGCCACCCATGTCTGAAACGTAACCGGGCACACATCTGCCTTCAATAAGACAAGGCCCACTGAGCTCAGGGGTGACCTAGGATCCGCGTACTCCAAGGCGTGTCAAACTGTACTTTTCAGAAAATGATTTCGTGTAACAAACTCTCAGCAGGCACCCTGCCTGGACATAATCTATGAGGGCCTTTTGTCTCAGGCTGCACCGCTCTGCTGTATGGGGCTCTCTTTGGCGCGATAATTGGCTTGGCTGTCCATTCCACCCATCAGGTGATAGAAAACTATCAATCAGGCTAAATGCAATGTGAGAGAAGTCTCTTTAGCCAATTAGTCAGTAATGAGAACATTAGCCACGATATCTTCTGCAGAGGGCACCTTAGCCATTCCACTGGAGTCTGAGAAGATGACAGTCTCTGTGTGATTAATAAAGATCACAGGATGCTTCAGAAATTCTACATGGGTGAAGAAGAGAAGCAGAGAGAAATGCACTTGGAAGTGCTCGATGTTTTTAAGGCCACCAAGTGCACTCTGCAAAAGTACTCCCAAACATACAGAACCAAGCAATGTCAGAGCTGGAAGGGATCTTGAGGATCGAGATAATCCGATCCAACTCCCTCGGTTTATAGATGAGGCAGGGAACGAAATGACTTCTCCAAAGTCACATGGCTGGCCGGCAAGGGTACACCTCTCTAAATAAAATAAATAAAAATTTTACGGCTGTGGAAGACAAACGAAAGGCAACGCACCACTATGGAGAGACCCCTAGGTGGCTTGTGAGATTTTTCTATGTCTTTTATCTCCACTGAAAGCAAGGATCTCTCGTTTCACTTCCCTGGCTTCCTAGGGCTTGCACAACTGTGTATGTTACCTGGAGGAAGGACTTCATATGCATCTAGGGCAGTGACATCTAAGCCAGACTGTCTGGGCCCATAATGCCAGCTCCACCTCATTTACTAGATGTATGTATGGCCTTGCACAAGCACTGCCCTCGTTTCTCCATCTGTAAAATGGGAGTCATAACACATCTACCTTGCAGGGCTGTTACGAGGATTAAAAGAGTCAGTCTACGTAAAACACAAAGCACAGATACTGCAAGCTCTGCTGTTACCTGGGAAGGTGCTCTCGGGCTGGCAATGCCAATGACAGGGCTACTTCTATATGTGGAGGAACGATGCTGAGGTAAATTAGGGGAAAGGAAGCAAAACTCTATAACCTTCACGAGGATGAGGTCTGAGGCAATAGCTCAGAGAAGAGTAAACTCTAAAGGGAGAGCCAAGGTGAGGCTAGTGTGGTAGAGACAGTTCCCTGTGAAAGTATCACTGAAGTTTTGGGTGATGATGTCATAACATCCTACCTGTCTGCTGGAACGCTCCCGAAGAGAGCCACCTGGCCACATTCTGGTACAAATCCGTGTGCCCACTCCCTCTTGCAGCCCACCTGCCAAGGGGCCACATTCCACATGACTCTGCAGAGTGATCGTTACTTTCATGCACATGAGTGGTCTTAGGGCTCAATGCAATTTGGTCAGAAACATGGCCATTCTGCTGAGTTGCCAGGCCCTGACCCCAGAGGCGACTTTACCTCTTCCAGAGGCTTCCCTCATCTGTTCCTCCCATTGCCCTCATGGTGCTTTAGGCCCAGCCCTCACACCGCACGGGTCATACTGTGCCACTGCCTTGTTTACTTACGTGACTCCCCTACTCATTCCGTGTCTGGACTTCCTACTCCCCCAGTAGTGCTTCTCGAAGGCAAGGTCTGGCAGATATTTGGCAAGAGGGTCACCTCAGTGGATCATCCCAGTGTGACACAAACCAAGCAACAAAAGCTACCCTGCTTTTCTAGTGCTGATATACTATACTATCAACACCACCATCGTCACGTCATCCCCCAACCCGTCTCCTTCCAGCAACAACAACAAAAAAAATGAGAGCAAAGGCCAAGTCTTCTGCCGCTGCTGGAGCAGAGGGGCAAACAACACACATATACAGACACTCCCAGAAGCTAAACAAGTGAATGAAGAAATGGACGCATGAAGACATAGGTAGACAGCTCACTTAAGACTAGAATGCACTTGGGAACTGAGGGTGTTGGACAGGAAAGGCCCAGGACAAAAGGAGGGACACTGCCTGGCTTCTGGCACCTTTCCTTCCTATAGTGTGTACATCTGGCCTTAGAAAAATGGAGGAAGGAGAGAGGGAGAGAGAGAGGGCTGGGGAGGAGGAGGGGCAGAGGGGTGACTTTGTAAGATTTTTGAAGGTAGGAATGCTTTTTCACTTTCATTTCTATCCCATCATAGTGTTGAGGGCATCTCTCATCACCTGAATGAGTGAACTGACACTGGGTAGGAGACAAAGAGAAACAAAGAAATACATCCTGAACTTCGGAGATACACTCCAAAACTTGCTCAACTCCCGAGGGCCAGGTACTCGTCTTGTGTGTTTTCAACCACCGCACAGAATTCACAAATGGAATTACTCTAGGTAGAGCATGAGGGGCCTCCCACCTGAACATCCATATTTGATCCTGCTCTCTCTCCCCAATACAAGGGCAATATGGTTGGTATCCCCCAATCCCTCCTTCCTCCAATCCTTGTGGGCCGCATTACATCTAACGTTTTGTTCAACAGAAATTAGAAACTTCAAAGCACACCCCCTCAAAAAAAAAAAAATCAACAACCCACAGGGTAAAGTGCTTCACAAAAGGACATCATAATTTTGTGAAAAATGCAAATGCTAAATTACACACAGAGTAATTGCCATATTTATGTCTTTCATACTGACCTCATCTTGCCAGAGTATGGGAATCAGTGTCAGGAATGAACCCTTCACTGATTTAAATAGTATTCAAATATATATATTATGCATAATAATAGTCTTTTTCAACTATTACATAAACATAAAATATTACTCTCCTTCTATCCCGGAGACGTTATGACAATCTGAGCTAATACATTTAATTCAACTCAAGTCCCTGAGAGAACAGAACTACAATTACTATTTAGCAAGTGTATGATCCACTCCGCTTGTCTCTGAAATGCCTTCTATGAAACCTTCATGGAAGAAATCGCGGAATCATTGTGTCATATGACACACTGTGAGTAAGTTTTAAACTTCTATATTCCTGACATTTAAAATAAGACATTATTTTCTTTAGGCAGGAGTTCTGTCCGATAATATGCAAGCATTTCAATACAAGTGCATACTGAAGTACCCTAATTTTAGAGGGGCAAATTATACTATTTTAAGAGTGAGTCTTGAAGCACTGACTATGAATGACAGTGGTTATAGACATGCCACTGGGTGGATACACCTTGGCTGGCGCAGGTCCATGGAGTAGGGCAGAGGCAGACCGACAACCAACCAGCCCAAGAAGACAGAGAATGAAAGAGATGGAGGAGGGGACATGGGTGGCTCAGCGGTTGAGCATCTGCCTTCGGCCCAGCGCGTGATCCCAGGGTCCTGGGATCGAGTCCCACATCGGGCTCCCTGCAGGGAGCCTGCTTCTCCCTCGGCCTGT
The DNA here is from genome assembly GCF_003254725.2 of Canis lupus dingo. Taxonomy (NCBI): domain Eukaryota; kingdom Metazoa; phylum Chordata; class Mammalia; order Carnivora; family Canidae; genus Canis; species Canis lupus. Next base: position 3,027,827 of record NC_064261.1, on the reverse strand, counting down.
GTCTCTGCCTCTCTCTGTGTGTCTCTCATGAATAAATAAACCTTTATTAAAAAAAAAAAAGAGAGAGAGAGAGATGGAAGAGAAGAGATGACAAGATGGAAGAGAAGAGATGACAACTATGCAAAACTGAGGAAATGGAACTAAGCACTCCCACCCCCAATCAGAACAGTGATCTCACCTCTAGCCCTCTAGCTCTGTGCAAGATGACAATATTTTTTTAAAGATTCAGACCATGATAAATACAAAGAAAAAAACCATTCCTCTAGGACTTAACAGCAGCATTGCAATTCCATCATCCTGAGAGCTTGACTATGTGGCTAGAGATCTCTAACTAGAGGAGACCTCAGTGAGGCTGCATGGGGGGGTGGGGGGGTAGCCATCGCTCGTTCGAGATAAATGAACAAATCAGGTGAACTCTACTAAGGTCTTATCAGGTGGAAGGTGGTGTTCAGAGCACATATTAGCTCATTTAACCCTCACAAAGCTCCTGGAAGATAGCAAAGACTAATACCCATATTTGGCCAATAAGAAGAAAGGAGTGTGCCCAAATCAGCCAGGAAATGGCAGAGCTGGGATTCAAACCCAGCTGTCAGACTCGAGACCCAGTGCTGTTAACCGTTTCGTTACTGAGGGAGTCAATAAACAGATGAATGCAAAAGCCACACTGGCTGTTTCTAGCTTGTGGCTTTAAAGGTGGCTGCGGGGGAGCCTGTGGGTATCACTAACTGCCTTCTAAGCGAACCTTGGCTCGGCAGCCCATGCCTCCCCCCACCACCCTCACCCCGATCCACTGCCTCCTTTTATCTTTTTTAAGATTTTATTTATTTATTTCGGGGGGGGGGGCGAGCGAGCATGAGTGGGGGTTAGGGGCAGGGGGAGAAGCAGACTTTCCACAGAACAGGAAACCTGACGTGGGGCTTGATCCCAGGACCCTGAGATCATGACCTCAGCCGAAGGCAGATGCTTAAAGGACTGAGCCACCGAGGTGCCCCCAGTGCCTCCCTTTTAAAAGGGGGAAAATTGGGATCCCTGGGTGGCTCAGCGGTTGAGCACCTGCCTTTCTGCCCAGGGCGTGATCCTGGAGTCCCAGGATCGAGTCCCCCATCTGGCTCCCTGCATGGAGCCTGGGTCTCTGCCTCTCTCTCTCTCTCTCTGTCTCTTGTGAATAAATAAGTAAAATCTTAATAAAATAAATAAAAGGGAGGAAATCAAACCTAAGTTTCACATCTCCTGGTCTGACCCAGTGTCACAGGGACCGTGGGCCAAGGCAGGGCTGCAGGCCAGGAGAGACTGCAGAGCTTCCTGTGGGCCCCCGGGTGCTTCCTGCCAGAGGACAGACCTCCATCCTGCTGTCCTGGCAGCATTCCAAGCCGGGCACAGACCTTGCACAGAGCTCGAAGTTTCGGTTGGTGGCAGGGTCTCCACTTCCGGTTCCCAGCCGCTGAGGAACAGTCTCGAACTTCGCAGCCCTAAGGTGTTTCAGGAGCAGGGAGGGACCCAAATCATTTTTTTTTTAATTTATTTTTTATTGGTGTTCAATTTGCCAACATATAAAATAACACCCAGTGCTCATCCCGTCAAGTGCCCCCCTCAGTGCCCGTCACCCAGTCACCCCCACCCCCCGCCCTCCCCTAGTTCGTTTCCCAGAGTTAGGGGTCTCTCATGTTCTGTCTCCCTTTCTGATATTTCCCACTCATTTTTTCTCCTTTCGAGGGACCCAAATCTGACAAAACAGGTCTACCCATGAGGACAAAGGGATAAACTATTCAAACTCAGGCCCGGTCCAGGAAGCACAGCGGCCTACCCCCAACCCCGACAGCCTGAGCACGAAGCGCACACTTGACGCATGTATTTCCCCCTCCCCTCCACTTCTCACGCCTCTTCTCTCTCTATTTCTCAAGCCTTCATTATGGAAGAAGCAGGACGGCAGGCAGTCACGTCAAATCTGGACTCATTTACCTAAGCCTCTGCTCAAACTCTCGGACCCTGGGTGCAATTCTTCTCCTCACCCAGTTTCCACCGGCTCCCTGTATTCAAGACATGTGCTGGGTCAAAAGCCTTGCTTTTCGGTTCATAAGAATGCTGAGGAACAGGCCCCAGGAAAGCAATGCTCTTAACATTTTCCAGTCATCGGGAGTATTCGTGACCTTACAAAAATTTCTGGTGGTTTCTGACATCCAACTTCCTCCCTTCCCCGAACTCTATCTCCCTACATCCTGCCACCTATTTTGAGGCAAGTATCTTGGGCTAAGCGGAGAATTCAAAACGGAGATAAGTGAAAACGTCCAACAACTGCAATTAATTTCTCATTTTCAAACTGCAGCACCGTACCTGGAACAGGCTGTGCCAGTATGCACAGTGTTTTAATCATACCAACTGTGCCCACCTAGATTTAGCTCTTGGGAAAACTCTAACAAAGACAACACTCTCAATCAGTTTAAAATAGTCTATTGCGACAGGAAAGTACCTTGAAGATCGGTGAAGACTCATAGGTAGAACCAACGGCCCCTCTAGGGGCAAATCAGTGACTATAAATTCATTAAGCTAGTTGAATTCCTCCGTGTAAACAGCCCCTCCCATCACTGGTACTACTCCGAAAAATCAGCAGCCTTTTCCACCGAACAGATTGTAAAACCTAAAGTGAAAGGAGTTGAGTTCTAATTATGCTCCTTGGAGAGAGGGAGTAATAATACATGTTCCTTTTCCGTGGGGATGTTGTAAGAATAAATAAGACAAATGGGTAAAAATACTTTGAGTTCTTCTGGGTAAGCCGCTACCTAATCCCAAGATAGTTCTGCAAGTAAGAAGAAAATAGACTGGTGTGTTCTCTGCAGTTTCAATGAGGGCTATAGGCCCAAAATGTTTTAAAAGCAGAAAACTGTTAACTCTGGAGATATTGTCAAAATACATTTCCCTCCGGTTAAGAAAAGGAAAGAGGGAGGGCCAGAAGGGTGGAGTGGAAAGGAATTGTCATCAAAGCATCGTTAATAGGAACTGAATTATATTACAATGGCGATACTTCAACATGGGGAATGAAAATTGTTCTGTATTATTGTGGATTGACAATATGACAATCGTTCATTGAAAGAGGATGACAGCTGTAGCATTATAGCTCGGTACACAACGCAAGATGAATGAGCGTTACAGGTTCTTACAGAATGGGCCCCTATTTCACGAGACTCTGCAGCATCCCAAAATAAATACGTGCCAGTTTTTCACGAATCTCAGCAAATTTAGCATCTCTTTACAGACCAGTGTGCGACCAGTGGCCTGAAAGTGCCAGTGTCGTGCCCCTGCTTAGTGGATCTGCAGCAGCTGTGGAAATGTCAAGTCAGAATGGCACGGAAGATCTGTACAGCACCTTGGCAGAAGAAAGGGCAAGAAATGGTAAAATGACTTCGCCTGGACGAGTGTGAACTGACGTCAAACTGTCTGCTGATCCATGGGAACGCTGTTTCTGAACCTCTGTCTTGGCACCAAGCCTCATTCCACCATGTACAAGAGCCACCTCCCTCCAAACTACTCACCTAGAGGAAGTAACACCACCTACAGTACCTAAAATTAACACACAAAGGCCACACATATTTACATATCCCCTTATGCGCAACAAAAGTGATCCCCCAAAAAACAAACAAAAGTGATCCCTGCTTAGTTAAAAAAAAAAAAACTCAAGAGCTAGAGCACAAGAACCATTCATAATATTATCACAAAGAGATAAGCTCTGTTCACATCCACATATTATTTTTCCTTCCAGTCATAATGCATTTTTAAAAGCAAAATGGGCTCTTTGTTATGTTCTACTGCCTGCTTTTTTAAGACTTTGCGATCAATATATTGTGGACGTTTTTTTCAATCTCATTAAATATTCTTCTGAAATAGAATTTTAATGGCCACGAGTACCCCCTATTCTACATATACCATAACTAACCTGGCTAATCCCCTATTGTTGGACGTTCAAGTTGTTTCCAACTCTTCATAGGAAATGCAGCTATGTTGTAATATTTGTACATTCTCTAATTTCGTAGAATGAGCTCATAAAACCTTATACTAATTTTCTATGATCCTGACTGAGGCAACTCTCAAAGTGAACCAGGGGTACTCCTTGAATATGTGCCTAGAGTATAATTTGCCCATCATAAGAGTCTCTGAAGGGCTGGTAAGAACAGTTGAAGAGGTATAAACAATGGGCAAGTTCTCCATTTTATACTTAGAGACAACAGAATTGCTTCTCCCTTAACTGCTGTGGCCAAGTCTTCTGGAGTTAAGCAAAGCAATCTGTCTTGGTGGGTAAGGGAAAGAATACTGTAAGCAAAAAAAAGAGGAGTTGTGTGAATATTCTCCACGCTTGTTCCAAGTTCAATATTAAATATAAACTTCCTCTAAAAACCTGTGAGTGTTCAATAATAAAATGTGGGAGTTATTTTATGCAGCTCTCCAAATATTTCTAGCTTGCAGACATGCAGCAGAATGACACTTCCTGGGCCTTATGTGGTTGGATGAGATCACATGGCCAGTCCCGATGAATAAATTGAGAGCCGAATGCCAGGTACCAGTTCTGGGCTGGAACATTAAACTGCTCATGTTAGACCCTCTGGAGCGCCTTCCTTTGGCACAACCATTGGTGTGAGATGGTGCCTACCTTGGTCAGTGATGATGATAAGCAGGGTCCCTCCTCTCCCTCTCAACTCACAGTAAACATGAGCAAGAATTAAAGCTTTGTTGTTTTGAAAAAAATTAAAAATTAAAAAAAAATAAAGCTTTATTGTTTTGAACCACTAAGATTTGGGAGGTTGTTGGTCACTGTATCATCACCTACCCTCTGCTGATAAGTACAACAGAATTTAACTTGGTTTTGTGATCTAATTTAAAATATTCACATAAAATTCCATTCTTCTCTATGTAGTTTGAAAACCTAGGGAGTCACAGACACAATCTTTAAGATTTCCTGGCTTCCTTATGTGACAATTCAATAGCTATTTTTCAGGGCCTGTTGGGTGCAAGGCACTTACATTAGAAACTCTGAGAAATAAGATGAGGAAGACACAGCTCCGACCCTGATTGCTTAGAATAAAGTAGAGAGGATGTAGAAAATCTGTAAGGGAGGAATTTAGGGGTAGCAATGGAGTCGTAAACTGCCCTTGGGAGGCTGTCCTGAAGCTGGATTTGCACAGCAAATGCAGTCTGTATTTATTTATATATTTACTTAAAATGGTTTTGCAGGAAACTTTCTGGGGGACCCAGGAGAAGGGCCATCTCTCCCAAGCTCCTGTGCCAGCTACAAGTCCAGCTCTGAGCAGAACATGAAGAGTTTCAAAAGAAAGGCAGGAAGAGATGGGCCAGGGTGCTTCAGAGGACCAGTAGGGGAGGTCTGAGTGGGAACTGAGAAAAGTTTCACTGAGCAAATGCGGATGGGGCTTGCGAGGCCCCAGCCTCCACAGGAAGAGACAGAGGGCAGGAGCCATAGTCCCGGAGAGAGGCCTGGCGTGAGCATAATCAAAGAGGAGAGACCACGGGGCACCTGTGAGGTATCCAAGGCAGGGAGGCCATGAGTCAATGTCCAGAATGATCGTCAGACAAGCGTAAAGGTGGGGTAGGTTGTGAGGGGCTTCCAGGGCTCTGTGCACGGATGGCTGAGAGAGGAATTCAGGGCAGTGGAGGTGGGTGGGAAACAGGGGTTGGAAGGAAGAGAATCATCAACTAGGAGACAACCAGGTAGAGCTGGTGCTGGTGCACTTCCGTAGCTCAGGTATCACACCTGTATCTGGACACCTAGTTAGTAGAGCGGAGAGGGCTGTGGGAACACACTCCTCATGTTCTGCATTTCAGCTCAAAATCCTCAGTGCGAGGCCGAACACTAAGCAGGTGGGCAGTGAAGGGATCGTGGAGGAGGTCACTTTAGCTTGTCATGACCCCCCCATCACAACGCGCTGCCAGCAAGGGGCGTGGCGGACTGAGGGCATCGCTCAGGACGGAGCGTCTGGCTACCTGCACAGAGTTGTGGTTTAACCTGGAAGACCCTGAAAGGAAAAGAAATGAGGTCTGGAGGCTCTTTCCCAGTCTCCCTTCCAAGTGGCATGAACGAGAACTGGTGGCATGGCTTACCTTCAGGATGCTGACGAAAAGGTGGGCTCCTGACACCAACAGGAGAGAGTAGGAGTCCCTCAGCACCTGCTGAGGTTTTCCACTGGTAATTCCCTTTCGGTTAATCTGTTCCCATTTGCTTCCCTTTATGAAAACATTTTAGTTTTGCTTCAAAAAACATGCCGAAAATTAGTATAACGTCTAGAAAAAGCAGATGGAGTGGGAGACTAAGGATCACTGTTCTGGGTGATACGGAGTGAGTGCATGGGATTTCTGGCCACGCAGCGGGATAGTATTTCAAGTATGAAAGGAAAATCTCGTGAGGGAAATGGACAGTTTAACCATGAACATGGTCCTTTGAAATCCCACCGAAACCCGGGCAAACCCAGGAATAGAGCACAGGAAACCACAGCACCCTTGACTGAGAAGTAAACGCAGGTTATTTTTCCAAAAGGCACAGGAGCAGCCAAATAAAAAGGCCATCCCCCAAACGTCAGGGGGAACGTGCTGGGAACGTACTGGCCACAGAACTGAAGAGAGTCTCCTTTTAACTGGGCTTCACGTAGTTGCACAAACAGTGGACGCCTTCCCTACCTTTATCACCAAAGATAGCAAACATCTTCCACGGAAAACTTAACTGGAATCTGTTTTGTTCTAAGGTCAGATCTACAAAGCCATAATTACCCAGGTGACTTGGGTCTGATGTTGCCCAAAATATCCAGGTAATTATAGGAGAAAGGTCATTTCCTCCATATAATCTCAACTATACCACTGGCTGTCTACACTGGCAGTTATCCAGTTAAGAACAGCCTTTCATTTCACTTTGTGTTTGCACAGACCTTGCCAAAGACTGTGACAACCTTAATAGGGGTCTGGGTTGGGTTTTTCTGTTTTGTTTTGTTTTTTTTAATTGCCTTTATAACTATTCCCGCTGACGACTTCCTCCAAAGGATGATACCTGAGCCCCCTCCTGCCAATTTTCACATTCAAGGAAATGCATGCTGGAGTGCGGGACTACCAGGAGGCAGAAAGAACACAGGAGAGGTGAAGAGGAAGAGTGCAGACGGGGTGCCAAGATCTGCAAAGCTGTGGGGCTTAAAAAATTCCTAGCTCTGTCAAGGGAGGAAGAGGGAGGGCGAGAGAGAGGGAAGCGAGGCAGATTTGCAGGTCACAGGGCCTGCCCAGAGTTTGAGCTCTGACAACACAGGGCCTTGGGGGCAGAGGGAAGCCCACTGCCCCTGCCGGGACGCAGGCCGCCTCCCTCCTCCTCACAAAGAAGGATGGCATTTAGCTCACGTGAGCCAAGGCCTGCTAGGATTCACCTCCCCCATCCCCATTCTCTGTCTTCCCTCTCCAACCTTCCAGCTCTGCACCGCCTCCCCTTCCTGTTGGGAGAGAGAAGGTGGGAGGGCCGGGGAGGGGGGACCCAGGTCCAGGGGGCGGCGGGGCCAGGATGATGTGATTGGTCCAGCTGCCAGCAGCGCGGGCCCTCACTTAGCAACAGCGGGATGGGGAGGCCACCTGGCTCCGGGGGTGCGGGTGCAGGTGCAGGGGGGGCAGCCGCGTGCTGCACCATCCCGAGCAAGGCTTGACCAGGCCATGGGGGGGACACTGGGCAGCAGTGATTCTCATTGGATTTATCTGTGTATGAATTCTGTATAGAGAGCATACATTACACACACACACACACACACACACACACACACACGCGCGCACATATGAGATGCCTTCCTGTATTTGTTAAGGACACACTTCTCTGTGCTGCATGGGTGACGGTGGGCAAAGACATGGGCTCTATAGGCAAAAAAAAAGAGGCGAGCCGAATCTGAAACTCTACCGTGATCACCGGGTTTCATTTGGTTTTCACACCAGGGTGCGACTAGAAAGGAAAAAAAGTAAAATGGGGCGCACTTGAAAATGCAATTGGCTATGTCATCACCAGATTTTTTTTTTAATTAGTCAACACAGCAGCTGTTTCTAAATCCTAAATTCCATTCTGGCGTTTGAAAATGGACTTTCCGGAGTGGCAAGTGGCAAGAGAGAAGTACATCTCTGCTAGGAGGAGTTGGTTTTTTGTTGTTGTTGTTGTTGTTTTCCCCTTTGCTTCCTTTGTGGTAAAAGGGGAATTTCTGAGAAGGATGCTGACAGAAGTTCTGAAAGCTCACACTGCCTGACTGTAACAGGGCTCAAGGCCAACAACAACAAGGAAATATAGTCTGCTATTCCATATTCTTTCATTTCTCTTAATAGAATTTTCCTTTCTCTTCTTGCCCTAGGCACCCCACCAAACTTTAGAAAGAAGGCTTATCTCACCTGTTTATCCACCCCACCCCAACCCACCCCATAACACCAAACAGCCTAGCTGAGACTCTAGAGCATTGATGGGAATCTTTCCTCCCCTTTTAGAGAAAATGGTGGCTTTAAGTACGGACTGGGGCCTCTCTTTGGAGCAACCAGGGACCTAGAGACAAAGACAAACACCCCAGAGGGCACAGATGGACCTCCATCAGCCCAAATAAACCAGACCCAATTAACCCCTTCAGCTCTGAGCCAGAAAGCCACTGACTACAGTGACACCTACTGCTCGGGCCACAGCTGTACAACCTGGTATCACCTACTAGGTTCTCGAAAGCAGCCATCTGCTCCACTGACGTGGGCTCCACTGAACACGTTTCTCACGACTCTGGGCTAACACCGGAAGGAGGAAACTCTCAGCCCTTCCCACCTTGTCTGGAGTCGGAACCTGTAACTCAGGACCTCCTAATGGCCCAAGGACCGAGGCCCCAGGAGATCCAACACACTCCCATGTACCAAGAGATTCCCTCTAGTAGTGATTCTACACAAGAGCGAGGGAAAACAGTGTTTGGGAAGGGCCCGCACCTCCTTCAGAATCACTATTAAGCTGAAATTGCCTCGTTAACAATCCTCTTTGATACCTGATTAAATTATCCTGGGAAAGGTGAAACTTTCACCAATACCAACTAAATTTCCCCACTAGAGAGAAAAACATGACCGTGGAGCACTCGTATAACAGAGGTATTTAGAGACTCCACTTCCACAGCTCCTACGATAGCATGCTAACTAATCCAGACTTCTTTTATTCTGTTCATTGTCAGATCCCAGAAATTCTGTCCCATTGAGAAAAAAAAAATCCATTTAGTTGTGAAAGTCAAAGTTATGCTTTTCTGAAAGCACAGCAAAAATGTCTACACATGATAATGACAAAAATTAAGCCTATGATTCTTTTCTCTAGTAAGGACAACAAACAATGTCGCTAACAGAATCCATGATTTCCCCCCAAAACAGGCAAAAATCAGTTTAAAACCATACTGAAGTTGCCATGAGTAGGGAGTCAGCATGATTATAAAAGTATAGCCTGATTCGTTTTTGGCAAAGAATATCTAATGAGTCTTTACCAAGATAGGTACACATTGGACAGAACTCTAGCAATGCTGAAAATTAAAATATCATTTTTCTTTGAGGCTGCTCAGAGTACTTTGCAAATATTTTGCTTTTTATTCCCAAACATTCTACTTGGAAGAGCTGAATGGTAAATTGTGACATTCTCATTTCCTAACTGGGAAACAGAAGTGGTCTGCAGTTCACCCAATGTCACAGAGCAAGCCAGGGGAGGTGCTGAGAGAAGAACCGGGCTTCCCGACGTAACACCCATGGCCTTGCCGCTGGGCCAGTGGTCTAGACAACTGTCTGAATCACAGTGAGGTCTGCTTTATACCTCTTATGGATGCCTCATCCTTGTGTGTTAATTTGTGCTACTGTCTCACTCTATGCACATTCTTCTTCAAGTTTTCTGATTTGGCGATCTCATTTATTGGGGGCTTTCACAAAATGGGTGAAGGGGAAAAAAATCGGTTAAGTGCGAGGCTTGAGTAAACCTATGAAAAATCCAGAGATGCTGCAAACATAAGTCCACTGAGAAGCTAAGTTGACCCACCGATCACTACCTCCCTGCCTAGCGTTTTGACACTAAAATGAGTTTTAAGTGAGAGGATACTCAGAAAAGTAGCTGCGTTGGCCTACCACCGAGACACAATCCACAAGGTGGAGCTACTATGGGGTGTCCAGTTATGTGGTCTAATTAATAGACAACAGTGAAACTTTTATTCTTTTTCACAGAATTTCACACTAGCAGAACACACCTGAACACGATCTATACTGTGCATGCAAGGTAAAGCTCTGTGACTACATCATGAATCACGCAGCCTCGTGTGTCGAAATCTGTTCAGTAGAGTAAGGGTGACAGAAATGGCATCCTCAAATGTCTCTGAAAAATCCCACATATTTCTATATAATAAGAGGCTCCTTCACACCAAATATTTTTAACCTACAACTATTTTCCTCTAATAGGGAAGGTAAATGGTGCTAAATTTGTCTCCATGACTCATTCCTTTTGCAGACACTATTTAAACAAAAAGCTCAAATACCCAGCGTTAACCTCACGGACACCATGTATTAATTGAATATAGCTGAAAACAGGCCAATAGAACGCTCCTTGTTCAAAATGTGAGAGGTGTATTTTATTAAACCAATCATGCAAGATGCAAATGAACGGTACGGAGTCAGGCATTCTTCAGACAGTAATATGAATTACTGGCACCAACGACTGGTGCTTCTGGTGAGAGAAGGACAGACCCCTTCAAATTTCAAAGTCCAACACTTGCCTTTCCAAATGGTCCTTGCCAACATTCTTCATGCCTCCCGCGGCATGGACCTGGAAGTGTGAGTGTGAGGCTCCTTTGACTCTTTCCTGCCTTGTCCTCAGTAACTCAACCTGCCCCTTGAACTATATTCTTCTTGGAATGTCACATCTGGCTCCCACTCCCATCTGAATTCAGGTAATCCAGGCCTGGAGCACGTCATTTACATCTGTATCACTACAGGGGCCACATTCCCTGATCCTTGGTTTTCACCTCTGGGACATCTGGCTCTGAAACACTGGTTACCCTTAAAACCCACAGTGGCTTGAAGTTATTTAACTGTTCCAGATCTAAAGATTTTTGTCATAACATGGCTCAGAAAATTCCACTTTTATAAATAAAACAGAACACCACAAACATGTATCTGTGTGTATACCTATTGAGTTTTTTTTGAATGGGGGCGCCTGCATGGCCTAGTCAGACATCTGACTCTTGGTTTTGGTTCAAGTCATGATTTCAGGGTTGAGAGGTTGAACCCCATGTTGTCATGGTTGGACTCTATGCTCAGCGGGGAGTCTGCTTGAGATTGTCCCCGCCTCCCTATCCCTCTGTCCTTCCCCCTACGTGTGTGTGTGTGTGCGCTCTCTCCCTTTCTCTCTCACTCAAAAGAAGAAATCTTAAAAAAAAAAAATTAATGAATATACAAAGACTAGCAAATCTTTTCTGTAAAGAGACATTTAGCAATTATGTTAGGTTTTGGGGGCCAAAAAGCAAAACTGAGGTTCTTTGAGAGATATTTACATAATAATAAACAAATTTCCACATGCATGTGGACTATACAAAAGCAGGTGGTGGGCCTGTTTTGACTCATGAGCCATACATAATTTGGCAATTCCTAGAATATATATATGCATCAAGTGGTTAAAACTATGGGTAGGTTTAGGGAATGGGGTGAGAAATGCAAAGATCTTTTTTTTTTTTTCACTTTTTAAAATATTTCTGTATTGTTTGTATTTTTATTACAGGCAGGTATTACATTCATGATCTAAAAAACAGTAATGGAAGGCATAATTGGTTGATCGATTAATTAAAATAAGGATTTCCTCAGAGCTTCCAAGTTTCCCCATATTCTTTTATTTAACTTAATTTTACTTACTATCATCTGTGTCTTTTGGGATGGTGGTCTCTTCATTATTTGCCTAAAACCCCATGCCCCTCTCCTGTTTTCATACCTTTGCTGCTTGGCAAAGCCCTCCTCCTATTTCAAGGCTTATTTTCCATGCCTAACTTTCTCCTTTAACACTTCCACACCTATGACAATATGGGGAAAACCTTAGTCCTCTGATCATCCCTCGTCAGGGATGTAGGATTTATCTCGTCTTGTTATTAGCCCGTGAGCTCCCCACAGGCAGGGACCACCCCAGAGCCCTCGGCATCCTCACAGCACCAAACAGTGAAGGAATTTCCACTTAGGTGTTCAATAAACACTTGACAGCATTTTGGTCACCTCTGCTAAAATGCAACTGCAGAATATTTAACAAATATTCTGGGATCAATAGATGAAAGTTGGAAAGATAGAAATGTTGTCTTAAGGTATGACAATATTATTTTTTAACCTTTAGAGCTGTCCACCAATGATATATGCTGCCTCTTGAAATAACACATTTCCTGACACTAAAAAGTATTCAAAACACAAGTGTGACCATCTGTCAGGGATTCTGTGGAAGGAATTCCTGTATTATTTACACCAGACCACATAACCTCTAAAGCCCCTTCTCACTCAAGAATTTGTTATTCTTATTGACACTGCAGTCCTACCCTAAATATCTCATTTATTTGTTAAAATTAAGGTGACAAGTTCACAACTCAGATCATCAAAAATTCCATTTCTCTGACATTTGCCACAGTTCCATGGATGTATTAAGATGGTATTAACTGGCTTGTTTTAAGCAGGCTTAGTATATTCGATGAACTACCAATGCTAACCCGAAAAAAAGATCCCAGAGCAGAGAGAATTTTTTGCCCCTTATTTAGAAAGTTCTTTGGGGACACTTCTCTTATTGTTCTTGTTTATTTGTCAGCTTATTCTTTTTTAAGAAGTTACTGGGTTGCTGTTACTAATCAGCCATCTGAATGAAAACATGTAAGGCATGCCACACCTATATTTTGCTTGTCCTGAATCTAGCTTTCTAGATCCTTCAGAATTCTGGGAAAACCACAGATTCAAAAGGAGCTTAGAAACACATATCCCATCACCTCTCTGGATGTAAGAATATAGCCACTGAGCACTCAGCCGCATATAAACATGACTGAAAAAAGCCAAAGTTCCAAAAATACACACTTTGAGTTCTTGGGCCAAGTCCCTACTGAACATCCACCCCTGGCTGGGCTCTAAGGACCAAGGGCATCACCAGGTGAGCAAAACAGCCAGCCTCAAACCCAAGGACTGACACTGGTCACCTAAAGTAGGGTCAGTTCGTTTAAAAGAAAAAAAAAAAGGAAAGAAATACACTGGCTTTCCGGGTCTATTGAAGATCTATTGTTTTTCTTTTTTTTTTTTTTTTTAAGATTTTATTTATTTATTCATGAGAGACCCAGAGAGAGAGGCAGAGACACAGGCAGAGGGAGAAGCAGGCTCCATGCAGGAAGCCCAATGGGGGACTCGATGCCAGGATCCTGGGATCATGAACTGAGCCCAAGGCGGACACTCAACCGCTGAGCCACCCAGGCATCCTGAAGATCTACCGTTTTTCTTCAGAAGCCTAGAGATGGATAGCTAGGTGACAGACAAGCAAGAGAAGTCCATGGAAAGAAGAGAAAGAGAGAAATGAGAATCGGCCGCAGCAACAAGACCATGTGGCATTAGGCCTAAGGACGCGAGCAGTAGACACTTGACAGTGAAAGGGTCACCAGGAAGCTACCTGACAGTTCATAGTGAACCAGTGAGCCTCCCGCATGAGTGTCCACAGCCTCTAGTGCCACACGGTTCCCTGGCACACAATACCTTCCAGTGGGTGAGTCACACGGTGTTCACAGTCAGGAACACCGCTCAGTACTTCAGTTTCCCCAGTAGTTTCAAAGGGTGTCATGACCTTAAAGTTCTAAAAAGCACCTAAGTTGGGGCCTGGCACGCAGTTCACCTTGAGCTAACATTAGTTTTCCCTTCATACTTCTCTTGAGTCATTAAAAGATTCAGTTGGGACGCCCGGGTGGCTCAGTGGTGGAGCATCTGCCTTTGGCCCAGGTCGCACCCCCGGGGTCCTGGGACTGAGCCTGCTTCTCCCCCTGCCTGTGTCTCTGCCTCTTTCTTTTGTGTCTCCCATGAATAAATAAATAAAAGCTTTTAAAAAAGAAAGATTCAGTCATGTTTTAAGTCTTCTGGCCAGAAAAGCAAATCAGTGAGTGATAATAATAGCTGCTAGTTTTCCAGTGCTGTGTGCTGGTTAGGGTGAGCACTTTATTTATTTACTTTTTGTATATTTTTTTTAATTGGAATTAGATTTGCCAACATATAGTATGACACCCAGTGCTCATCCCATCAAGTGAGCAGTTTAAATGGATGATCCCAACAGTCCTATATCATACGGCCCACTTTTTGGACATAGAGACTGAGAATGGGAGAGGTTAAGTACCTGACCCAGCATCCTAAGGCTAGTAACTAACAGAGCCAGCACTTAGCAACCCAAGCAGTCCGGGTCTAAATCCAGGGCACTCTTAACTACCGAGCTGTAACATGGTAAAATACCATGGTGACTCGCCTTCTCCACGTCAGAGGCCTTACTGCTTTTATGCCTGCGGAAACTATTCACTATTCTCTCTATCAGAGAGTAAGACGGGGAGAACTTTGCTTCATTCGTAAGTAAAATTAAACTAAAAAGTTCTTCTCTTAAACACACACACACACTTAATAAAAACTGTATCTTAAGAATCTGAAAAATAAAATCTGCCCCCAAAGACTGATGCAGACTCCAGGTACTATTTGCCAGAAGCTTGTTTCCTGAAATGATAGGAAAGGACAAAATCAGTCAATTTGGTGCCAGTAAAACAGAAGAAATTTAAGGAAAAATCCTCGTGCTCAGCAAAAGAACGTTCCCTTAAGAACACTGGCCAAGGTAACACTTTATCCGGCTTTCAGAGTCTAAAGAGAGTAGTCTACATAGCACAGTTAAACCCAAAAATGGAAGTTTTGGTCATTGAAATAAAAGCAACTTTATGGAAATCTTTCTCTAAGACATTACATACTTACACTCATATATTCTTATATAGAAAAACCCATTTTTTTGGTGCTTCATTATTCATTACAGCCATCATCATACATGTGATCAGTCCAAGAGGCCGCTATGCAGTTCCATGGGGGGTGGGGATGTGGAACTCAGTACGCTCGCTCTTCGACCCTGCATGAAAGGACCCCAATGGCCAGGCTTTCCAGGTGGCTGTTTAGATTTCTTTTTTTTCCCTACTCTCTGCTCTCTGAACTGCTTGCTTTCACACCGCTTCAAGTCTGCTCTCTTATTTTACACACGATTGGCCTGCTGGAGGCCTCAGGGTGGCTCCATGCCCTGTAAAGGGTTTTCCCCCAACCCACCTCTCTCAGAGCTTTTTATTTGTAATGTTTATTTATTTTTTAAACTCACTTCCAGGTTCCAGATGGTTGAGACTGATGGAAGCCTGACCTCCAATCAAACACAGACTTACTCTAATTTTCTCTTTAAAAAAAAAAAAAGTGTTTTTTGTTTGTTTGTTTGTTTTGTTTTGTTTTGTTTTGTTTTTTTTAAAAAAAACCAGGATGTGGATTTCTGGAGAGGTTTTCTTTTATTCATTGGAGAAATTAGGTGCCATACCCTTTTAAAGTTAATTATCAACATATAATGTACAGAAAGGAAAGAAAGTCGGATTCTTCTAAAAAGTAAGATTGAATTTTGTTTTCAACACTTCATTTGTTTTGGGTGGAAATAAACTTCAAGTTTACAATATTTTTTAAATTGCTACTGTAAGTTACTTTGGTAATAAAAAGAACCTAATATTTGATGTAATTCTTTCATTATTCCTACTTGATTTTGGTCAATGACTGGATTGATAGACACAATGAAACGGAAGATTTTATGATATATACGGCACTATTGTTCCTCTGTACATGCATGGTATTTGTGTTCTACCAACCTCAGGTATTCCGTGTTTCCATATTTCAGCACAGCGCCCAATTATCATGGTATAGCTTTCTGGTATTCCTATTATTTTTGTTTCTCTATTCCCCTATTATTGAATGTTTTGTTTATTTTACAATATTTTCGTTGTTGTTTTAAAAAGCACTAACATGAATGTTTTCATATAAATTACTTGTTCTTCTGAATTAATCCTATGGGTCTAAACATGGATCTTCATGTTATTGACCTAGTAAAAACAAAATCCAAGCTCAGTTAGAAATGAGAAATGGAAGAAAAAGGAAAAAAAAATAGGTACAAGAGAAATCAAAGAAGAGTCTGGGATATATTTTCTCCTGAGAAGGCTGCATCTTGTATGTAAAATGCTGGTTGTATCATCTGTTTTTCTGTGCATGCTAAATGACGCCGTGATTCAGGTGAAGGACCTTTTTTTTCATTGGGATTTCACTTATTGCCTAGAAATTCTACTTGTAGCACAAAATCAAAGTTCCGTGCTTTCCAGAATAACTCTCGTTATTTCTACCTGAGGTTTATTTTCATTTTTTCAATTTGTCTAAAAATAGTTGTACACTACAAGGAAATTGATATGATTATATCATCAAAAGTCATCAGGTGACTTTAAGCGTGATGAAGGAAAGAAAAACATCTTTCTTATTCACTGTTATATCCCTAGCACATTGACAGGAACATAGTAGATATTCAATAAGCAGAGTCATTAGGAATAAGGTAGGAATTCAGTAAGCATCTCCTCAAGGAATGACGGGGGTGTTGGGCAGAGGAGGTCCCTTTCCATGAAGGAAGCCACTTCCCCTACTGTAGAGCATACTTACGGATGGAAACACTTTAAAAATCTGATAACACAGTTTCTAAGGAATGTGCTCAGGAGTATTGGCTGACTGGGGATTTAGGTCAAAGTTGACCAGAAATACTGACAGTCTCATTACCTGATTATTAAGGAAATAAAATAAATCCTTATTATGAAAAAAAAAACATAAAAAAATACATGCACAAAAAAATGAATGAGGGTTCAATAAAGGGACAACCAGGTCTGAACCAGAAGACAGTCTGATACCAGCCAAGTCTTAGAAGTCTGTATTAGTATATTTCTCACTGAAGGGAGTCCAAGGAGCCTCATGAAGGAGGCTGGGGTGAAAACTGACCTTGGTGACTTGAAATGTGTCTGTAAGAGTTAAAGATCAGGTTAAGAGATAGGAAAAAAATAAAAGGATCTGTTCATTTTACGCAAATTGCCAGGGTTTCTATAGCACTGCAGTGGAAAAATCAAATATGCATCTTTTTCAAATAGGAATGTTAGAGGCATGAAACATAGGCAAAAACGTTTTCGTCGAACAAAAGTTACTATGTTTAGACCTTTAATTTTTTTATATATGATGTGATACACGGAGAAGTATCAATTTTTATTTGTACTAATAAAGATCTGGAAAAGTCCAGCTGTGATTTGCAAGGGCATCAAAGAAAAGGGACAGTTAAGCCATTGGAAGTCACAGACATCATTTGCACAAGCCTGAAATCAAAATAAAAACTAGGAACCAAGATGGGGTAACTTCTCTTAATTTAACCCCAATACTCTGCCCCAATACAGCTCAATAACAGAGGTCTTAAAAAAACATTATAAAGATTTCTTTGAACAGGCCATTAGATCAGTGCTAACATGAGCCGTCACAATAAATGCACAGAAAGCTATTTTAAAGTCAGACACTAAAGTAAAAGGAAAATTAAAGTCTTGCTTAATTTTATAGATTTCTCCTACAGAGTGTGTCAGAGCCTACATTAATGTTATAAAACAGCGTTTGAATAGCCATTGCCTACCTAAAATATCACTGGTATAAATGATATGCGATGTTCTTAAATATTCTAGAATCTATTTAAATACAGGTACTGAATATTTTGTATTATTCACACAGAAGTAAAAGGTCTGACCTATTCCTAATTACAGTGTTACTGCAATGATCGGCATGACCACATGTAAATAGAAATCCAACTACACAAGCCACTGGATTTCAGCCACAGGGCCCAGGTTCTAGTTGAAATTCAATGACATCAGCGGAGAATAATCTACTCAGCTCAACAGGCAGAGAGAGAATGAGCAACTGGGGTCCCAGAAATTTTTGTTTTTATTCCAAGTTATCAAGGAATACACGGCTCCAGTTTCATATCGTCTGTAGTGACCATAAGGTATGCACATCCGATGTGGATTTCTACGCTGTACTCACGCGCAGAGGTGGCTTTTCAAAGCTCTCTACTCATCTCCCTTTTTTGTTCCTATTCCCCCTCAGCCACCAGCACCAAACCCTGGAGCCATATTTCATTTTATCATTAAACACTCTGGGAACAGTCATCACTTTTTATCAGAATTGGACTGGAAAAAAAAAAAAAAGAAAGAAAGAAACCCACCTTCCCTGCGTAAGTTAAACAGTTCAATGCACCAAGGATATTTATCATAGAGCGAGATCTGCCTAATGAAAGCAATCCCCTAACTATGATATGGAAGACTGCATCCCTCTCTAGTTAAAAAACATACTGCCTCCGATACAGGAGGAAGACAGCGCTTTAGCACCTCTAAGATTAGCAAGAAACAAAATGCTGTTCTTAGAAGGTTTGGTACGAGAGGATTCTGAAGGATTTCTGTAATCCAAACAATGATCAAAGTTCACCATGATGCAAGAGTTCCAATATGTCCACTCAAGCCAAGCAACAAGACCAAGTTTACACCCAGTTACTAAAATACAACATTGGCCAATAGTAATTTTTGCCAGTCTAGATATATCTTCCTCTTATTTAGTGAACAAAATCTAAAAATCTGATGATCAGAATGGAAATGGCCTTCGTGAGGAAGGCTTGTCGCCTTTCCACAAACGGTCACCTTCGTCCAATGACTTGTCACTTAGACTTTATTTGGTGCTGGCAGAAATTACCCCTAACTGGCAAAGGGAACTGAGAAGGGAATGACAATATGGTGTCTGTATACGCAACTGCCACGGAGCCCAGTGTTTTGACATTGTTACTGAAACAAACTCAACTATTTATGAGAGCTAAGTTGAATCAAACAGTTGGTGTGGCAGAAAAAACATCTGTTTGTGGAAGTCTTTTTGTCTAGAAAGTCACTAAGAAAAGGAAGAGGAAGCACAGCGATCACACAAACACAAATCCTACCTCTGAAGAGTCATAAATGGTATCGCCAAGTGGGAGCAGATCCCCGGCACCCCCGCAGGCCCGGCTACCCAGAGCCTCAGGCAACGCACCACTGTGAACGGCTATCTCTTCCGAATCGTTCAAAGGTCCCTCTTTACAATCGAAAAAGTTATTTTTAATTAATTACTTTGAAAGTATTATCCTTCTAGAATGAAGCACCGGCCCTCCTGCCTTCTTATACAGAGAAGAAGGGCACAAAACGCAACTTTCTTCTTGATCTCTATACCAGCTGACATTGTATTATCTCTACACCGTGTAGCCCCAGGACCAGCAGCAGCAGCAGCAGCAGCAGCAGGAAGCATCACCTGGGAACTTGCTGGAACTGCAAATACCCAGAACCCACCCCAGACCTACTGACCCAGACACTCTTGGGGGGAGGCCAAGCGATCTGTGTTTTAACAAGCTTTCTAAATGAGTCTGATGCGGGCTAAGGTTTATGAACCAGTGTCATCCACTAAATGGCTCTGAATTTCTGTGCTCTTAGAGCTTGCTGTCTGCTTTCCATGGGTTTGGTTGGCCTTCTGTCTGCAGTTGAGTCATTACTTACTTCTGCCCACCCTGTATGCCTCCACTCGACCCTCTCCCTTCTCATCTGCTGTATCTAATCCACTGTAGGCTTAGAAATCAGTTGTCACAGTTGTTAAAAATTGTATGTAAAACACAACTACATAGACTCGAGTGAGTAAAGGACTGCATAAAAACTGGAGAAGTGCCCCTATGAGCAAAGGGCATAGTTCGAGAACATAGATCTTCAGTATCTGTTGGCTATTCAGAGGTTTTTCTGCTTACTTCCTTCATTGTACAATATTTACTTGTTTTTTATTCCTGAAGAGTAGCAGCAGTTGCTGAATCCCAGTAGATGAAATGTTTCTATGGTTTACAAGTGAGTCACTGCAACGTTCGTCTTAATATTTTTAACATAATGTAATAACATTCATTAAACGTTTGCTATGTGCCAGACACTGTGCTAAAGGTTGTAAATGCATTATTTACTTAGAACCTCACAACGTGAAGTAGGTATTATCCTCGTTCTAGAGGCACAAAGGAGCCATTGAGGAACTGCCTGAGATCACAGGTCTAGTAAGAAGCATAGTCAGAGCTCAGGTTAGCTAGATTCCAGAGCCTTCCTTTGCCTTTTTTTTTTTTCCTAGGATTTTACTTATTTATTTGAGAGAGAGAGAATGAGAACATGAGTAGGAGGAAGGGCAGATGGAGATGGAGAAGGAGAGGCAGGCTTCCTGCTGAGCAGGGGGCCCGACCTGGGGCTTGATACCAGGATCCCAGGATCTCAATCCCAGGACCCCAAGAATCATGACCTGAGCCAAAGGCAGACGCTTAACCAACTGAGCCACCCGGGTACCCCTCCCTTTTTCTTTTGTTACCAAAAAGAGGCAGCCAGGTATGCACTCTGAGCTTGGGGGAGAGGAGGAGAGAGACAGTCAATCTAAAGAATTGGACAGAATTGTAATAAATGGTCAATATTCCTCCTTCCCAAGAGGATGGACGAAGACAAATGACTCAAGTCATGCCATCCTATCTGGAAAGTCAAAACCGCCAGTGTCCATGGAAGTTCCCCCCACTTCCTCCCACGTGCTCACTGTGGGATGCCCTCAGCACTTTCTCTGCCTCTTGTCTGATGCTAATCCACATTTTGGACGGCCTTAAGGGATTTCTTTATTTCCCAGAAGGATCCACATTCCCTTTTATGCTCTACTTTGGGGTCCGTACAGTTATTATTTAAGTTTGGTTAAAGCACACCTATTTGTAAATATCACGAGGTTAGAATCTGCTGGCACGTGGCTAAGATACTACAAACTGACAATTACTGGCCATCTAGGATACTACCTATTAAAATGTCCTCTTTACTTATTTTGTGTATTTGCTTGCTTGCTTTTTAAAAAAAGGAAAAGAAAGAGATTTCAAGCTCTCTTTCTTATAGCCTAGGATTTTGCTAGACACACAGTAGCACTAGGATACGATGTTCTGCGCTCTCTACAATATTCAATATACAAACAGATGCTATGGGTGGGTACTGGTGGAATAAAACACATTAGGCATATTGAAAAGAGATTATTTAAGAACATGTGTCATGAAGTATTAAGGCAGACCTTATGCTCCCTCTTCTCCATCCCTGGAGCTGCTGGAAAAATTCCTTTTCTTCTGGAGAAAATCAGAAGCAAACTTCACATTTCAACACCTTGATTATAATCTGTATTTAATTGCATAAATGGGTCTCTGTTTTCTAAATTTCTTTAAGATTCTTTCTTTCTTTCTTTGACAGAGAGAAAGACAGGGGGAGGCAAGCAGGGGGAGTGGCAAGTGGAAGGAGAGGGAGAAGCAGACTCCCCCATGAGCAGAGAGCCCCACATGGGACTCCACCCCAAAACCCCACGATCATGACCTGAGCCGAAGGCAGACGCTGAACCGATGGAGCCACCCAGGTGCCCTGTTTTCTAAATTTCAAAAAATCCCCTTTGGTTTGATTCTTTGAAGAGTCTGATCTTTGGGGAGGTGTTTTAGGACAAAAAAAAATATATGCATCCTATGGGTACTTCATAAAGTCACTGAATTAAGGGGGAAATATCTAATTGTCTCCTAAGTGAGATATCTTAGCAATCTGATAGAATGCTCATGCCAGAGGAAATAAATATAAGAAGCACATTATGAGCCTTTTTATGTTTTGAGGAGGAAAACATTATATAAGACAAAATAATCTTATCCAAAGTTTACCGAATTAGTGGCATAAAAAGTGCTTTATCATGGATGCCTCCTGAACTGTAAATGTTTCTATTGTTTATTTTTGGGCTAGAGGTGGCTTTTTCCCTTTCCACACTTGAAGCACTAGTTGGCCTGGCTGATTTGTCCGGAGAGGGCAGAAGGCAGAAGCCATCTCTGATTCCTGCAGGTCAGTAGGGTACAAGACCAGAGCCTTTCTGACTCTGCTGTGGCCTAATCCTCTCTGGAAGCCGGTGTCCACAGTATTAAATACTGATCGGCTCAGCGAACACACACCTTCCTTCTATCACAAGAACAATCACCTCCTCTCTCTCATGACCCTCATCTCTCCTCACCTTACCAAAAAAAAAAAAAAAAAAAAAAAACCAGAACAGCTGTGCCCTAAAATTAAATTAGGTTTTATCCCTTGCAGCTCTCTTCTAATTACCAGAAGATTTTTCTCAAGACTCTTCAAATTGCTGGAAGGTTCCAATGACTACGAACCTCCTATCTCTTACATTTCTTTCCCTCAAATCACCAAATGTGTAAATCACAGAGACACCAAAATTTTCCAACAACCACGTCTGTCTGGATTGAGGTTATCTTTATCTTTCGCTGACACGTAAAGCTTCTTACAGTGTAAAAACTCCTACCCATGAAAGCGTCTCCACCACTAAATGCCAAGACCTCATAGAGAAGCAGAAGTAAAGACTTGCTGTTTTTATAGAGGGTTTGCTGGCAAAATTCAAAAGCCATTTTTGTGATAGGTACATATATGGAAGGGAACGTACGAATTAAGTTGACATTAAATACTCAGTTGTGTTTGGAATTATGGTTTGCTTTGACTTTCCTTTGTAAAATTCCATCAAGATAGAATTCCATCTTTCTTTTTCTTTTTTTTTTTTCTGATACACATTGCTACTTTTTATTTTCCTGAAGCAAAAGGAAAAGAAATATAATTACAGCACATATAAGTTGGCTCAACTGATGGTGCTATTTCTCATAAAATGCAGCCGATTCGTTCTGCCTTTGGAAATCAGGAGCAACCTTTCACCTACAGAGCTGTAACTTCAATGTCTCTTGGCTTTACCATCTCCATGACCTTCTGGATTAAAGTCAGTCCAGATAGGATCTGCTGACCTTCACAAATCAACAGCCTTGCAAAGCCAACATAGTTTACTGTGAGAAATTTGGGCCCTGACTCATCCATATTAAGATTTTCGAAACCTTTGGCAGAGCCCTGCCTTAAGAGTCTCTCCTAGCCTATACAGGAGCTGTAAATTTTACTCCGTCTTTAAAAAGTAATATGACATGTGAAAATTCAAAGCTATAGATCAACTGGCTCTGTGTGAAATTATTCTCATCATAAAATGGGCTTTCCTCTGCCCAGTTCCTTTGCTTCCACATTCCCGGCACCTCTGTTAGGCAGCAAGCCCCCTAAGGAAGCATATCACAGCTCAGTTCCTGGCATGAAGAGGTACCCGCCTAATCAATGAATGACACCCCAACTTTACAAAAGGATTTACTCCAATTCTTCTTCCTGTGCAAGAGCTTAGACAGCCCGGTCTCCTAGTGCACACCACCAGCAACGGGTGACTTACACAAAGGTTTCAAGGGCACACCCATGTGTCTCATGCAGACCAAAAAAAGAGGGGCGAAAATAAGTATATCAGACGTATGAAACATCTCAGATTAGACCCTGGCTTTTCAAGACGGGTATGTTATGAAGAACATGGACGTGAGCAGCCAACAGACTGAAGTTTGAATCACAATTTAGCAACTGGATAGAACTGGTGACTACTCTGGGCCTTGATTTTCTAACAGTAAAAGTGAGTATACTACCTTTGAAGGTGCTGTCAGGAGTAAATAAATTATGAGGTGGCCAACACAGTGCCTTCACTGCAGAGAAGACATGCAGTAAAGGCCAGCTCCTAACGTGTCACAGATAGCCGGCAGAGAGATGTGCCTGCTATCTTGGACAGGGGTTCAAGGAAGTATCATAGGAAGTCTGATACTTACAAAATTCTTTCTCTCAACCACAGAGATCAGTGGCTTGGCCCATCTGACGTGTACGTGCATGGATGTGCCCTGGGAATTAATCTAAAAGGAAGGAGTACCACCTGACTTCAGCATACAAGTATATTCATGCAAATAGAGCAGGAAAAAAAAATCACATTGCTGAAAATGACTAATGTGAGGTTTGGGTATTTACAGCTGAGTGATTAGAAAATAATAAATTTAAGTGTTAAATGAATCCCAGGTGTGTTTCCACTAGGGTCACCGGGGACAGGGAGTATGTGTAACACTGGACCTGTGTAGGAGCTGCTGCAGCAAGTACAGCCTGACCTGGGCTAGCATGGCCAAATGCTTCTCCAACAGTACCAGGACCGCCCCAGACTGTCCCATCCTCCTAGCTGCCACTTCCTTTCTGGGAGATCCCCTCCAATTTAAGTCTTGATTAGTACCAATTTGAACCTAATACCTTTAGATCAGTGTTGAGAGGTGAACCACAAATCTTTTTGTGCCACTTATTCAGACACAGAAGAAAGAGATTTTTATACCATACAGGCTTTTTTTTTTTTTTTAAATCTCCAAGACTTCCACACTTATGTAAATGGGTTAGGGCTTGATCACTTGTATGAGCAACCTCAGCAACAATATTCACATAGGAATTCCTGAGTGATACATTTTGGCATGCTTTTACTCCAATATCAAGGCTTTCTAGAAGCAGGGAAAGTGACTCAGGATAGTAATCAAGGAAATCACTAAATATTACAATCCCAGTGGATCATTCAGGATAAGACTTTATAGGGTACGTATGTGCATCAGAAAGACAGAGAATAAGAAAAATAACAAGGAAAAAGAAGAGAAGGAGCAGAGGGAAAAAAAATCCAAGGCTTTCAGAAAGGGTTCAATTTCCTCTATTGCTCAAGGACATGTCTTAAACCCAATTATCAAAATGGCCAAGAGTTTGCAAATCTGTCACACAGATTCTCAGAGACCTGTTGGGACAGCCACAAAGTCAGGGGAAGGAAACAGCATAATGGTATGTACAATAAAACTTGCAAACAATTTCTATATAAGCTATAATGCCCCAGAATATAAAAATAACTGGGGGGGGGGTTGATAGTATTCAATTCTTACACAGCATGGTTTTCTGCAGTGTCTCTACTGTTCTGCCAAAATTAGACAGCTAATTCTATTTGTGAAAATAAATATAATAGGACTGAATTTATTTCCTGTATTTAAAATTTTTCAAACATTTAAAATTTACACTTCAGGTAATACATAAATATCAGTCTTAATCTTATTTTATCTGCTTTTGGTGAACAGAAAAGGAAGGATAAATTGAGGAGTAAAGAACATACAATAATTACAGTAAATACTATAGAAATCACTACTCCTCTCAAAACAAAACTAGTCATTTCTTAATTAAGTGACCACTGTTAATACTGCAATATATTAAGGTATAAGGTCCTTTAAAATAAAATTAATAAGTCATTAAACCACAGAATATCTGATTTCAAAGCTTGAAAATTTTTAAAATTTTGTATGTATAAGTGATTCTTATAGTTTTAATCGCTATCCCCAAAATCCAATGGCTTAAAACACCATTTTGTTTTAGTGAGTCAGGAATTTGGGAAGGGCCCCCTTAGGGTTTCTTATGGTTACACGCATAAGTCTGTGGGTGCTGCATCATTAGAAGGCTCTATTGGACTGGCCTCCCAGTACGGTTCATCTGCATGGCAGGCAACTGACAGTGGCTGTTGGATGGGCAGTCCACTGGAGCTACCAACCAGAGAGCCTACTTGTGGCCTCTCCAGTATGTCAGAGAGGCTAAAATTCCTTCATTGTAGCTGACGTCCCTCAGAGCATGGGTACCAACCAGGAAGACCAGGTGACAGTTACCATGGCCTTTTCTGACCCAGCCTGGGAAACCTTGGAAGTCATGAAGCATCAGCTCCATCATTCTGCTGGTCCAAGCAGTCCAAAGCTCACCCAAATGTAGGGAGATACAGACCTCATCTTTCAACAGGAAGAGTGTCAAAAAGTTTTGGCATCGTGTTTTACAACCGTCACAATGGATTTCTCAATCTTTACATTCTCTATCATTCCTGGCAGGTAGTTTGTGCCCATAAACATGAGCGCGCACATGCTTTGTATATAGTAGGTGTTCAATAAATGTTTGGAAGGTATATCATGAATACTTTTCTCAGAGGGAAGAGCATGGCATGGCCTCTAATGAACTCACAAAGGAGTGACCGAAAATACGGGGTGGATGTGAACGCTTAACCAAGAGTCTATGAGTAGGCACTTTTCAGACTAACTGGACCAGTTCTTAAATTTGTAAGGGAATGAAAATAAGCATTGTTCAGTAAAGAGAAAGAGTTCTCTTATTAAGAGCTTCCTCTATCAGCTTTCGAGTGAGAAAAATATGGACTTGAATCCTGATCTTATCATTTACAAATTGGATCTTAGAACACATTATTTCACCCTCCTAAAATCTGTTCTCCCATTTTTCAAACAAGCACAAATATTACCACGTCTTTCATATTGTTCTTGTGAAAATTAAATGTGTAAATACCTGTACCTGGCTAAGAACAGGGTCAGACATGGAGTTGGCACTAAGTAAATACGTATTGCTTTTATAACATTATTACTATTTTAAAACTCTTAGACCATTCCATAGTTTATGAGAAGCACTCAGTGTTAGTTATTAATATAATTATAGCCCACTAACACTCATTCTGTCCAGTTTCCATCCACCTCTCTACCTTCCCACTATAACCAAACATTTCACAATTTGACACATCAGACTTTCAAAACTTCCTAATTCCTTGTTTATATTCTGAAAAACACATAAAAGAACAATGGAAATGCCCAACTCTGGGTAACTACAAAAAACCAGGCTGTGTAAGATGCTTGAATAATCATATAATCAATACATGACTTGATCAGTTTAAAACATACACAAGAAAAATATTTTCACCTTGATTCCTGCAACTAGGAGAAGGTAAAATGTGAAGTCTTTTTCCTTTAACAAGGTTCTACAATAGGATGACTGCCTCTTTCTTCCACAGAGGAAGGTAAGACTGAGAAACAAAACCCATATGGTATGCCTAGAGGCCTGATGCTATCAAAGAATGAGCAGGGTTGGCATTTATAGTAGAGGGCCTATAGAACAGAATTTATAGTTATATCATGCTACAGAGATGGGTCACATTGGATTTTTTTTTTAATATTAAGCTAAAAATGAGGCAGGCTATAGAGTTCTGTGAGGATAGGACAATGTCTGACTCATTCACCATTGCATTTCTGGTATCTACTTCAGTATTTGGCACCGAGCAAAGATTTCAGAAGTATTTATTAAAGGAGTTGCATAATTTTATATTAAAATAAATGCCTGGGAAAAGAATCCTCTAAATATTTTAACCTAAGTATTTTGACTTCGAGGTCTATAGACAATCTTATTTCAGCCTATTATAATCTTGTTTTTCCATTATGAAAATGTTTCTCCCTTTTGAAAGTAAGCTTACTTTTTTCAGTTCACTGATGAAGATAATCCAAATAAAGTAGAACACACTCTCGAGGAGGGGGAAAAAGGCAAGCATCAAAACTGAAGTCAGAACCCACAAAAACAAGCAAACAAACTGCTCCACAGATCTGCAGCTGACACTCAAAGAACCAAAATGAAATTGGCCTTTGCTTAGCAAAACCCAAATTAGAATCCTGAGAAGTAAGTCCTTGAAGGAAAAATGACACGTATGTGACAATGAGCAAGTTTTAAAACATCAACACAGAGGGGGCAAAGGCCTTCAAATGAGCCGCTCAAGAGGGGAGGGCGCCTACCCCAGGCAACTTCTTCGGGCTTTAGTTTATTGTTTTCTTTATTTGAACATGATTGAGCCTTATACACACACAGATGATTTTTTTTCCCCTCTGCGTTTGGTCAAGGTAGACGTCTCTTAAAAATCATTAGTAAGTAGAAGGCCCCTTCCTTCTCTAAAGGGGAACCTCTTCCATGCTAATACCCGTACAGCAGTATCTGGCCTGGCCAGCATCCTTCAACCCTGCCCAGGTTTTTATGAGAACTGCCAACCTTCCCACAGCAGATTACAGTGTGCCATGCAAGTAGGAACGTGGCATCTTTCCATCCCAGATTCCAGCTTCCAAGACCACCTGGTTAGGTCTCCTCTTCTGTAGCCTCCTTTGTCTTTCAGTTCTTGGGGATTCATTCCATGTCTTGTCACTGTGGGGAAGGTTTCTCAACAGCTGTCTCAGAGAGCTGCCACAGAGGACACAAGTGTGTGAACTGGAACACGGGCGCACATGCACACCCAACCCCCCACCCCAGAAATACCATCTATGCAAGCTGCAAGGCTGCCCTGAACTTGTTCCATCCACTGAACTCTGCCAACCTTTTCCTCGAGATGCATTCCTGTAGCTCAACAAAACCATACAGGAGCAAACACTTGCCCAGCTTTCTAATTTTACAGCTTTTACACTGAAGTGAGACCCCTCCACCTCTGCCTTGTAAGTTCCCATTGTTTCTGTTAGCTTTAAATGTTTTTTTAAAAAGGGGGGGATAAAGACACCTACTTTTTCAACATTGAGAAATCCAAACGCAGAAAATAAACACATATACACTAGCCCATGACTTTAAAAAATCAATTAGACCCACAGCCTCACATTCTCTTACTCTAAAAGAAAACAAACAAAAACCCAATGAAATGTATTAGCAGACCTCCTCTTTCAGATTTAATAAAGAGAAAATCTTTACGTTTATAATTTTACAAGGGCTAAGATAAAAAAAAAAAAAAAAAGAGCATCTGCCTTATGTTCTCAGTGACCAGCCGGACAGATGGTTAAGAATATCATTAGTTAAGAAAGGTCTCATTCATTATCCAAAAGTCCCTTGGGCAGGCTTGGTGTGGGGTGCAAGAATGTTCCAGAATGCGATATTTGAAGAATGTGTTCATGTCTGAGATATGAGGCCATGCAGTGGAAGTGGGGGAGGAAGGGAAAGAACAGACAGCCTGTTGTGATCCAAACAGCAACCACGAACACCTCAACATTGGTTTGTCACCCAGACACTTCCGGCTTCTAGTCCACAAGTTCCCTCGATAGTATTAATAGTGAAGAAAACCATTTAGAGGTCCCCATAGTTGCCTATAACCTCTTCTTCTCTAGACATAAGTAGATAGAAAATTTTAAAAACATGGAAGAGGATAGGCTGCTTGAGATTGTCACTTCTTTGGCACCTCTTCCAGCTTCACACAGAAGATGTAAAAACAGGGGGTCTGATGTGTTCATCTTGATAACAGAGATTCCAAGAGTAAAATTTCTCTACATTGAAATCACCATTCCACCTGTGTCACAGAAAGTGTATGTGTGTGTTCGGGTGGGGCGTGGGGAGGGCAGGAGGATGACAACAGGCCCTAGTAAACCTGATGGAAGGACCAGAATCTGACACTGTCTAGATTTTTATACCAATTGATATCTACCTTTCAACTCCATCTCTTATGAACTTCCATCGGAGGGATCCTGGTACTGACAGATGAGTTTCTTGGCCCCTTGGGTCCTTCTTTCCACCCAGCACTGAGCACCTACTGGGTTTGAGATGCTATGCTGGGAACCCACAAGAATACACAAGAACTTGAGGTATGGGGATCCCCAGCCTCCACTCTGGAGGAAGGGGGTATATATGAGTATACATCAATCAACACAGCTTCTGAAGCTGGAAAAAGTCTTCAAAACATGTTTTTGCCAACAACTCATTGCAGTACTTTGATTGGAGAGCTCTGAAGAAGAAATTAATGAGAAGCCTTAGAGGTTAAGTAGGAACCAGGGTCACCAGAGCCAAACAGGAGGCCAGCTTCGGAGCGGGGAGCAAAGCTATCAGAAAAAGGAGGACATGTACCATAAAGGAGAGGCTCACTGTGCATCCCCAGCTGCTCTCCAGCTTCCATCTGCAGCTCTCCTGGGTTCTTAGAAATCACTTCAGGCAGAGAATCTTTAACTGACCTCCAGGGGGCAAGAACCAGTAGGAACAACAACGATCCTTTACCACACTGAGTACTAACTCTAGGCTTGGCACTATGTTCAATGCTTTAGGCCTGTCCCCTCATTTAGTGCTCAGAATATCTCCGTGAGGCAGATGTTTCTGTCAATTTACAGACAGGAAAACTGAGGCTGAGGCAGGCTAAGTACCTGGCCCAAAGTCATACCGCTAGCAGGTGACAGCGGCAGGAAGTGGGGATGTCCCCTTCCAGTGTCAGGGCTCCTAACCACTTCAATATGAAGGGCTCCTCTGAATCCTGGCCAGAACAGGTATGGACTTTTCCAAAATTAACTTTACTGAAAAATTAAGAAAAAAAGTAAAATATAGGTACATAGGGGGAAAAAAAACAAGCTGAAATCCAAGTCTCTTGTGCTCGTGACATCAAAACCGAAACGTTAGTCAATTAATAAATTCACCAACTAATTTTCCTCCCAGGGTGTTATGAAGAACATATAATACATGCATATACACTTTACACACTCTAAAACACAGTATCCAAGTTACTTATTTATTCTTTCTAGGAATATCCCCTCTATATCCCCGCCCCCCAAGGACTGCGAATATCTCAAATGAGATATTATGGTGGCTGAGAATTCTGCTTTAGATATTTTTGTGCAATCTAAAAAAAGGTATTAACATTTAAATCTTATATCTTCAAATGAAAATCTATGCCTATCGCTTTTATAAAACAAGCAACAGAAATAAAGCTAACGTATCTTAACTAAGGGAGACCTCAGGATGAGGGGTACACAGGAAAATGAGACGAATGGGATATTTGTGCTCAGACTGAAGATGTCTCCAGTCATTTTGTACTGACTCTGCAGCTGTCTCTTTAAGGTCTCCGGCTCCGGGCCCTTGGAAAGCCTGCCTTCCCCTCTGGCCTCCTTCTCCTGGTGCCCTTGGATTCATCTAACTTTGTTGAGGTTGTTTCTATCCTTCCCAAAAGCTCCTTTTCTTTGCCATGTACCCTGAGCTAGCAACTGGCCTGTTTCACTTGTGGCCTCTACACGGGCATCATCTTCTCCTGAAGCCCTCCTGCATCCTCCTAGCCCTTCTAGCCATCCCCGGCAGAGTGTGTTCCTCCAGAGGACGGGCTGCCACAAGCTGCTACTCCGTGACTGGGGCACAGCGCCTGCTCATGTACAAACACAGGGGATGCATTCTTCACCTCAGCAATTTCTGCAAGCTCTTTCATTGGAAACACCCTTAAGAATCTTCTCTTCCTCTCCCCACGTCTAGAACAGAAATCTTCTCGATTCATGTTATAATACCAATGCTCCTAATCCACATCAGCCTGCTCAGTCAGCAGTGCCACAAAAGGAAGCACAGCTCACCCTTAAAACAACATGGGTCCACTTATATGCAGATTTTTTTTAGATAAATACAGCACTGTAAACATATTTTCTCTTCCTTATGATTTTCTTAATGGCATTTTCTTTTCTCTAGCTTACTTTATTGTAAGAATAAGTATGCAATATAAATAACATACAAAATAAGTGTTAACCAACTGTTTATGTTATCAGTAAGGCTTCTGGTCGACGGTAGGCTACTAGCAGTTAAGTTCTGGGGAGTCAAAAGTTTTATGCGGATTTTAGACTGCATGAGGGTCAGTGCCCCTAACCCCTGCATTGTTCAAGGGCCAACTATACAGGGCTGTTCCTTCCTCACCCAACAGAATCTGGCAGCCCCATGTCAAAGGCAGCCCTGAAGTGTCAAACTAGTGGAGAGGCCAATGCTTTTATCCATCGTATTGCCTCTTCTTGATATACTACTAGGCTTTGAGGTCAAACAGATTTGAATTCAAATTCCAACTCTCACAAAGCTCTGTGATACCAGGCAAGTCATTAAACCACTCCAAGCCTTTGTTTACTCATCCTCAAAGTGGGGCTGATGATAATAGCTACGTTATCATTGCTATGTTCTTTACTAGGGATAATGTATATCAAATCTTTGCACAGAGGACACAGAAGTAGACTAGCATTATTTATCTAAATAGCTTCTATCTCCTTCTGAGCAAAGCAGAGTTAAAAATAAAGTCAAGTCCTCTGTCTCCAAATACTTCTGGAAATCAGTGTTATAACCAACCATCTTTCCTAGAAGTTAAGTTTGCCCCTTCTTCCCTGCCTCCCTTCTCCTTCTTCCAAGAAGCCTGAAAACAACATAAAGAATATAGGCAAAGGACAAGAAGGTGTCATAGCAATCGGCTCTAGAACCAAAACACAGAAAGAAAACATTTGGGTTTTTAACAAAAATATCACCCACTCCCACACCAATCAATCCAATTTTATCAACATGCTAATAAGCATGAGCGTTATGACCCGTACCTTAGTGTAGAAATAGTAGAACCCTACAGAAAAAAAAGACTCTTTTAATCATTACCATCTTTTATTACACTTTGCTGCTTCCCACACAAGGCTTTGAGCAAGGCTATAAGAGCTCAGCACTGTTAATGTAACACCAGCCACGCCGTGGTGATCAGGGTGGCCACTCTGCACTTTGCTTTTAGAAGACTCTGCACTCCAATCCTGAAGCCTGCCTGGACTTGATGAGCTATTTGTGCCTTTAGAGGAAATTTAAAAGATGGACAACTAAAGACTCAAAGAAAGGAGGACTAGACCAAGAATAGACAAGAAGGACATAAAAATGAAAAGACAGCTACAGAGTCAAATAAATTAAGCTTTGTCTCTGGTGTCCACTGCCAGGATGACAGGAACTGCTTTGTGCTAGGCTCTAAGGGAAGGGGAGCTCCTAGCTCAGCACAAATTCATCAGGGCCTATGCAGAGGACTAGGAAGGAAAGGAGATGAGACAGAGGGAGGATTTCTACCCCCAGGTCCTAGTGACCATTGTCAAAGGAGGAAAGATAGGCAGGAGAGAGAAAGCGAAGGTCTGGGTGGGTGCTACGTTACTGAACTATGTCCACAATGACATATGAAAAACCCCAAGGATATGCTCATCCAGATATGGAAGCTCTGGCTTCTGAATCTCCTGAGAGATTCTGAATCAGGATCCCGGGTCTTCACCATGAAACCCAGACAAGACCAAAATCAAGTGCTCAGTGCTCTCTCTTTTCTGGGGCTCACCACTGTCAAGGAAACCTCTGCCTCACTTTCCAAAAAAGAAGGCAACCTCTTAAGCATGATGGTCAACTGCCTTTAAGAAAGGAAGGATTGGGGGAACGTAATTCATGAGTGAGGGCGGGAAATATAAGAAGCAAAGAGTAGGTCTATATATCTATTTTTACTCTTTTTATTGGGAAACTCAAGAGTAAACAACCCCTACCTTCAAAAGAAAGTTTCCTCTGAGTCCCTAAAAACTGTTTAGTCAAGGGTTAGCGATCTTTTTTTAATAATAAATTTATTTTTAATTGGTGTTCAATTTGCCAACATACAGAATAACACCCAGTGCTCATCCCGTCAAGTGCCCCCCTCAGTGCCCATCACCCAGTCACCCCCACCACCTGCCCCTCTCCCCTTCTATGAGAGGGTAGTTGCTATTTCCTAGGTGCCTCCAGACTGAAGAGTGAAGTCTGCATTACCCATCCCAAGACCTCCTTCCCATTGACTGCCGTGTTTATAGGCATTCAAAGTCAGAGAAAGGAAGTTAGCAGAATATTCATTTTCTTAATTGTTATATAAATGTCTCAGACTGACCTATAAAACGTATGGCATCACGGAAGCCATAATGCGCTCCAAAATACATGTTTACAAAATGCAAGACAGGTGTTTGGATTTATTTCAAATGTATTTAAGAAGAAAAAAAAAAAACCAATATGCTACTCCCAAAACAAAGGATACCACAGTGTGTGGTAGTTAATTTTGGAGAAAAGAAGTGCATATAATCACTTACATTTTTGAAGTAAAGGTTAATCTGCAGGAAACGGGAAGTTAAGACGTGTAATTAACCTGAAGGTACATAACATAAAGAATGGAAGGCAACAGCTAATGAAGGAGCTAGAAGGAGCTAGCACAGAAATGCTTGCAGAAATGACAAACAGCTGAGATATCTCTTCTTTAGCTCTTTTCCTCCTGTAACCATCGCAGACAGAACACAGGTCATGGGTCAGCATGCGCTGGAAGACAGTGTTACTCCAAGTACAGTTCCTGAGCCCCGTGCTCATCCCCAGGCTGACAGTGTTCTATACCCACCGGATAAATACGGGCTTGGAGAGGGCGCAGCTAGAAGCCTTTACAGCAAGTCGCGATTGAAGGAACATCCAAGCAGGTGATCATTCCTCTAATTATTTATTTTTACTGTATTTTGTAAATGGATCAGTGCACCGTGGGCTGGAAGCAGAAGGACAGGAGGAAACTGGCCCTTTGGCCGCAGGCGGTGTGAGAGCACTGCTGAAAAAACTAAAATCGCAAAGGGCAGGGCGTAAGCGCTCCGCACAGGGTCAAAAGACGACGTGCACATTTTCTGTTGTTCGGTTTTTACCTTCGATTTGTTTCTCCCCGTGCAGAAGCCTGGCTGGGCGCAGCACCGGGTAAGGGCGGCTCCCGGGGTCGGCCGCCCGAGCCCCCAGCGTCGGTTCCGCTCAGGACCCCATACCTGCTTCCACCTGTCGACCCAGTCCCTACCAGGCAAAAGTCCGCATCACCTCCCTGTGTGCTCGGATGTGAACGCTAGTCCTGCACGGTCTTCGAAGGGGAGTCGGGAAGTCCAGTGTTAAATACCAAGCGCAGCCAAATATCTGTATATCGTTAAATGCGACACCTGCGAGCGGCTAGGTGGCTGCTTTTCTCCCAACGTCTTCATCTAAAGGAGTCCCCTGCAATACACGGGTCGCCTTACGCTCTCTACTCTCAGTTTTTGTTTTCCGATCTGTGGTTACGGCAAATATCCCTTCTATCTTCTAAAAATGATTTAGACTTCTCCCTAGAATTTTTTTTGCCCCCGGAATTCTGTTTATGAAGAGGTGTGGATATAAAAAAAATGACTCTGTCATAACATCAAACGCACCAAGAGAATGAAAACCTACATGGACGTTCGTACATGAGCACGAATGCAAACCTACGTCTGCGGCAACTCCCGCAGTCCCCCCCAGCAAAAGCCTCACGGACTCCCAGTCATCTCACTGAGAAACCACAGGCCCGGAGATCACAAGGCAACGGTCTCGTCATTTATATTTACCATCGCTAAGAGTTTACTGAAATAAAACTTTTTAGCTACTGCCCCGGTTACATGTTAAGCAAGTCAGCTTCAAGTTCAATATGTAAAATGCAAATTCCGCTAAATATGCAGCCGTTGGGTGGCTGCAGAAGGGAGGGGCATTCATATTGGGAGACTACATGGGGAGGCGAAAACAAGGCGACAGTGACTCGATTTTTGAAATCCCATTAGTACACAAACACTGGAATCTCACTGACCTGATTTCATTTAATGGCTTTAATATTTCGCTGCCACTACAGACGCCGGGGTCATCGCATGGGAAGGTGGGACACAGATGTCACGCTCTAGACCCCTGGAGCACGTGCAGAGTAAAGGCCTGCGCCTAGACCTGCAGAAAGGCCTGCGCCTGGATCTGCAGAAAGCACGCATTTCCCATCCAAGCCCTTTGTCGAGTGGAGCTCGAGCTGTTCATCCTGCCTCCTTGTTCTATTAGGTTTACTTTCTCGATGCTAAACCCTGTCAACTTTACTGCCCAGAAACCTGACTTCAGAATAGGACTTTCTGCTTTGAAGGCTCCTTTTAAGAACTGTCAAGGGGCAGTAAACATAAAGTGGGATCCGCAGCACCACCAACGACCACAAAACCGGGACCCGAGCTAATCAGCCTCCCCATAAAACACACGCTGGGTCTCGGCCTCCCTCCCACAGGAGCAGGCAACGAGATCCGCTGAGTGGATGGGAGCAAGAGAAGGAAGCAGCTGGAAAGGATTCCCGCTGTGTTCCCCCCTTGTGCCTCCCTCCCAGTCAAAAGGGTTCCAGGAAAGAAGGGTTTATCCCACACCGCTGTTGGCGACGCCAGTGCCAGTGTATCGGGCCCGGGGGCTTGAGGGGGGCGGGTTTGGTCATCCCCATATGTTCTCAAAGTGGAACTCTTCCCTTTCATCCTTCAGGCCTGGTCTGCCTTAAAACAAGCCAGAGACACAGCAAACAGAGGGGGCACGCGGCTAGGGACAAGGAACGAGGGCCTAGAGCCCCAACAGAATGCGAGCGATGGCCCTTTTCTCCTTGCCTCCCAGGCCCCCTGCCTTCCCTGGCGCACCCCGGCCTCACGAGCCTGCACCCGGAGGCCTTGGGGGTCCACGGCCCATGACCTCGGCCTCATAGGCCCAGTCCACCTCAGGGACATCAGCAGATGAAGCTTCAGACGAGGTGGTCACCAAAGTACCCACCAGGCTTTCCCCAGAACACAATGAACCCACTTAGGGAATCTCTCTCTCTCTCTTTTTTTTTTTTTTTTTTTTTAAAGAAGCAGAGGGGTGGGCACCTGGCTGGCTCAGTCGGTAGAAGTGTGTGACTCTTGATCTTGGGGGTTGTGAGTTCAAGCCCCATGTTGGGTGTAGAGAGGCCTTAAAAAAAATAAAATCTTAAAGAAAATAAAAAGAAACCAAGCTTGCATCTTGTGAAAACTGTTACAAGTGCACCCTGAGGCTGGAGACCAGACTAAGACTCCTGGGACTCAAGGGGGCTCGCCTCCTACAGACAGTGGGGCGGGCGGGGGGCAGTTTTGTTTATGAGTCATACTCCTGAGGCTCTGTCTAGCAGGTAGTCCCCGAAAAGGGGAGGCGAGCCAACAACACTAGTAACACAGGGCATGTGACTATCCTGTTTCTAATCACAGTCATCTTACAGGTGTAGAGTGGGCTTACCATGCGCTCTATGAACAATATTTTCATCTTGTATTCACTACAAATCTAGGAGGGAGAAGGGCAGAAATGGCTATCCCTATCTTATGGAAGAAACCAAAGCTCAGGATTGTTAAGTGATTTTCCAAAACAACCTATCTAGAAAACTGAAAATAAAAAACTCAGGTCTTCTCTCTTTCTGCTACATCCCAGCCGACCTTCAGAAAGAAGTCTTAGCTTTTCATAAGCAGGTAAAGCATTTCTGTTTTTCCCCCCAATTGCCCGTTCTTCTCAAGTATGGGAAGAAAATACCCTCTACTACTTTCATCCCTATAACTAAGGCTCAGGAAGCCACGTGGAAATCCATGAGCGCTCGCACTGCATGCTGTTTCAACATACCTTTATCCTTCCTGCTCTGGGCCAGATTTAGGGGGTGACGTGTGTCTAATACAGAATCTTCAGTAGTCACGAGAACAGGAAGGAAGACAGATGAATATGCCCCTTGTTTGCATCAATGTCATTTGGACTTCTCGGACCTGACACTTGACACTTCCCTGAACCGTTTGCTTTGTGGAATAAGCACGTCTGTCTGCAAAAGTTATGCCACCAGGCTGCCATCCACCTCTCTAGAAACTCCAGGTATTCTTTAGTTTTACAGCATTCCGTTTTACCAGAAGGTTCCCCAAAGTTTTCCTTGTTTTAACATAGCCAAACGATGTTTTGTCAGTGCACGGGTTGGGGGTTTCTGTTTTGTTTTCAAATCAACTTGCCATCCCCCACCTCTCCCAGGCTGTTAGTAGGCATTTGGCCCACCCCACTCCTCCACCAGGCCTGAGTTCTCTCCCACACGCTGGCTCCTGCGGGCTTCAAAGCAGCCCAGTGGCAAAAGAAACACCCTATACTTAAAAATAAAAAACAACCTGCTGATAGTGAACTCAGTGCTAGGAGTACCAGGTGCAACTCACTGTTAACCTTCCTGCCGGCAGAGAATGTCCAAACCCATCTCCCTGATTCTGGTCATTTCTAGAAGTTTTAAAATCTATGATATGTCAACATCATTCAGCACTTCATCAATCAATCAATCAATCATGAATGAATGAAAGAATGACTCTGATCCTATAATATGCACTTAAGACAAACTTTACCAAACTCTTACTGAAAAATATAAATTACTAGGCAAGCAAAGGTCAATGACGACTCAGATGTTTACCCTTCAGCAGCATATGCAACGTTAAAGCCACGTCCATATGTCTTGTTAATAATAATTTAAATGTCTTACTGATTTACAAAATTTTTCTCAACTATTGTGCATGATTTGCCACCCCGTGAGCACCGTGAGCACACGTAAACACGGGTAATGAACGCTGCGTGGTGCTGGCACTCTCCATTTCCAAAGATCAGACTCCTCAAAGGCCATTACGATGTGGTTTCTTTCAGTTTACATTTTTACTAACAGATCAACCATGTTAAAGTTTATTCCTTCCTAAATTCTACACCTTCCCGTACCTGAACATGTCTCAGATTTCCCCGTCAACACTTCATTCCTAGTATTTCAGTTTTCACAAGTTACCATGAAGCATGACCTTTAGCCAGTATTTATTTCCTGACCTCCAAAATGAAAAAGATTCATAAACAAAGAGAGAGAGAGAGAGAGAGAGAGAGAGAGAGGAAGTTTTAGCAACTATTTTTGGACCCCATAAACAAAGCTGAGTTTTCCAGAGAAAGAGAACCCTTTAACCTACTTTGAGGACTAAACCGTGGCCTAAACACATTTGTGCTCAACGTTTTAGCATTCGATGGGAAAAGTACAAAGGTGTAATACTTAAAATGCTACAGGTTTTTTTTTTCTTACAACCAGCATCCATCTAGTCCAAGAGGAACTTTAGAAAATACTTTTTTTTAAAAAAAAACCTAGTTCACACAGTTTAGGGTCGGGTGACTGTCCTTGCTGCTGCGGCTCAGTAGCTGGGTGATCATTTGCAAATGCTCCTCGTGAAGTGCTCTCGAAGGCTTTCTGCATCTTGGTTTCTGCTCCCAGGACCATAACGAAGCTGCTGGCAGGCGGTGAACAAGTTCACAAAATCAAGGATTTGCTGACACGCCAGCCACAGCATGGAGAAGCCAAAAGGTCTAACCCGCTGTTGTCTCACGTGTTTTTGTGTTTTCTTTGCTTATTCCTTCCCAGGCCCTTACCAAACAGGTAATGGGTAGTTAAATATGGGAGACCAGTCACTCATCTTGCTTTGCAGCCCCGGGGCGAGTCCAAGTGGAGCAGCTGGTGACTTCGAAGGACACCCCTAGTTTGGATCAGTTTCCCAGGGGACAGAGCCCAGGCCCGAGGCCACCCTTCTGAAACTCAGGAGGCCGCGGCTTGGTTCGATCCCTGCCCGGGTCACCTGAGCCACACTGTGCACACACAACAGCGACCAGACCTCAATCACTAAGCAAAAGGGTTCTCCACTTTGCCCCCGACTCTCTCAGAAAAAACGAAAACCAGACAGGTCCCTGCACTGGTTCCTTCCACTTCTTCCTGACTCCTGTTCTCGGTGCCTGTACGCAAGCCACTTAGAAAAGTCGTGCTTTTGGAGCTGCTTGGCCAAGGCAGGCGACACACTGTACGAAACTGCGAATTCTGAAAATACTTCTGATTTCCTTTCTTGTCCCTCACACAAGTGCATGCTGAACCCACGTGGACCTTGCCATTTTCATTTATGACACAGATTCAAAATAAAGACTGAGGTACCGCATGCTGTTCAGAGATACCCGAAGTCCTACCTGTTGGGTAAAGCTGATGCCTTCCTTCGTTTAGGGTCACAGGTTCCCCGAGACTCCTACCTCCAGAGGAACTGAAAACCACCCTTTGTACTGGCTTGTATCTGTGGCCACCTGTCCCACAGATTGCTTCTTTGGTCTCTAACATTTTCGCCCATCCAGACTTAGGCTTTCTCCTTTAACTACTACTGGCCACAGTTTACTAAAGGGAATTCTGGCTCTAACGAGATTCGTGTAAACTTTCTATTTCACCAGAATGCCTTCTTTTCTTGGCTGTAGCACAAATCTTTTCTGAATCTAAGTAGCGGCCCTTAAAGGCCCTCCATGTGTGTTTGTTTTCCAATTTGAGAGCATCTCTGCGTATATGCATAACACATTAGGAGCTTTGGTCATGTGTCCAAAGGTCCCCTAAGCTTGGAGTAGCTGGTCTGCATGGGGCCTCTGCCATCCGCCCCACAGGCTCTGCCTCACAAGCGTGGCTGGAAGACCCTGTCCCCTGGGTGTCCAAGTCTGGCTAGAAGACCCCTTGGTGTCCAAGTGTGGCTAGAAGACTCTGTCCCCTGGGTGTCCAAGTCTGGCTAGAAGACCATTTCCCCTTGGTGTCCAAGTATGTCTAGAAGACCCTGTCCCCTGGGTGTGCAAGTGTGGCTAGAAGACCCTGTCCCCTGGGTGTGCAAGTGTGGCTAGAAGACCCTGTCCCCTGGGTGTGCAAGTGTGGCTAGAAGACCCTTTCCCCTTGGTGTCCAAGTGTGGCTAGAAGACCCTGTCCCTTGGGTGTGCAAGTGTGGCTAGAAGACCCTGTCCCCTGGGTGTGCAAGTGTGGCTAGAAGACCCTGTCCCTGGGTGTGCAAGTGTGGCTAGAAGACCCTTTCCCCTTGGTGTCCAAGTGTGGCTAGAAGACCCTGTCCCCTGGATGTCCAAGTGTGGCTAGAAGACCCTCTCCCTTTGGTGTTCACTGCAACTTTACTTTCTCTAATTCCACTCTAGTAAATACACATTTTCAGACTCAAACTCTCGCCAGTTCAGCTCTGGTATCGATTTCCTCAATTTTCTTTTGTCTCACAGTAGAGTTAAGCAGTGCACTACCCAGTTGTCAGAATGCTTCAGGTGCTTCTACCTGTTTTCTTTCGATGACCTTCTCAGCATTAATGGAAGAACAGAGAGGACCAGGATATTGGCTTCAAATCTTATTAGTGTGCAAAACAGAACTAAAATATCAGCCTCCAGACTCTCACAGATACCGTTAATTCATCAATACTACTCTGCCTCCTGAATATATGGTAAAAATAAATTGGGTCTGAACCACATAAAGAGGAGAAGGAGGGGCGTGGCACACTAATAAATAGTACATTACTTCTCCAGAAATTTTCTTTCTGTTTTTCATTGTGCCTCCATTTGACTCAATTAGCAAAAAGAAGGAAAACACACACACACACACACACAAAAACCCTTCAACTAATCTCTTCCCTGTATTACGAACTTGCATTTTTTGTGTGTGACTCTAAGTTCTTTTACTGAAGTCATGTTCTCTAGCTATAAGCAGAGGGTCCCTGCTATCTTGTACATCTTGCCACTGAGTATCACTTTAAATATGCATTCCTGTCAAGACATCCCAGTGTAAACCCAAAGAAAATATCCCATTAAGCAATATTTGCCTTGACATTCTGTTATTTTGGGGGATTTG
This sequence comes from Canis lupus dingo, assembly GCF_003254725.2. Taxonomy (NCBI): domain Eukaryota; kingdom Metazoa; phylum Chordata; class Mammalia; order Carnivora; family Canidae; genus Canis; species Canis lupus. The sequence continues at coordinate 2,986,688 of NC_064261.1, read as the reverse complement.
TACTGTTTTGGGTTCTTAACTGTTGAAAAGAATGCTGCCACAGGAAACATCATTTTTTACATTATTTGGGGTTTTCTATGGTCTTAAAGACTAGAAAAAGTAAAGTTTTAGCTCATCTTAATTGTCACTAGATTTTTCTCTGGATATAGGAGTTACCAGCAAAGTGTAGGTGAACATGTTTTCCCACACAGTGATCAAGGCTGGGTTTGAAACTTCTATTTACTTTGTTTCCAGTCTTCTAGGCACACAACTTCACCTTAAAATGGTCTTAATATAGGTTTATTTAACTCCTAACTAGGGTTTGCACTTTTCAGAATGATAATTTAAGGTCTGTATCCCATCCTGTGTTAACTGTCTCCTTCACTACTCACACCGCCTTTTTTTAAGCTTATATTAAGACAACTTTAGGGTGAAGTTATGTGCCTTGAAGACTGGAAACAAAGTAAATAGAAGTTTCAAACCCAGGTTGATCCCAGTGTGGGAAAACATGTTCGCCTACACTTCGCTAATATTTCTGCAGAGGGTACCCTATATCCAGAGAAGAACCTTGCAATAGTTAAGAAGAGTTAAAACTTTCACCATTTTAAGAATCATACCATAGGTGGGAAAAGGGGTCAAAATCACTGTTTGGTCATAACTATCAACACTGTCAACTCTTTAGGACAAAAACAAGACTTCTCTACTCAAAGAAAGTGGTAATTCTTTAGCCTTCTGGAAATGAGTAACCATCATAAATACCTATTAACAGGTTCACGCATTTGCAAAACTGTTCGCACAAAATTGACCAGGCAAAGGGGAGAAAGCCCTTTCCCTCCTCCTTCACTACATTCTCCATCATCCACTTACCACCCACCCCTCTTCTTCCAGACAAACCCCAATTTCTCCATCATGACACAGCTGCCCGCCCCCATCACCCAGGACACGATCTCATAATCTTCTTTGAATGCTTCGTCTCCCACCCAGCTAGTTCTACCTCTCAAACACCTTGCCTTTCCATTCCTACCGTCCCATACTTTGTGTTTTCCTCATTTCTACCCAGACTAATGCATTTCCCAGCAAACTCATTTTCCAGCTTTCAGTCTCTGCTCTGCCATCTATCTATGTGGTGCCACCAGATAAACTTGCTATCAGCACAGCTGTGACTCTGTCCTTCCTGTGCACAAAATCCTGGGTGTTTTATGCACCTCTAAATCATATTCCAACTGGTTCACAACCAAAACAAAACCCTGCATTTCCAATGGCACTCTATTTGTACCTCTCTTTGGTATTTATAAACTACTCGGGGAAAGAAACTTTGCATTATCAACCTCTATCTTCACAGCGCTGAGCAGGATCATAAGTGTACTCAGGAACTAATCTGAATTAGAGCCCTTTACATCCCTTTTGATAGTACCCATTCACATGTAAACTTCTTAAAAACAATGCCTTAATTATATCTCCTAGAGTTCACGGCTTTCCACAAGGCAGAGGTTCTAAAAATAATTTTTAGAGAAATAAACTAAGTAATCCGTAGTTTTTGTTTGGGGTGTAGAGCCCAGTGGAGGGCTCAAACTCACAATCCTGAGCTCTAGAGTCAGAAACTTCATTGACTGATCCACCTCGGTGCCCCCAGCAATCAGTAGTTCTTGATTCCCAATCCGGATCTACAACCTGTGTGCTCTGGAATAAGCCACCTAAAAAAATATGGATACTTAAAACATCAACTAAAAGGAAGGCAGTAATTTTCAGAAGACTCCTATAAATTAGGTATCAAAAAAGGCTTATTATAAACACCAAATAAACAATAAGCCTTCGGGTTAAGCTCCATAATCGAATCACATCTATAATCGATGCTAGCAAACTTACAGATGTGCCACTGGAAGAAGTGTGTTTAGAGACCTTCTAAAAATTGCACTCCTTCAAAAATTACCATCTTAAGTAAGGCTCAGTTTGCTTGATCAAATTTTGACCAAAAATAAGAAGAACAGAGCTCCCCCTTGATAATCGGCTACACGTTCTTTTTAATCCCAGTGTGATTGAGCAGATGGTGCCGGACAAATAGCTGGGAATTCCAAGTTCATGTTCCTTCTTTAATTAGTTTCATGACCTTGGGCAAGTCACTTCACCCTAAGGGTTCTCTGTTTCTTCACCTGGGAAATGAATGTTTGGCTCTGATCTCTAAGATTCCATCCAGTTTTAGAATTCAATGATTTAGGAGTTAAAAAATAAGCTTGTTACTGATACATGCAACAGCATGAATGAGTCTCAACTGCATTATGCTAAGCGAAGAAGTCAGATTCAAAAGCTACATACTCCAGGATGATATTCGCATGACATTCTGGAAAAGGCAAAACTGTAGGGATGGAGAGCAGATCAGTGGTTGCTAGGAATTAAAGGCAGAAGGAGGGATTGCCCACAAAGAGACAGCATGAGGAAGTTTTCTTTAAAGGTGGAGTAAACTTGACAGGATGAGCACTGGGTGTTACTCTGTATGTTGGCAAATTGAACACCAATAAAAAAATAAATGTATTATTAAAAAAATAAAATAAAATAAAGGTGGAGTAACAGAATTGTTCTGCATCTTGATTGTGGTGGTGGTTATAGGACTGCATTTGCCAAAATCCACAGGACGGTATAGCAAAAAAGAGTAGATTTTGCTATATATGAATCAAATTATTTAAAGCATTAAAGAAACATATTTCTCCAAATCCAGGGCAATTTTTGCTGACATAATAGCTGCACATAATAGCTCCTTCCCCCAAGAAGCTAATACCGACCTCTGAATCTGCTCTCACCATTTTGTTCCAAGATTGATGAACCAAGTTGGTATCCAAATAATTTGCAGATTGATGAACCAAGTTTGTATCCAAATAATTTGCTGCTTGTTTTTGTGGTGTTATGGTTGTTTGGGATCTCTAGATAGACATTCTACAGAATCCTTTCCACGTAGCTCATTTTCCAGCATGGTACATCTAACAATGAAAAAGTAAAATGAACCCAAGTGGGAATGTTTCTGGGGCTGCCCAGGCCCTGCATGGTGTTTATGGAATGTTAGAATGTTGTTATTAGTCTTGTGATTCATACTAAAGACATGAACAGTATGGAACGTGAATAATAACAACGCAGCAGTGACAACGACAAAGGACATTTAATTAGCACTTACTGTGTTCCAGGCACTGTTCTAAGTGCTTATATACAGCCTTATTAAGTGTCATAGTAAAGTCCTGTGTGGAAAAAATTTATTTAAAGGAACCATTTATTCAATCTTTTGGAGAGTCTATAGCTACTACCTGTGATTCCACAAATTCTTATCTTGGCTTTCCTCAGCAGTTGGACAGAAAGGCCTTTCTAGTTAGACAAGCCAGCATCTTCCCCTTCGCCTGGTGAGTTCATGCAGCGTGCATAGCCAGAAGCCCCACATGGATGACATTTCACAGCCAGGCACCGCGGGACCTTCCTCGCCCACCGTTAGGGCCTGCAGCAAAGCTGGCCCTAGCTGAGGTTTCCTACAGCCTCCCAACGCCAGGCAAGAGAAGGACTCACCTTCTCCTGCCTGCCACTACCAAGGCTCTACCTTTTTCTTTTTGGCACATTGCTGCTTTACGTAGGTTTGAGCCACTGGGCAGAAACGTGTCCCAAAAGCAAACAAATGCCTATGTCTTGAAGTGACCAGGTTCTCTGCCCGAGGAGGCGAGGGTTCTGTTAGAAGCCTTTCAAGCAGAGGGGATGCTTAGTAAAGAGTGACCAAGCTGCCCAGGCTGAAGGAGACCAACCAAACAAAACCAATGAGCCCATTAGACAGTACTTGAAAGGCATTTAGGTCCTGAGCCCTTTGAATGCAGTAGGAAGGCCGACTGCGCTAAGCAAGGGCTCTCACGTGGAGGGACCTGGAGGGTATGATGCTGAGTGAAATAAGTCAATCAGAAAACGACACACATTATATGGTCTCATTCATTTGGGGAATATAAAAATTAGTGAGAGGGAATAAAGGGAAAAGGAGAGAAAATAAGTGAAAATATCAGTGAGGGAGACAGCACATGAGAGACCCCTAACTCTGGGAAACGAACGAGGGGTGGTGGAAGGGGAGGTGGGCAGGGGGTGGAGGTGACTGGGTGGCGGGCACTGAGGGGGCACTTGGCAGGATGAGTACTGGGTGTTATGCTATATGTTGGCAAACTGAACTCCAATAAAAAAATAAAAAATAAAGAAAGGGCTCTCAATCGAGGGTGTGTTTAGTTGGCCTAGCCCATCAAGTCCAAGCTAATCATCTCAAGGGTTGCTGATGACCAGATCGGGGTTCAAATGGCCTTTGGGAGAAAGCAGGGCAGGCTTGGCCCAGCCGGCCCTAGATCACAACTTGCCCTTTCTCCCACCCCCTCACCTTCCACGGGACCCCAGGCTTCTTTTATTAAGGACATGGACCTTCAGCAGGTGACACAGCAGGCCATAGTTTCATCTACTTTCCTGTCTTTCTCTTCAAACCAGACCATCAGCTCCAACTCGGGCAGGGACCATCTCTAGTGCTCGACACTGTATCCAGCTGATTTTTTTTAGAATAAAACTTAAAAAAAAAAAATCAGAGGGTTCATGGACCTCCTGGAGGGCAAGCTGGCAACCTGGGAGTGGGCGTAAGGGGTCTCTTTTCCCTGCCTCTAGACACCAGGATGGAGACTGAGGCTTCACACGTCCCTCCCTCCTGCAAGGGAGCTTTTTACAAAACCCTCAGACTCGATCAACTATCAGTTTCACAGGAGGAAGAACATCAATCTCCAAAATTCGGATCCAAGCGGAGGAAGGGGAAGGGGCTGGGGAGAGGCAGTCAACAAAGCAGTTGGGCCGGCCACCTACTCCCACTCCTCAAAGAGAATCAGATGGGAAGCCGGGTGAGGCGAGTTAACCTAGAGGCCCTCCTCCAATTAATGTGTTATTGCTCCTTTAAAACCCAAGAACAAACGGCCCGGTGCTCGTGATCCCGGAGGCTGCAGAGCAGTAATTGTCACTTAGCCACTTAACTCCCTGCCGCCGCCACACTGCTCCTGTTCCTCGGGTTTATCTCTCAGCCAATTACCGCTGTCATTTGCGTTTCAATCTGGGCCGTCAGGGGCCGCCGTCGAGGGCGGGACAGGAAACCCGGACGAGGCAAGCACCCCGGCTCCCAGGGAGGGGTGGAAAGACCCACACTCCCCGCCGGCTGTTGGGGGGCTGCAGAGGCATCGGGAGGCAGGCCCTCCTCTGCTCACAGGGCCCCAAGGCTCCCGGCCCACCTCGCTCCGGCTTTGTTCTGAGCCTGGGTCTACACGGAGGCACCTGAAAGGAGGACTGTCTGACTCTTACAAGCCCTAAGTCAATAATAATGACGGCAATATGAAAGCAATAGAAATTCTAGCTGCTGAGCGTGACAGCAGACGAGACAAGGAGGGGAAGTGGCAGGATTACTGCAATATGTTATTGTGAAATCAAGGCAGGCGCGGCCTCCAGATGCAAAGACAGCAGGACCTCGAATCGCTGCTCTTTCGCGCCCTCCGATTGCAGCAGGGCTTGATCCATCTACACCTCGGCCCCCGGAGCGTAGGGAAACGTGTGATTTTTCCTAGACTATCCTGAGTTGCATGACCTAAACTGTGCTCGTATCCTATCGTCCGATACCATCCATTTGTGAGAAGTTTGCACCTCGCGACGAGATTTTACTTTTGTTAAAAAAAGTTTCCTTAAAGGCACAACCAGTTGGGAATTTTTTATAACTGGATCAGAAGAAAAAAACCAAACAAGAAACAAAAAAAGCTTTTTGCCAGGTCACGTGTCCAAATTGTGGTTTTTGAGAAGAGGTCGTTTCTGGCTGCCCAGTGGGTCCTAAGCACAAAAGGAAGGAAGGCCTCACCTTTTCAGATATTTTGTGCACCTGGCCTTCCCGGACCCGATCTCTACCTCTCATCCGCTGCACTGAGGCTTTCAGCCCTGAAGGTTTAAATCTCTCCTGTTGGCAGAGGAGGCCTCAGAGCTGAGATGTGTTAACCTGGCCTGAGACATCCTTAGGCACGCGCTTGCTCTGCTTTAGGGACAGAGGCGCAGCTCTAAACCCGGGGTATGGGAAGAAAGGAGGAAAGGACGAGAGGCTCGGGGACAGACCTTGATGACCGGGCTGGGGGCCCCACGGTTGACAGCACAGGGAGGCAGCGAGCGGCGGCCAGCCGGCTGGGTGGGAGCGGTGCCTGGCTCGTCGCATATCCCCTCCCCGCGGACCAGCAGCGAGGCGTCCTGCCCAGCCTGCAGGTGGCCGCAGGCCCCCCGACCCCCCATCCTCTGCCACTCAAGCCGGGGGAGCCCTGTTCTAGCTGGACCCACACACCCTAGTCTCTGAGTCTAAAACAGGACCCCTAACCTGGGCCAGGGGCCAGGGCCTGGGAGCAAGGGGCTCCGGGAGGACGGGCACCATTCCGCCGGGGCACCGGGCCGCTGCGGGCCTTCTAGCAGGAGCACCCTCCACCTGGACTGGGTGCTCCTCCCTCCACCTGGACCGGGTGCTCCTCCCTCGCTCCTCTCAGCCTCCGAGGCGGGAGGAAGGCTCCGGGAGGCCAGGGCTCCTGCGGCGGCTGGGGGGGGGGGGGGGGAGGCGCGAACTTCTCCACTCAGGACCTTCACAAATGTCACTTTTGCCTCTGTTCGGCTCTTTGTGTTTTTTAAAATGCTGTTTCAAGCTGAACAGACTGTTCATCAGCCCCCTCCCACCTTCCCTCTTTCCTCTCTCTCTCTCTCTCTCTCTCTCTCTCTCTCTCAGCTGATCAGTAGCTTCTCTCTCCATCACGAAGCGTGCAATAAACTGTTCTTTTTTTTCCTTTGTCTCAAAGCCAAAAGTCACTTTATGGAGAAACGAGTTCCTCATCTCGGGCCCCGCCCCGCGAGCGCCCAGCAGGGCCTGGAAGCCTGCCACCCAGGCTCAGGCCCAGGCCAACCGGCAGGGCGGACCCGAGCCCACAGGACACAGGCCCTGCTGCTGCCCCCACGGCCCTAAGAGCCGCCCGGCCCGGCAGGAGCCCCACCTTCCTCCATCGAGGTCACAAGTCCCCTGCGGTTGCAGCGCAGCCCACCTCCCATCACTGTGGTCGGTACATTCTGACTGAGTGGCAAGGACCTTGGCTCTCCCCTTGCCTGCTCCCAGCCACCGGCTGCTCTCCCCAGCTCTCCCCGAGCAGCTGTGAGTCCCCAAGATCACAGGGAGAGCTCGGCCCGGATCAGGCCGCCCTTGGGCATCTCTGCACACGGGCCAAAGCTGCGTCCCCGTTGCCTTCCTCGCAGGGTGACCCTTCCGTTCATGACTGCACCTGCGCTTGGGGCTGGGGGCCATGCTTCACTGTCTCTCCTCCTCCCCTGCATCCAGCTGCAAGCTCTCATTTTTTTTTTTTTAAGATTTTATTTATTTATCCATGAGACACACAGAGAGAGAGGCAGAGACAACAGGCAGAGGGAGAAGCAGGCTCCCTGCAGGGGACTCGACACGGGACTCGAACCCGGGTCTCCAGGATCACGCCCTGGGCCCAAGGCAGACGCTCAACCGCTGAGCCCCCAGGGGGTCCCAGCTGCAAGCTTTCTGAATCTGACGTCACATATATTCCTCAAGTCCAGCCCCAGAATCCAGAGGTACATCCAGGGCCTTCGTTTCGCCCGAACCTCCCTCTTGGCCAGCCACCCTCCCGAATACCCCCAACCGGACTCCCGGCCAGGATGCCCACGCTGCAGCAGTGTGGGCCAAGCGTTCCCTCCACCCACACACGAGGCAACCTGGGCCCCCCGGGTCCTACCGCTGCACCCAGTTCCGCAGGCCAGCCTGGGCGCCGCACGGCGCTTCTCCTCGTGGCCTCGGCCCGTTAGGCACGCGGCCTCCCTGCCCCACGCTAGGCCTCGGCCCGCACGCTGCCTTGGGCGCCGCAGGATTCTGGGCTAATGCCATCCATTACCACAGCACGATCAATACTTGAGTCGGAATTAGATCCATCTTGGTGTTATCTATTTAAAGAAGACAGACTCCTAGACACCAAGGACCGTGTCTACGTAATATATTTTGTCTGGCAACTTATGGACTCTGGGTACTTAATAATGTGATGGAGCGGACAATGATGACGAGGACAGTGACGTCAACCGTGACAGGAAACGAGATGATTAGACATCCTTTTATTCTCTGAGGCTCTGTAGTTGCTTAAAACAGTATACGATGAGTCACCGAGTGACAGCTCACTGGTCTTGAAACCTTAACTAACCGGAATACAGTCAAAGGCACTTCTAGAGGCCAACAGATCAGCATGGGCGCACACCAGGGCTTAAAGAGATCACTCTTTAGGGGTCACCTGCTGTGCATGCGGGTCCTATCTATTCCCCCCTGGATGCCACTTCCCAGGATCTGTGCCATCTCATTCCCGGGTCACAGCAAGTCAGATGTAAGATAGGAGGCGAGGTGAGGTGGCAAGATGCTCCCGGGGACCAACGCGGGGGGTGCAGTGCAAAGGGGGAGACAAAGTCAAAAAAGGACACGAAGTACACACCAGTCTGGCAGTCTAGAGACGCGTCAGGTTTAAGGACAATGACTTCCACACATGTTAATAGACCATAATGATACATCGCACAAGAGAGGTATTTACCCTCCTGCTGATGACCGAGATAGCAAAGGGAGGCTGAATTCGGTCCAACAGTCTCCACTTGCAGAGAAAAGGAAGTGGAGACCATTTCAAGAATGATTTCCATCAAAGCGTTTGGGCGTTTGGTTTTGGTTTTTGTGAAGTGTTAGCACTTGCTGGGGTAGGTTGTGTTTAATCTGGAAACGTTGCTGCTGAGCTAACCTGACAAATGAGCCACTGCTTAACTTCATCCACTGTAGAGCGGGGAAGTAAGCACGTCACAGGCCTTACCCACCACGGGTGGACCACCTCAAACAACCCAACCCCCTGGAGAATTCATTTGTATATGCAGCTTGACTTTAAAACACAGTGAAACAGGAAACCCTTCTGCCAAACGCTACCAAATACAGCATGTCATAGCCCTTCCCATCCATGCAAAACACTAACGGACTACGCTTCAAATTCCGGTCAAGAGCACAAGGGAGGAATCCATTTCTTTCTTTTTCTTTCTAAATTCATTCATTCATTCATTCATTCTTTCTTTCTTTCTTTCTCTTTCTTTCTTTCTTTCTTTCTTTCTTTCTTTCTTTCTTTCTTTCTTTCTTTCTTTCTTTCTACAGATTTTATTTATTTATTCATGAGAGAGACAGAGAGAGGCAGAGACACAGGCAGAGGGAGAAGCAGGCTTCCTGTGGGGATCCCCAGGATGCGGGACTTGATCCCAGGTCTCCAGGATCACGCCCTGGGCCCAAGGCAGACACTCAAGCACTGAGCCCCCCAGGTGCCTGGAGAGGAATCTATTTGAAGGCAGCTTCCACTTCCTAAGCAATTTCCCTTCAGTCTCGAAGGCCCTCCCTCTTGTATGTCTCCCTCCCTTTCTCTCTCCCACTGCCTTTCCCCATCTTTTCTCTGATCCTCAGGGCACAGGAGCAGCCTAGACGAGGGGAAAGGCCAAGACTACTGGGTTCTGTTTACTGCATGCCAGTCACGTGGTCCCCACTTCCTTGGTGGTTGGGCAGGTACAACCCAGGCAGATTCAGAGAAGGGCAGGATGACAGATATCTGGTTGTTTTTCACAAGAAATAGGCATCAAAAATAGGATTCAAAGAAAAGGCCATTGGATCAGGAAATATTAAAGGAGAGACTCTTTTAGAAACAGGTTATTGCAAGAAGGAACGTACCGAGGGGGAAAGAGAGGGTGGGGGGGGGGGGCAGAAGAAAGAAATTGGCTAATCCTGTGAACAATATCAAAGAGAGAAGTCAAAAGAATGATGGGAAAGAAGCTAAGGTTTGGCCACTTATCTGACCATTCCTGAAAAACCGGAAATCTCTTGACTGCATGTCCTGGCTCACTGTTTCTGCCCTTCCTGGTGTCAAGAGGGAAGTGAAGGCGTTCGGCAGGATGGAAGAAATTACTACCATCTTCCCAATGTTGTGTTCCTACCAAGTGTTTCCGAGCTGGCACAGGAGGAGGAGCACGAGGCGGCTGTCACCGACTTGTCTGACATTTTGTCAACCCACCTCGGTTATGAAACTTGTCTTGAAAACCTTCGAGTCTTTCATAGTTTCCCCACAATAATGAACAACAAAGTAGTAGACTGGAAAGAAATAAATGCTAGTTACTCATTTATCCAACATTTCCTAAGTACTTATTATGTGCTTGGTCCAGGGAGTTCTCACATTCTCACACTGGGACAGATTCGGTTTTGCATACGTGAAAGGTGTTGATTTAACTGATGAAGAGTGTGATAGTGCAGTGAGACTCAAAAGGGCAAAGGTTTCAGAGCTACACAGATCCAGGTTTGAATTCCAGCTCCATCACTTCCAAGGGACTTGTCTTGGGGCAAGTTACTGAACTTCTCTAGGCACTGATGTCTTTATCTGTTTCATGGGGGGCCAGGTTTCATGGTTTTGTGAAGATTAAATGAGACATCAGATGTAAAGCCCCGAGCAGAACCTGGCACACGGTGTTAAGGCGATCACTCTTTCAGTAAATACTTACTGAGCACCTACTACAAGCAGGCGCTGCGCTAGCCATGGAGGCTCAGCAACAAAAAAGGAGAAGCAAGAACCCTCTTCTCATCTTTTACATGTCTGCCCCAGGACCTGTCAAGGGCTCTGCAAAACCCAAGAAAATGAAACAAAGCGGGCGTAGTGCCAATCTTCCAAGGGCCATGATTTTCAAATCTCACTGTGATCTGCATCAAGAACTGCATTTTCAAGTGAGAGTTCGCCCGCACCCATGAGTCCTGAGCTCCTGGGCACAAAGGCAATGTGGCTGCTGGGTGGCTCCTGCTGTTCACCTGAGGAACCAAATGCAGACAGCTGCAGCACCCCAGACCCTGGCCTTCGGGATTTGGGCCGAAACAGAACTCAGGAGACATAGGTTGTTGTCCCTCTTGCCTTTTGCTCTTAAAATGAGAAAGGTGATTTAATTTTGTTTGGGGAGGTTAGGTGGGGAGTGCAGGGCTACAGAGAGGAAGTTCCCAGATGAAGTGCTACATTGTTTCTGTTACTCTCTGACTCATTTTTACTTTTCCTTCTCAGCCCTCCCCAATGTCTTGGTCTGTTCCACATGTGGCACAATAGAGTCTCTGTTTACAAGATCTACTGTGCAATAAACCTGGTTATTAAGCCAAGAATTATTTACGCATAAAAAATAGAGTCAAGATCTGATAAACTGACATGAATTGTGTCTTTCACTTTCCTATCTCTGACATTTAAGTAGACAGAATTGATAAAGTAGCTGAAAATGCTAATTGTTTGAAAACTATATGCAAGTTGGAGGAATGTGCCTAATACACACACTCATACTTAAATACATATATACAATCCGGGAGCAAACATTTTTAAAAGCCTAAGCAAGATGCTGTGTTGTCTATTTTTGTTACTGGCACAACCATCCACCTAGTCTCACAAGTAAGAAATCAGTAGTTATTTTCAACAAGTGAGGCAATGAGGTTTTTGTGGAAAGTCATACATGCTTTGTAGCCAAACACACTTGGCTTTGAATCTCAAATCCTACTCACTTCTAGCTATCCAATGTCAAGGAGGTCCTTAAATATCTCTGAGCCTTAGTGACCTCATCTGCAAAGTGGATTTTGGAGAGAAAGAAGTCACATAAAGGATATAAACAGAGTACGTCAGAAAAAGGTGTTGTGCCTCCCCCCCCCCAACGCATCACTCTCAACACCTTTTCCTTCCTTCCATTTTATTGCCCAGTGACTGCTCTCCTCAACAGCCGTCCTCTCGCTGGCTTCTTGGCCTCTCATCTGCAATTCCCCCCATCCATCCAAACCTGCTATTAGAAACAGCAGTCAGAATGGGAAATTTGATCGTGGCACTCCTCCGCCACAAATCCTTCTATGGCAATTACATTCTGAACAAATCTGCATTCAGAGCAAAGTCCACACGTCCCCAACCCATCTGTTCAGCCGTGCCTCCTATGACCACCCCACCTCTGACCCCTGAACAACCGCAGCCCCCATGTTCCAGGCTCCCAGCATTGTTTGCAGAGCACACCATCTGCTCTGGTGCATTGACTCTCTCTGCACCTCCTCCAGGATGCCATCCCCACTCCTCCCCCTCCCATCTGTAGAGACCACTGTCCTCCTCAAGGCTCAGCTCAAATGCCACTTCCCCTTAAAACTCTCCCCAGCGTCTCCAGCTGACTCAGTGTTCCATTCATGATCCACTGATACCTTGCTCAATTTTATTACTTAAGCTTTGTGTTCTCAGTTATCCGTATCCATCCCAGTCCTTCTCCACTGGATTGTCAGTTCCTCCATGATAGAAGCCAAATTTTATCCATTTTTGATTTTCAAGTTTTATTATTCTTTACATGAAGAAGAACAGAACCAAAAGGTAAAAATGGGGCAAGATATTCCGAGATACTTCAAATTCTGATAAGAGAAAACTAAAGTGCACTGGAAATGAAGCCTGGGGTGTATTCAAATTAAAAAAAAAATACTCAGCAACCCACAGAGGTGTATGCCATCTGTGGTGGATTAAAGATGGCTCTAAATCCTTTGATCCTTCTTCCACTGAAAGGGGAGTCTATTTCCTTCCTCTTGAATATGAGCTGCCTATAACCATTTTTGAACAACAGAGTAACATTATGCCATTTCCAAGTCTAGCGTTTAATATGAATAACAGCTTTGGCCTTGGTCTCTTGGAACCTTGAGCACCCTCCCTATAAGAAATCTGATTACCTTAGTGGAGATATCTCATGGAGGGGCCCTGGGTCTATATGGAAAGGCAGAAGGACCCAGGAGAGATCAGCCTTCCAAGCATCCTTGCCAAGATGCCAGGCAGGTGAGTGAAGCCATATTGGCCCCTTCGAGCCATACCAACCATTGAGTGAATACCACTGAGTGAGGAGAGTTAATGCTATAGAATAGAAGAATCACCTAGCAAAGCCCCGCTTGAAATCACGATCAACAAAATCACAGAAATAAGTAAACAGTGGTTGTTTTAAGCCACCAAGTTTTGATGTGCTTTGCTAGCAGCTATAGGTACCCAGATCACTATCTTAGGCACTTTTGGCTCAGCATCCTAGCCTACTTAATAGAATGCTTTATTAAGAGAGGGAAATACTTATTTGTAACAGAATAGTTAGGGGAAACTGAACTTATCTTAAAGAAACGTGCATTACACATTATACATATGTGCCACAACCCCAACTGTCCTAGAGCCTGGTGGGTCTCTCATCTCAACTAGATGATCAGAACCTGAGGGCAGTTCCCATGTCTTGTACTATACTTTTATTCCACAAGGTCTGGCCCATAGCAGGTGCTCAATACTATTTATTTGATTTATTGAATGCCAGTTTAGTAAGGAGCATTGTATTAGAAGACCTGCAGGCACAGAACCTAAATTCTCTTCTTTCCATTTAGGAAAAAAACAAACTTGTCACTAATATTTGGACAGATGTAGCTAACAGATAACACAAAACACAAGCTGGTTGAACACTGTACCCGAAGCCAAGAGACTCCATTCCAGTCTTCTACCCCCCACACCTCTTGTACATATGACGAGAAAATCTTTGTGCCTTCATCTGTCTAGCTATCAAGTGAGAAGAATCATAGATCATATCTGATACCTCGTAGAGCAGGGTAAGTTAGAAGTGAGGTTTTAGACTGAAAATATCTTCAGTTCCTCAGACAAACAATGCTAGGGAAACTCAAGGTAATTTCACTGTTTTGCAGATATATGTGATTCTAGTATAAAACAGCCTGATTTAGTATATGCAACTCCATGTACTGGGTCAGTTGAGCATTTGTTTAAACTTATCAGATTCCCCTTTCATTGTCTTTAAGATGGAGCAAACAAAACAACACTAAAATGTATGATGAATTCAACTAACTTTTTTTTTTTTTAAGATGTATTTATTTATTTTAGAGAGAACTCAAGCAGGAGGAGCAGAAAGAGGGAGAAAGAATCTCAAGCAGACTCCACACTGAGCATGAAGCCCACTTGGGACTTGATCTCACAACCCTGAGATCACAACCTGAGCTGAAACCAAGAGGCGGATGCTTAGTCACCTGTGCCACACAGGCACTCCTCAACTCTTGAAGGAGATATAAGAGGTGTTGGAACTAGAAAAAAAATTACCTATGCTTTTTTTTTTTTTTTTTTTTTTTTTTTTTGTCTTCTACAAAACATCAGCCAGGCAAAATGTGGTGGGATACTCAAAACTTACATGTGTAATGGTTTGTGTTGTCTTTTGTGATGCTCAGTACTCAGCAAAAAGCATGGGCTATTGGAAAACAAGCACTAGTCTGGGGGCACCTGGATGGCTTAGTTGGTTGAGCTTCGATTTTTTTTTAAAGATTTATTTATTTATGATAGACATAGAGAGAGAGAGACAGAGAGAGGCAGAGACACAGGAGGAGGGAGAAGCAGGCTCCATGCCCAGAGCCTGACGCAGGACTCGATCCCGGGACTCCAGGATAGCGCCCTGGGCCAAAGGCAGGCGCCAAACCGCTGAGCCACCCAGGGATCCCCCGGACTCTTGATTTCAATTCAGGTCATCATCTCACAGTTGTGAGACTGAGCTCCACTCCCAGCTTGTGCTGAGAGTGGAATCTGCTTGAGAGTCTCTCCCTCTCCCATTGCCCCTCCCCCTGCTCAAGCTCACTCACTCGCTTGCTCGCTCTCTAAAATAAATAAATACATACATAAAATCTCAAAAAGAAAAAAAGGAAAGAAAAAAGGAAAACCAGGCACCAGCCGATTCTTCTAGGTATCAATTCTCCCATATATGAAATGGCATCTACTGAGGTCCTATGCTGATTGCGTTATGTCATTTCTCATACAACAACCCTATGATACAGCAAAGACTTCTGATTCCAACTTACATTTAGGTGGGGAAGTGGACAGTCCTGGAGCGATTCTGTAACTTTCCTATATATGTCTAGGATATATATATATATATATATATATATATACACATATATATATATATATATATATATATAAAACAAATATTGTTTGTCATAACAAAATACCACAAACTGGGTGGTTTAAACAACAAAAATTTATTTCTCACAGTTCTGGAGACTGGAAGTCAAAAATCAAGGTGTCGGCAGGTCCAGTTTCTCCAAAGGCCTCTTTACTGTGCTTGCACACGGCCACCTTCTCACTGTGTCCTCATGTTGCCTTTTCTCTGCACAGACTTTCCTGATGACTCTTTGTCTTCTTATAGGGACACCAGTTACACTGGATTGGGGGTCTGACCCTTAAGCCTCATTTAACCTTAATTATCTTCCTAAAAGTGCGATCTCCAAATACAGCCATGTTGGGAGTTAGGGCTTCAACTTATGAATTTGGGAGGATATAGTTCAGTCCATAACATCTCCCCCAAAACACAGACCTCGTCAGTGGTGGAGCCAGGGTGTGCATCCTGACTCCCTGTTACTCCCTGTTACTTCTTATATGATCCACCCAATTGCTGTCTGTGGTGCTTCACCATTCCACCTCCACTGCATTCTGTGTCCACAGAAAACGGCCTTGTGTAATTACCCGTTGCACAAAGTTAAGGGAACAAAAGCCAGAGTATGGACATAAAGGACAAAAGGGAAGCTGAAATGCAAAAAGTACAAAATCCAGGAAAACTGACTTTTAAAAAGGCAGGAAATGTAGCTCACACCCAAATTACTCTTCCATGGCCAGAGTCCTCTCCCCACCCCCATGATGCCGGCTTTGTTGTAACAGCAGGCAACTCCGCCATCCTCTCAAATGGTGAGGATGGTCTTAGGGACCAGTGCTTGCTCTACTAGAAGCTATTGGCAGGGCACAACCCTGTGACATGCTTTTTGCAAAATTACAAAATAATATATGACTTAATTTTTTTATCACATTTTGCAACCAAAAAATTTCAAGGCCCCTCTTGCAGTGCTATACAGTTCATAAATGCAATTAATAAAGATTTACTGATTAGCTAAAAATGTTAAATCCAAAAAAGCAATACAAGCTTTTCTTTTTCTCTCAGATAATGCAAGGAAGCATCTTATATTTATAAAGCACAAGCTTTCAACTATATTGGATTTTCCTTTTAAAAAGAACAATAATTTAAAGTGGCTGCTAGCAGAGAATTGTTAGGTGCATTTAAATGGGTATTTGTGTTCTGAAAAATCTTAATTGGAACTCTTTTATTGTTGCTGTTTATGTATGTGTTTGTTTTGGTTCTGAGGGAGAGCTGAGGTTCTTTGCGCATTAGCCTTTCATCTGAAATTCTGATTTCATACAAAATTAGACCAGCATCTTGGAGGTACAACTTTATACAAAGCATTAAGACATGCTGAAGTATTGTTTTAAAAATATATGGAAAATCAAAATGGTTTTCTATGTGAGTCATTCTGTAACAAATACGAGACAGAGCAGGACTGATGTAATTTGGAAGGACATAAAATCTGGGTTGCCCATTACCTGTCCTCGCAGCATCGCTCACCTGGAGCTATAGGATGGTCAAGACTTACTCGCTAACCCTCAGCCATGGCTGATGAAGTAAGAATTCTGCTCATCCTCAGTGCTGCTGGCCACTACATCATTCACATGAAAATCTCACTCTCAGTTTGACCACAGCAGAAACCAAATTCTGCTTCACAGGTCGGCGCCCATCCTACTGGTCAGGAAATGACTCAAACAATAATATTTCTCTACTCTTTTTCTCCCAATAAAGGGACAGTAAGTACTGTTGCACACATCACGTCAGTAACCTCTGGTCTTGAACAGAGATACTCATTTGGTACTAAAACCCAATAATACAGAAACTTAAATAAGAAAAATAAGGCATCTTTATAAAATTTTCTTTTTGGGGGGAACCCTGGGTGGCTCAGCAGCTTAGCCACCAGGGTGTGGCTTCGGCCACAGGGTGTGATCCTGGGGTCCCAGGATGGGGTCCCATGTCGGGCTCCCTGCATGGAGCCTGCTTCTCCCTCTGCCTGTGTCTCTGCCTCTCTCTCTGTGTATCTCTCATGAATGAATAAATAAAATATTTATAAATAAATAAATAAATAAATAAATAAATAAATAAATAAAACTTTCTCTTTTTTTAACCAACCCAGGGATTTAAGATTACATATATATTTTCATGTGTATCTGTCCATTCTAGATATTAATACAAAGCCTTTTTTTTTTTTTTAAGACTTTCTCTCTAAACTGAGTCGGTATAGAGGATCCAGACTGCTTATGTAAGGAGTAAAAGATAACTCTGATATTTCTACCAAGATCGCCTCCTAAGCAGGAACATGTTCCAGGATCCTTGCCCTGAAGCTCCAGGACTGCATAAAACCCTCCACTATCTGCAAAGCCACCACCACCAGCATGTAACTTCCTTAGGCCTTTTTTGTGTCCTATCGCACACACAAAAACACAACGCGTAAAATAAAATCCTTTTCTGCAAATTCACATTTCTGGATGAAGTATTTCATTTGTAACTTGAGAAAAAGCCCTTTAAAATGGTAATCAAAATAATCATGATACTAGATGTAACCAGTGGTGGATCTAGAGGTTTCATATATGACTGCGTTATCATGGCCTTAGCCTCACATTGCATTTCAAATTCTCATCAAGTCTACATCTCCTGCTCTGCTTTTTCAGAACTCAACTAAGTGCACGTAAGCGTCAAGGCCCCTATAGAGCCTCCTACTACCTTGTGGATGAATACTAGGAATGAAACATAAAAAAGCTCAACTGGTCAGCCGTGCGCCTGTCTGACAAAACAGGATTATTCCCCGCAGGGTATTTCCAAGTTAGATCATATCCATTTTTCTTATTTACAAAGGCTAGTATTGATAAAATATAATAGCTGCCTGTTTAAAAAGCTTAATTGACAAATTAATAAGTGAGCATATAACTCTGAGAAGTTGCTTGTGGGAAACATGGAGGGGGAAAAAATGACCCCCTCTTTCAAGTCTGGTCAACACATCCAGGACACATCAACACAGTAAGTGATGGAGATACTGGTACATTGATGCCAAAATCCTGAGCTCCTAATAGGTAAGCACCTAATGAAATAAGCAGGAGAACATTTCTTTCTTTTTTTTTTTTTTTTTTTTTTTTTTTTTTAGCAGAAGAACATTTCTGTCCTTAAAAATATAACTGAGTATGAAGTGGCTATAGTTTTCCAAATTCAAAAAAGACTTTAAATGAGCTAGCATTTTTTTCTACCTCAGTGCTCCCAATCCTACTTTTAAGAGTTCTTACTAATAATCCCATCACTCTGCATTATGCTATACCACTAGGGACAGTCATCCTCAAATGAAGAAAACACTTGTCATCTTTATTTCAGGATATTTCTTTGTAAAAACTGACTTTTCTTAGAAAAAAACAGAAACCCTCCTGAGACCTGTAGCAAGATTGGAGAAGAGGAGGCTCAAATTAATTTTCCATTTCCTGTTGTTTTCAGAAATCTTTCTCTTTGATTAGACATTCCCAACTAATTCTTCTATTCAGTCCTGGCATAGAAATATTCTTTTTCTTCCAATTGCTCCTTACTGTCATAAGGCCTAGTTTTGGTCAATGGATTTACAGCTCTCCAGAGTACATTTCCTTCCATAATATACGTGTTAAATTGCAACATGCACTAGTCTTAGACATACCGATCCAACAGAAGTATGCATTGATGTGTGCATGCATGCATCCACAGATGAGTAAGCTGTGGAAGTCAAGAACAATCTTCCTTATACAACTGGGACCTCGGACTCTGGCTTCTTTGTCCACAATAAAACAAAACAAAAATCAGTATTTCCAAATACCTGTAAAGTAGCAGGATTTGAAATCTTATACTAACAAACTATTGTAGTGTGGCCCGGGGACTGATGCACATCAGCACTCCATTTCATCACTTGTTACGGTCTTAACGCTTAACTCTTCTTAATAATATTGGTATTGTAATCAGCTGGGCCATCTGTAAAGCACTGACAAATAATCACAGCTTGAGAATGATTCTTTTTTTTTAATCTAAAATAAACAAGGCTTAGCAAAAATCCTGCAATGAATTTCTAGAATGAAATCTATTAAACAAAAAAATTTTTTTTAATTTAAAAAAATAAATAAATAAATAAATAAATAAATAATAAATAAATAGAAATCTATTAAACAAGGAGTTTATTAAAAAGGTGGATGTCTATGCAAACAAGAAAACAAAATGCAGGAATTTGTGAACACTACTGAGTGGAGCACTAAAATCTCCATTATGTGTATAAACTACGTGATGAAAATATATTGGTCAGCAGTTAGCACAGAGACTAAAGCTGAGTCTAGTTTTCAATCAGCAACTTGGGGCTTAAGAGCTGGAGAACCATCACCACTAAGTCTTTTAGAAAAGGTACAAATCTTCTTCATCTGAATTATTCAAATTATTTTTCCGGGACTGATGGGTGACCAGATTCTTGGCCTGTTCTGCCGAATATCTTCTTTTATTTAGAGCCTCACAGACTATGGATTGGAAAATGCTTTCTTAGGTAAAGAAGAGAGCCTTCCACCAGAACGATAAAGGAAAAGACAATGGCAGAGTGGGTGCAACTATACCCTGAGAAGAGACAAGGCACTGAGAGAAAAATACAAATTAAACAAAATAGAACAAAATCCAGAGGGAACTATCATGCAAGTCAACAACCTCTAGCTTATAAGAACTTAAAAGGCAACAACCATTCACCACAATCTTTGAACAGTGAATCATATACATAACAAAAGATATACTTGGCTCTCCTTGCTGACTGGACTCTAGAGAATCACTTTGTGCACCTTTCCTTCATCCCGTCCCTCAGCTAACTCAACCTACTGCGCATGTGCCTGCCATTGCAGAATGTGCCACCGTCTCACTCTTTTGTGCCTTTACTCAGATCATTCCCTCAACCTGGAATTCCCTTTCCCCTTCATCTACCTTCAAATGATCTATTCATCCCTTAATAACCAGCTCCATCATGAGCTCCTCTTGGGAGCTGGATGCCCCCTGCACCCACACTGTACTCCCTGATGCACATGTCTATTACAGCACTTAACAAATTGTATTGTAATTATTAAAATGCTTCCCTGGGTCTCCGATGAAACTGTGAGCTCCTTGAAGGCCAAGGTGGTCTTGTACGTCTCCTGAAACCACATCGTGGGGGAAAAAAAAAAAAAGATACCTAGAGTCTGGAGCCAGACATTTGAATCTTGGTTTCTGTCAGTGTGCTTATCTGTAAAATAATAATGACATCTATTTTTCAATATTGATGTGAGGATTAAATAATCTCATTACCTCGTACATACTAGGTGCCCAACAACCATTAGAGCTACTTCTTTTTGCTTTGGGGGTTTTCAGGTTTTTCTTTTTAAAGTAAACTCTACACCCAGAGTGGGTCTCAAACTCACCAGATCAAGAGTCAAACCCAGATCAAGAGTTGTATGCTCTATGGGGGCACCTGGGTGGCTCAGTGGCTGAGCATCTGCCTTTGGCCTAGGGCGTGACCCCGGGGTCCCTGGATCGAGTAATACATCAGGCTCCCTGCATGGAGCCTGCTTCTCCCTCTGCCTGGGCCTCTCTCTCTCTGTCTCTCATGAATAAATAAATAAGGGCTTAAAAAATAAGGAGTTTTATGCCTTGCGGACTACGCCAGCCAGGTGCCCCCACAGAGCTGCCTCCTTGGGAATACCAGTACAAGGAAATACACCTGCCGGTTAGGACATTCCCAACACATCTGTGTAGATGAAACAGAGTCCATAATACTGTAGCTGATCATTACATACCAACGGTATATAAAGCTCATTTCACCTACTCTTACTAACTCAAGACTTCAATACTGAAGAACATGCCAAAGACAATATCCCAAGTAAACCGTCAGAAGCTGGGGCCGTGCACCTGACACAGAGGCCTACCAGGAACCACCCACTGCCTCATCCGTGCTGCTTCACTCACCCAGACACAGGTTCTCCTGCCCAGGGACACTTCTTTTTAAATTTCATGGTACCTCCTTTTCCTCAAATATAACATGGAAATGGAAACATACGTGATTTTTCTTCTTTCTACCTACCAAGATCGTAGGACTAAAGACAACGATAATGCTAGCTGCAACTTCTTGACACAGGCAGCACACTTATACCCCTACACCACACAAACACACATCAGACTCCCTGCTTAGCATTTGAGGGTTCCAGTGCAAGGCATGCATACATTTTTAAGGAGAGACGGAAGACGATGAGGAAAGAGGAGAGAAAAAGAAAAGAGGAAAAGGGAAGTGCGGTAACTGCTGTTGACAAAGAGGAACCTCTCCAGATTTGAAGAGATCCTCCGACACCCAAACACGCTTAGTCCAATATGCATAACTGGGTATAACTCCATTCCTTACGGAATACTTAAAGTGCTATGTTAGAGATCCATGATGATTTCTTACCACTTCTTACTACCCAAAATTCAGTAGCACTCTCTGGAAAAAGAAGGACGCAAACCCCTGGCAGTGTACAGAGCTGGTTCCCTAGGCCCCAAGCAAAGCTCCCAGGCCTCGCGGTGTCTCGTGGCCTCTTCGGAAGCCACTATATTATCACATTAGCTCAAGGGGGAAGCAGAAAGGCACCATGTTAATTATGTGTACGCAGACAGCAGTGCAACATCCAGAAATCATTTTTTTCCCTTTTAATAGTCCACTTTCATCTTATTAATAAAAAGTAAAAACTCCGACTTCTTCAGAATCACCTAGGGCTTTTAATGGAAATCTTTTCTTCAACTAGGCTAGCTTTTCTCCAGCTGATCCTATAAACACTGCTGGCAATTTTTTCCCCAATGCCTCTAACATATTTTCACTTAGCACCAGTTTGATGTATAAGATCTGACAGCCCGGCAGTTATAGGCCACCTGCATCACTGTCGCCATGACAACAGTGAAAGACAATCCATGATCCCATGCCCTGGTCACACGTTTCAATACAGCTTATCTGTCCAAAGCCACTGAGTCTAATGGAAGAGAGTAATTACCATCTTCCACTCATTGTCAAAATTCCCACCATATAATGCTCTTCAAAATTATTTTATTCCTCTCACATGGCTGCTTTGCAAAAAACTAAAAGAAACCTTAAGTGGAAAGAGGCGGGGTGGGTGGGAGAAAGAGGAGGCTGTGACTGGTATAAATGTAGCTGACTGCGCGTGAACTGTCCCTTTGCAGCCAAGGAACGCTCCAGCCAACAGGAGGGATACAACGCAAACGGCTCCAGTTCACTGATTATCGTCTTTAAGATTTTGTTCTAATTTGGGTAAGGAAAATTAGTCAAATTTCCCAGTTTCAGCCTATTCTCAAGCAGGTCGTTACTGGCACCACAGCCCCTGCCCGAGTATCAGGAGCCCCCTCCTGTACTCCGCAGCAGTCACAGCGACATGCCACTCGACAGCACCAAGCTCCCAAGGGTGGGGGGCAGAAGGAGGCAGAGACCCGCCACGTGGACTCTTCTCCAGTCGTGTATCCCAGCACTCTCCAACCTCCCCCTCCACATTCCAAAGACAAAAATGGATGCTTGACTGACTGCGGTTTGGATTCAGGACTGCATATTCTTGGGGGTGGGCATGACACTTCCTTTGAGAAAAGTCTCATTCATATACTATGCAAGTGAACTCTGGCCAGCAGATACTTCTGCGGAGCCTCGTGGAGAAACGTACTTACAGAAAAGAGTAATTAAATGCAAAGGCAAAGCCTAAAGTCATATGGACTTGAAAAGCAAACCACCAACAGCAAAACCAGACAGAAGGGCAGAGAAGCCCACCCTTCACATGCAGGCAGCTCAACTCTTGGTAAGACTGCTCCACCTTTCTAACCTTCAGTCATTTTCACAGAAATAAAATCGCACCCACCACCCACTCATCAACTACCAAGAAGGCTACATGAAGTGGTACCTACCTCCATGGTTCACATATAATAGTCCTATTAAGAGAAAATGAGGAATTTCCTAGGATGGGATAAATACCAATCCAGAAAAGGACATAAGTTATGTAATTTTAAGTATAAAAAATTAATTCTTAGATTTTATGTGTATGCCTGTCAGAATGAGCCTGAAATGTTTTGTTTAGGCTAAACCCTAAAAAGCCACAGCCATAAAACATTTACCCAGCTGTCACAACATTACAGTTATGAACTAGCATTACCTACAGCGTATATTATGTACCTTATACAACAAACATGGAAAGCCTGATTAGCCAACGTCCTAACACAACCCCTTTAATTATTTGGTGGTTGGTGCACAGAGCTTTCTATCTTTCTCTTGACTACCCTTCGGTTCACTGTTCATTTGCATCCTCAGAGCAGGCCACGAAAAGAAGTAGGAGATGACACTGAGGTCGAGGCATAGTTTGCATCACGCTATAGGGCACCAGAGATATAAATCTAAACACATGGATGTTGATGGATGTTGAGTAATCTCTAGTCAAAATGGCCAACCCATGACCAGAACATCCCAATCGATTTTGTCCTCTTGTAACACACAGATGAAATGTTTTCACGTGAACGTTTGTGGATTTCATCTAATCGTCCTGCTTTGTCCCCCTCCCCTTCAGTGGAACTTGAAAAACATCATGCAGATAGTAAGGGCTAGATAAATATAAAGGTCTTGATAGAACAGAGCTGGAAAATTCAAGTTGCTATCAGCAAATTTCCTATCTGTGATGCCCCCGCTGTGGTTGGAGATCCAGCTTGTAAGAGTCTTCTGTAGTGTCTGCTGTAATCTTCATTTAAAAAGATCTTCTCTACTATCCCCGCCTCACTTGAAGAACCCAGAAACCTTCTCATGAGAAAAAAACAGAAGCTTCCACAATCAACACAAAGAGTGAAGTATTTGCTCTCCCCACAACCTTCAACTTGTCCATTTCTGAAGTCCCAGGCCTCGCCTTGCCCTCCTTAGCAATTCTTTGTCTTCTTGATCTTGACGTTTTTGAAGATTATGGGCACAGTCCCTTATAGAATGATGCTCAGTTTGTCTCATGCTTCCTCACGATAGATTTGAGGAATTCTTTTTCAGGATAACACAGAAATAATTCTGTGTCCTGCCCGCATCCTATCAAGAGGCACTGCTGTTGGTTTGTCTCTATATTGTCAATATTAACTAGGATTATTTGGTTAAAATGAAATCCCCTGGATTTCTCTAAGATAAAGTTACTACATTGCCTTTGTAATTAATAAGTAACTTGTGGAGAGATACTTCAAGACTATTGATATATCCTATTCCTCATAAAAATATCACATACCACACTTAGTATATAGTGATGATTTTGTAATTCCATTGTTCCTTTCATATTTATTAGTGGGCCTTCTAAGTTAGAGCTTTTGCTTCCTTCCCACCCCCATTTATTTATTTATGTATGGGTCATTTATTTTACTATATTGGTTATAATCCATTACTAGGTTTATTTTGACCACCAGACTCTCCCAATATGACCAGTAGGAGCCCATCAAGCAGGCTCCTCAGTCCTTACAATTCTTTGACCATTCCACCTACCTTTTGGCTCAACAAGATGCTGACCATGCTGTTCTTTTCCTATCCCATCTCAGGAAGCAGCTGTTTCTCCAAGTCAGCCTCTACACATTTAAAGGTAAAATGTTGACCTGATGGTTTCCAAGACCATGATATAAATAAGTTAAAAGAAGCATCAGTCTGTTCAACATCAAATGGAGACACCTCTGGTCAACTTGGAAAAAGTGGCCTAGTGCACCTTTGTCATGTGCTCATTTGCACGGACATCAGAACTGACTTTGCACGGGT
Organism: Canis lupus dingo; assembly: GCF_003254725.2. NCBI lineage: Eukaryota > Metazoa > Chordata > Mammalia > Carnivora > Canidae > Canis > Canis lupus. The sequence continues at coordinate 2,961,880 of NC_064261.1, read as the reverse complement.
CATACACAGTCGGGCTATGAAAGCCATGGGGCAGCTTCAGGTGAGAAAAGTGAGAACACGGAGATCAGAGTTCCAAAGCAATACTGCAGGATGATGGAGACAAGGGATAACATGCCAGCCAGTCTGCTCAGGGCAGAGTCAGACAACAAAGATTCTTTGCAGGACTAGCTGAGTCTACTCAGGGAGCCTCAAGGAGGCAGGGAAGGATACCTTTGTTGGTACCAAATTATTTATCACATTTCACTTTCTCAGAAAATAGCTTCTGGGCCCATTTTACATAGAATTGCTTAGTAATCTGTGACTGATCTGTGAGGGAGAGAATATTGTTATCTGTTCTTTCCAGAGAGAAAAACTAAAACAAAGAACTTTCTATAAGATGCTCAGGGCAGTTTCGGGTTCTGTGGGGGCCTGAAGCTCATGACATTTAATTCTTTAAAAATAAAATTACTAATATAAAATAAAGCATGACTCTATGAAAATCTGGGGGCGGGTGGAGCCCTCTCAAAATTCTGTAAAGGAAAAAAAAAAAAATTCTGTAAAGGGCTGTGCAAGTGACCTTCACTTGGGTAAGTGAGAGAAGCTTCACTGGCTTCCTGGTAAAAATCCACCTCTGCACCAAAGCAATGCCAGCTTCCTGACATGGACCCTAAGGTCTAACATTAGGGAAATAATTCTTCAGTGAGGTCAGCCCGACAGCCCTCCACTGGTCTGAGAGAATCAGAGACTCCAGGAAATAGTATTGAAGACTTACTTACAAGATGGGCTTCCAATCCCACCCGTTATCCCTCAACATCAAGCAAGAAAGCAACCAGAATTCCTGTAAAGCATGGGAGCAACCTGTCTGGCAGAGGATGGAGAGTCTTGTTGGCCGTCTGTTAGCAAACTCCATCTGCACACAAATGCCAGTCCATCTGCCCAAGTGAAGTGACAATGCGGCTAGGATACCTAGAACCCCTCAAATCAAAGTCACAGATGGAGTTTAAGATTCAGGCTAACGAGTCATGCTGCTCTCCAGGCTTGGGGGAAGGGGAAGGACTCACATTTTTGGATCTGATTTTTATGGTCTTGTATCAGCCTCGCCCTCCACTGCATCCACCCCCATTTTACACATGTTTTTCACATTCACTAAACCTATTGCCATTGGCTGGACCCGTTTTCCCATCTTCGTGCTATTGATCCGGTTGCTTCCTATGTCTGCGATGGCTTTCCCACCTTCTCTGCCTTAGAAAAGCCCTCCCTACTCATCCTCCAAGGCCTAGGTCAAAGGCCTTCCCTTGGACCTACATGGTCTTCCCTTACATGTTCCTAACCTTCTCCCCATGCCCTACAAAACATAACGAAATCATTCCACCCTCTGTTCCTGTAACAGTTTCTTATAAGTGTATTAGAGCCCGTATCACATTATTCCGAGGAATGACGTGTAGAAATCTCACCGGCTACATTAGTACGATGCCTATATCCACGGTCTTTGAATTTCCAGCAACTTCTACAGTACCTGGCCCAGAGGGGCTTTGAACATATATTTGTTGAAGACTGCTGCCCAAACTCCAAGTGCTCCTTTTCCTTTCACCTAAGAGGAGGCTTATCTTAGTTAAAATAAAACTACACCACTATTCGGTTTTAAAATCACGCAGGTAGCTGTATATATCTATATATAATTACAATGTAATCAAACCACTGATATTTTTAGGCCCCTCTTTTCCTTGAAACCCTCACTTGACTATCTTTGATGAAATATCAGTGTATTTCTATGGTATAAGTGTTCTGTATATATGTGTGTCTTTTTCCTTTTTTTAAAACTATTGAAAATTTCAAACATACTGACATACTCCAAATAATATAATGAATCCCCGTTGCCCAACTTTAATCCAAGGCTATAATTTCCTGCTTCACCATACTTCATACTCAATATTAGGGTCTGAATATTTGTGCCCCCACCCCCAAATTCACATCGAAATCTAATCCCCAAAGGTGATGGCATTAGTGGATAGTGCCTTCGGGAGCTGCTTAAGATGAATGCGGGTTAGTGCCTTATCAAAGAGGTCCCAGAGAGATCCTTAGCCTTTCCTGCCATGTGAGGCTACAAGAAGAAGTCCGTGACCCAGAAGAGGCCTCTCATTCGACCATCCTGGCACCCTGTTCTCAGACTGCCAGCCTCCAGACCTGTGAGCAATAAATGTCTGTTTATAAGCCACTAGGCTGTGATAATCTGTCATAGCAGCCCAGATGGACTAAGATACCCAATTCCCTTTCCATATGATATCAAAGCAAATCCCAGTCACCATATCACATCTGTAAGTTCTTCAGAATGTACCTCTAAACATTCTTTTAGAATGTTAGGCAGTTTGAACAAACTGCCTTTAAAAAACAAACAAAAAAACATAACCATAACACCACATCACATCTAAACAATATTTATTTTTTTTTAAGATTTTATTTATTTATTCATAGAGATGCGGGGGGGGGGGGGGCGGGGTGCAGAGACACAGGCAGAGGGAGAAGCAGGCTCCATGCAGAGAGCCTGATGTGGGACTCAATCCAGGGTCTCCGGATCACGCCCTGGGCTGCAGGCGGCGCTAAACCGCTGCGCCACCAGGGCTGCCCTAAAAAAGATTTAATGATAATTCCTTAATATCAAATAATTCAGTTAGTGTTAAAATTTCCAGTTATCTCAATTTTTTTTGCACTAGATTTTTAACAGTGAAACTAAACTGTTACTTTATATAACCCATAAACAAACTGTCCTATTTAAACAAAAACTCCCTAAACTTATGTCCTATGGAGCCATAACATTCCACAGGACAAGACTCATGACGTCTCATTTCATTGCAGCGTATTAATTATGCTGCTGAAATTTTGTTAAACATTTGTCCTATAAAGATATGTAAAATAATTTGTTTTCAGTCCATTTACCTTTCTACCCAAGGATTTTATTCTACAAAGATTTCCACATGAGTTAGCACTACTTTAGAGTTATTCATAGCTCATAACAATACATTTTATTTTTAAGTCTTAAAGTACAACTTTTTCCTTTCCCTGAAACTCAAGTGTTCACTCTTAATTAACACAAATGCTTTCACTCTAAATTTTCACTTTTAAAATAAAACTATGACTAGAAAAGAAATGCCCTCAATAAACAATCCATAAACAAGTGAAGTGTGCAAAGCTACAAAATACCGTATAATTTTTACTTGGGCCTGCACATGAATCCATAAATGTTTACATAACACAAGTCAATGAGCACCAAAGACCAACACCAGGGTCTCCTTCAAGGGACCACAGCTCTGCAGCGATATTCAGAAGCAAGAACAACAGCAAGACTTAAGGACAGTTGCATGAGTTCATTTCTTGATGATCCTGGACATATACTGTATAGTCCTTGATTCGAAACTGGAAACTGATACATAAAAAGCACAAAGTGCATTCAATTTATGCAACTGAAATGTTTCTGAAAAACTGAATACAAATAACCAAACATTTGTTTGGGGAAATCTTGCCATTAAATGAATAACATCGTGGAGACTTTAAGAAATTAAAATTCTTCTTTTATAATACAAAAATCATCCTTCTTAAAGTTAGGGTTTCCCCCACAAAATCACAGGAAATTCAGATGTCAATCTAAATATAGAAAATATCTACTAATTCACACTAATTGAATGTAAAGTGACACGGACAAGTGAAAAGTAGACTTAAGAGTAGGAATTATTTCCAAATAAGTACAACTGTACAAACAACAAATATTTGCTAAATATATGTCCTTTTAAGATTTTATTTGCAACTATTTTATTGTCCCCTATTCAAAAAAAATAAATGCAGTTTTAGTTCAGTTTTAAAGATTTATTCATCTATTTTAAAGAAAGTGCATATGGGCACACGAAATGGGGGAGGTGGGACAGCAGAGGGAGAGAATCTTCAGCAGACTCCCAGCTGAGAGCGGAGCCCCACACAGGACTCCATGCCAGAACCCCAAGATCATGATCTGAACTGAAATCAAGAGTCCCATGTTTAACCGGCTGAGCCACCCAGGCATCCCCAGTTTATTTAAAAGGTTAAATATCCTTCCCTACTCTTGTTTTACTTACCCTGTGATTTGTTTACTGACCTCTTTCATATAAAGTTAAAAGCCGGGATCCCTGGGTGGCGCAGCGGTTTGGCGCCTGCCTTTGGCCCAGGGCGCGATCCTGGGGACCCGGGATCGAATCCCACGTCGGGCTCCTGGTGCATGGAGCCTGCTTCTCCCTCTGCCTGTGTCTCTGCCTCTCTCTCTCTCTCTGTGACTATCATAAATAAATAAATAACTATTTAAAAAAATAAATAAAATAAAATAAAGTTAAAAGCCAAATTGCAATTACCACAAATTCTGGACATCTGAGATCAAATTAATCAAGTCATACTATATTCTATATTCTGAATTTTTAATTTTTTTCATGTGTTTCAAACAACTCCCTTCTATATCCAGGGTCTCCAGAGACAGCCCTTTTGTACTTTAAGATTCATGGAGCTCCTTCCTCATAACTGGCCCTTAAGTGCTGTTCATGTGGTCTCTTGGGGAAGACACACACACACACACACACACACACACACACTACACACACACACATACACACACGTTACTCTTGCATGTTCAGGACAATTGCCAGTCGTCAGAAATCAAGAGGGTGTCTACTCTGCTTAAGTACAAAGACAGGGAGACCAACAAACACAAAAGAAAACACATGTGGAGTCAACTGCCCCTTGGATGCCTTCAGGATTCAATTCCCTAAGTCTGCCTAGAAACTGATGCTTTAACCCCAGGTGCCAACCCCACTGCTTCACAAGTTGTCATTCCCTCTACCCTCGATGGCTGTGGCCACTTCCAGACTAAACCATTAGAGCTGGTTTATACCCTACGGGGCAGGAAGTGAATCATGTTTCACCAACTGAAACTGCCGCAGGTTTGAAGGAAGTCAACCAAATGGAATCAGTAACGCTTATCTTGTAAAAAAAAAAAAAAAAAAAGAGTATCATGGGATTGATATTGATGACAAAGAATTAGCACTTTGGATTTACATCTCCCCTCCCAGACGAGACTTTTGAAAAGCATAAGGCACTTTACCCACCGACAGAGAGACAGCTCCTGAAATCACCTTCTGCAATGTGGGTTCTGGGTGCTCTGACTAATAACCGAGGCACCTCAACTCAGCAGGATCTCTAGCTTGCAGAACATGCCTGGTTCCAGACTTTGTCTTTCCTCTTCCTCAGCAGAATAAAAAAAGTTCTCCTTTTTGTTCTCAAAATGCAGATTTGTCTCCTCTTTTATCCTTGATGTGATTTGTGGTGATTTTTAGGGTCTTAATACAAGAAAATCCTAATTATGAGGAAGGCTATTGTTTTATATCTTATTTACTATAACCTAAAAGCATGGGGTGCCTGGCTGGCTCAGTTGCTAAAGCATGTGACTCCTGATCCTGAGGTTGTTAGTTCAAGCCCCACACTGGGCATAGAGCCTATTTAAAAAAACAAATTAAACAAAATAAACAAATATTTGGGGTTCCTAATTATGTTGATCTAAATAGTTCCCTCATGTTTTCTTAAACACTCATTATTCTCTCTCAAATAAGACTTTTAAAAGATACTTCTAATAGAGAAAATTTCTAAATTTACACTTTTACCTAAGGCTGCTGACTACATAAAAATCTAATCTCTGAAAAGAAAGTGAAATTTGAAAGCAATTTTATGTTTTTAAGCATATCCTAAATATAGAACTTAAAAAGTTTAGAGAATACTTATTTCCTTAAGAAAATATTCAAATAATCCATCAGTAACAAAGCAAGATATTCCAAATCAGAAATCCTTTGTAAAACAGTTTCTTTAAAAAACCATAAAATACATCAAGATCATAAGTAGAGAATAGAGAAACTGGTCTCATCTGATGCCACCTTCCCAGGTTTCATTAAAATACAAATTAGAAGTTTCTAAATTATAGCTATATCCTTAATAAAGTTACAAAAGCCTGAGATTATCAAAGGAGCCAAACAGGTTCCCTAAGTACATCAGACAATATCAGAGGTCAACAGTTCAGATTAAAAATAATTTTACCTAGTAATTCTCACGGTAGCTTCTATGTACATGTTTTTAAGGCTTCTCACAGATAACCATACCTAATAATATGTGCAAATACACAAAAGAAATAAAGCCCTTAAAGAACACACTAAATTCACTTTTTAGAATGTTCTAAAATGAGAATCATGGCATCTACAACAGGCGCTTCTTCAGATACTACAGAGAGACCTTTGGCACAAAGTACTTTCTCTCTGATAATCAGCTACAACCCACAAGACAAAATATTTTAGGGTTTTTCCTGTGGAAAAAAAGAAAAAACTGTGTTCAGTTTTTTAAGAGCTAATAGTCATGAGCACAGACTCTGGAACTAGACTTCCTGAGTTCAAACCACAGCTCTATCACTTACTAGTTGTATGACCTTGACCATGTCACTTAGCCCTTCTGTGCCTCAGTTTCTTCACCTGTAAATACTGCTTCTCCATTGGTTGTTTTGAAGATTAAATGAGTTAATAAGTGGAAAATGCTTATTATAGTGTCTGAATAATAACAGTAATTAATAATATATACAAGGATCTGGTAATGGAACCATTAACCTTGACTATCATTGTGGAGCATCTACATTCCAGTGTGAAAATGAATTCCTTTTTTTTTTTTTTTTTGAAAATGAGTTCCTAATAAAATACAAGTGTATAACATTGAAAATATCTTGGACAGTTCTGATTCATTCCTCTGGTCAATATTTACCTTATAGCCCGCTGGAATTGAACAAGCTATAGCAGGGGAAGAAAGAACTCTCTTCAGCTGCAAAAATAACATACACAAGAGCCACTTCTGATCAAGTGATTCAGATTGACTGGATTCACTCCCTCCTGCCAAGGCCGCTGATGGCCCACAGGGGAAGGACACAGGCTCCCACATTCTAAATGTAGTCATCCAAACCAACCAAATTATTTTGGGGGAAGGAATTTGGAAATCAACGTAGGCTTGTCAGCTAGAGGAATGGTAGTTAGCAGCAGCTGCAGTTAAAGGCAGTTTCAATATACATTCTAAAACTCAACGTCTATGACAGCATCTTCCCACAGAATTCAAGGCAGAAGGTAGGCGTGGTACAAGGGTGTTTCCAAAATTCAACCTGATAAAATCAACCTCAAGATCTTGTCCTCAGCTCCAGTCTCACTTGATAGGAAAACCTACTTAGTTTTCCACTACATAACGTGTTTTAGAGACTATTTTAAAAGATGTTACTGCAATCAACAAGTTTAGAACATACGCTAGAGATGGCACTATAACCGTCTGTCTACTCATTTCAGGTGATACGAGAGGCACCTGGCTGGCACGTGACTCTTGATCTCAGGGTCATGAGTGCAAGACCTATGATGGGAGTAGAGATTACTTAAATTAAAAAAAAAAAGTTTGCATTTCAGATGACATGAGGGGAACCTAGATTCAGCAATTAAGACTTATATTAGATAGAGACCCATTTAATTCAACTACTTTGATACCTCCTGAGATATATTTTTTTCACCTTTCTCAAACTTCACAATCCAGTTATAGGTATGAACTGGTGGTTCACTAAGTAAACCTAAATACAACCATTGCAGAATTTTTCAATAGTACCCTCTGAAGAAACACTTTCGGATGTACAATATTTACGCATTTGTAGACAGGCACTGCTCTGTGGTCAAATATCTCTAAATCTCTCCGTTTCGTCAACTACTACTAGCTCTTCTGGAGAAGCAAATTAATAATTACCATGGGCTTGAAAAGAGACTTCCAATCACAATCAAGTCTGTCTCCTGGGGTTAAAAGCTAACCAAAGTGTGACGCCTACCTTCTGAATCTGAGTGCCTCTCCTAATGAGTAACGAGGAGTACTAAATTACAGGTTACTACCCATACCTTATATAGAAAGCTGCACATCCAAGCTAGATGATGTCTTATAAAAGTAGTTATTAACCAAAGGAAAATTAATGAAACCTTTGGTTAAACTGATATCCTTCTTGTTTCTCTATTTCCTTATCGATAACAGGAAACTGTAAAAGTATCTAATGTAGATTAATATTTAAGAGTACCCAATCCTTAGGCATCCTGCTTCCACATTAATCTTTTGCATTTTGTTGCATATAATTCTTTCCCCAAAGTTCTAATTTGAGAAATAGTTGGTCCATTAGAATTAATCTGTTCCCCTATAAAGCCTGGTCACAGCCAAAATCTACTATTTCTCCTTAATCTTTTTTTTTCTCATGGAGAAACATATGAATTATGTTATTACCTGTTCTTTTAAAATTACCAACAGAAAAGGTGTCCTCACCTCTTGTTCCCAGAGCTAAAGAATCATAGTAACATTCATTTTGCAACTCAACAGCTTCCTTAGGAATGGATAACATCGTGGTGAGCTTGAACTATTACTTAAAAAAAAAAAAATACATTGGTTTTAGGGAAAATGTACTTCCGGTATCAAAGCAAATCTTTTGGGCTAAAAATGCTGCACCCAGACTAAGAGGCAGACTTAATATTAAGCTTTTAATATAGTCTGCTTTTTTCTAAGTTTACAGAAGAGCAGTTTTATGGAAAATTCTGCCTCTGGATATGCTGTAGAGAGAAACATCAAAAGGAAAAGTCATTTTCATTTGGACTCATAAACTATGAGGAGCTCAGACTCAATTTCTTGGCTTCTTTTGTTTGTTTTATTTACACAGTGGTCTCTGAAGCAGGGAGATTTGTCTGCCTCTAGTTGGGCCAACGAGGTTCAAATATTAATGTTTCACTGGGACTCACCATGGCCCAGGTAAAATTTCAAATGCTAAAGACTCCTTATTGTCAAACTCTGAAGCTTTAGAAATCTGGTCCACTTTACAACATAACATGTTTTTGCCTTGATTTCAATAGTAAATAAGTTCCAATGTCCTCCTGAAATCAATTAGAAATATTCTTTGGCTAGCTATCATAAGTAGACCACTTTATTGAAAGGAAAAAAGAGGTGTCGGGTGAGGGGAAAGGCTCTATTTTTATACATTAACCACTGATTTATTTGTGTTCACAGAAACCCAATCTGGTAAAGCAAAAAAAAAAAAGAAGTTTTACAGAGAGACTTTAATTAATTAATTGACTTTGTTCCCTCAAAGTGTCATCTGGGTCAAGTTTTAAACACCTAAAGAAAATTGAAAATATACTAGAGATATTTATTATTATTATTTATTATTATTTATTTGAAGGGTACTGAGGCAAACTACTTATCTAATCTAAAGAAAAGCACTCCAATGACAGGAATAATCAACCTTCAATCCATTTAGTAAAGCCATTTTGTAAAGCTGAAAAGTATCACCATTTCTAGAATAAAGCACAGCAATATTTAACTAAATATTAAGTAAATATCTGCAAGTACTTCAAGTACTTAGAGTTTTGATCCTACTGATAAGATCTGAGCTTTCCTGAAATACTTTTCTTACTATCTCATCCTCCATTCTTCTCATTCTCTACTAAACCAATATGTTCGTGATATCATAATAAGACAGAAATAGAATTTTGTGCATTTCAAACTTTTTCCCAGGTCAAGAAAACTCTACGGCTTTTTTAAAGAGATAGCTACAATTAGAAAAGAAGCAGCACAATTTGGATCGTATTTACTTTTATACCACATACATTGTGACTCCATATTTATTTAGTCCCATCTTGTCCCCGAAAAGGGTTTAATCTGGCTTACAAATATGCATACAAAATAAACTATGAAATTAATTATAAGGGATTGGAGATTTGGAAAGAGTAAGGGTACATATATGTCTACACACAGAGAATAAAATAAGATATGAAAAGTTATACCTCAGTTCCATAACATGTCCCCTCTGAATAGTGGAGTTACGAGTAATTTTTTTACTAAGATGCATTTTAAAAATTGTTTTAAATAGATGAGAAATTACTGTTGGTGAGAATGCAAAGTGGTTCTGGAAGACACTATAGAAGACAGTATGGAGGTTCCTCAAACAATTAAGAAGTACCCTATGATCCAGCAATCATATTACTGAGTATCTACCCAAAGAATACAAAAACACTAATTTGAAGGCATATATGCACCCCAATGTTCATAGCAGAATTATTTATAATAGCAAAACTTTGGAAGCAGCCCAAGTCTCCATCAATAGATGAATGGATAAAGAACTGTGATATATATACAATGGAACATTATTCAGCCATAAAAAAGAATGACATCTTGCCATTTGCAACAACATGGATGGAGAAGGGATCTAGAGGGTATAATGCTAAGTGAAATAAGCCAGAGAAATACAAATACCATATGATTTCATTCGTACGTGGAATTTAAGAAAAAAACAAATGTACAAAGTAAAAAGAATGAGACAAACCATAAAACAAACTCTTAACTATGGAGAACAGATGGTTACCAAAGGGGAGTTGGGGGAGGGGGGTGATGGGTGAAGTAGGTGAAGGTGATTAAGAATATGCTTATCTTGATGAGCACAGAGTACTATATGGAATTGGTGAATCACTATATTGTACACCTGAAACTAATATAACAGTATATGTTACTTACACTAGATGTTTTTTTAAAGTGGAGAACTTGATCATTCTAAGATGTCCAGGTAGGTGAACTTATTAAATGTATTTTCATGTATCACCACCCCCCTCTCTTGTTCTCAACTGTAACTTTTATTAGGTTGACTGTGTTCTGGCTCCTAAGTCTGATCCATTCAGAAGAATCCCCTTTCCGGTGACAGAAAAAAAGCACAGTACAGCACACCTCACCAGAAGAATCATGCTTGATGTCCTCCATTACTCCCCACCATTAGATCTGAATGAGATGAAGCATTTAAAGAGTCAAAAAAAAATTTAATTCGGGGCACCCAGGCGGCTTAGTGGTTGAGCATCTGCCTTCGGCTCAGGGCATGACCCCAGGGTCCCGGGATCGAGTCCTGCATCAGGCTCCCTGCGGGGAACCTGCTTCTCCCTCTGTCTCTCTTTCTCTCTCTCTCTCTCTCTCTGCCTCATGAATAAATAAATAAAATCTTTTAAAACATTTTTTAAATTTAATTTTCTGGGGCAACATCTTTAAAAGACGGTTGATTTCTTTTACGAAATGAAAATGGAGAGGTGAGAGAGAACTCACAAATTTTTTAAAAAGTAGGGGAGAAGGACAGGAAAAAGAATCTTTGTGAGGTTTCTGGGGTAGAGCAAGTGGTCTTTTTCATTCAGCCTCAAGACAAAAAAAAAAAAAAAAACAGCTCATTGTGTCACTTTTTACTACGAACCACAAAGTGAGTAAGATTTGAAATGCTATTCCCTACATTTTACTCCAGTTTTTTTGGGGGGAACACCAAGCCAGATTAGCCTCGAAAACTTTCAAGCACTTACAAATGACCACTTAACTGGTTTTCACTCTTTTCAAACTTCCAACTTGAGTAGGCAAAATGCTTTTCCTTCCAGCAAGCTCTACCTTGACTCTCTCCTCTGAGGTTTTTAACAATCCTGCAATCTGCCTTTTTTATCCAGAGTTTCCTTGAGGCTTCCTGAACACCGGGTCTTCATCCACTGCTGTGCCTACTTGCCGTGTTGTGTGTCAGCATCTTGACACCCATGAATGGAGAGCGAAAAAATGATAGCTACTCTGACAAAATTCCCATGACACTACCTTCTTGATTAGCCCCTGAAGGCACCGAGACCAAACCATGTTGGCCACACAGGTGCAGCACACTGCCTCTCCTGCAGGGATGCCCTCCTTCGACCACAATCACTGGGTCTGGTGGGACAGTCTCTAGGAGGGAAAAACACTCCAACATTCCAAGTCTCTCTTAATTTGGAAAGAGGTAGAAATCATTACAAAGGCTCTCTCAAGAGCCTAGGGATCCTACACAGGTTATCCCTTCGAGATGAAAGAACAGAAGCCAAAAGCTATCACAACACAGAAGCCCAGGCAGAACCACCAGGGAAGGTGGATTTAGTGTTTGGACTTACATGGCTACCAAGCCTATTTCCAACTCTGATGAGTCTTAACTTGACCCTGTTTCAGTCCTTCCGGGGACAGCTTATGCCTTGTCCCTACCCCAGGAAAGCACGTGGTACAGCAGCAGAGCCTTGGGCATCCTGAGTTCCATGACTGGGATGCTGAACAGAGTAATGGGTCCAGCATCTGAAACTCCCACCAAAGCAAGTCTTACCAGGTGGATACCCACTCAACAGATGCCCTATATCCAATGTAAAAAAATCAGAGTCTGTAAGGAACAAGACGCAGATTCCTCCAAAAGAAATAATTTATAGAAATTAACTATTCTCTAATGTTCTTTCATTAAAGAAACTGGGCAACGACTTCAGTTTTTTAATGAAGCCCAACTTAAGCTTATTTTTCAATATCCTGAGGTTTTGATGTTCATTCAGTCCGTACAGATTCTATTAAAAAACACTCCTATTAGAACAGAAATTAATATTAATATATTTAACTGATAAATACCCAATAAAAAGATCATGTATTTTAAAAAGTAAGGGCTATTAAAATGTATATATTTAGAAACAATAAAGAATTCACCACGAAAAATGTATTGGTGATCACGTGGCCTTATTCCTCTCCTCTTCTCCTTTTCCAAGAATCCATATTATATCACACACATATATATAAGGAAAACCAACTGACCATATCACTCCCATGTAGAGAAGAATGTACAAATCTTAAAGAGGCAACACCGTAATTTAATGTAATGGACCCTCTTCAAAAATAATAATCACAGTAGTAGACTGTAATAGGAATTGTAAAAACAACTACATAATCACAAATACTCACATCTCTACCTCCAAGAAGCTTATCAAACTACTTGTAAGAGCCCCTTTTCTTGAATGTGAGACCTCCTCCTAGCCACCTCCCTACCTCTCTATGAATGCTGTTTTTTCCAGTCAAGCCAGCCTCTCCTCTCCACACTTCTCATTCACCACCTCTATGCACACCCTCCCACTGCAACTACTTTGACAAAAAGCCAGGAGCTTCCAGGGACCAAATCCCAGGGCACTGTCTGCTCCCTACCTTGCTGCATGTGACACTACTGGCTACTCTCTCTTAAATCTTTAATATTCCACTCTCCTGGTATTCCTCACCAATTGGACTATTCCTTCTTCAACTCCTCTTAAGGCTCTCCCCATGCCAAAAATACACTGAGTATTGTCTTCTGAAGCTCTTGCCTTTGTTCTCTTTTCATGCTATATACCTTTCACCAACTTCATCCAACTCTGAAGTTTCAATGTCTATACCTACAACTCAGGACCCCTGAGCTAAATTCTAGGTCTATATATGCAAATAATTTTTGGACATCCTTTCAGGATGGGCCATAATCCTATTAAACTGTTCATGTCCAAAAGATGAACTGATCACCTTCCCTCCAGAACCTCAGACATTTCTTATATTGGATAATGAAGCCACCACCCAAGCCAGAAACCTGGAAGTTATCTCTGATTTCTCTTAATCATCCCCGTCTACTCAATGAATTGCTTCCATTTTTTGAAAATGATCTCATATCTCCATCTGTACCGACCACTTACTTCAAGCTCTTCAATATCTCTTGCTGGAGTATTCAGCAATCTCCTACCTGACCTCCCTGCCTCCAATCCTTGTCTCAAATCCATCTTTCATATGGCCAACAGAGTGTTTCACCTAAAGTCTACAGACCACATTACTTCCTTATTTTACAACCCTTTGATGGCTTTTCTTCACTTATATCATAGGGTTTAAGCTCTTGAGCGTGGCATATGAGGTCCACAACTCCTAATACCTGCCCATCTTACCAGCCTCTTGCCCCCACCACTTTCTGCCCTGATCCTTCTGTTTCAACACTAAACAACTCATAATTCCCCACTTGTGCCCCATGTTCCCCACTTCCATCTTTCATCCACCCAAACTTTTTTCAGGCTCCTCCAAGGCAGGTGTGGTGGTCCAGTTACAGTTGTCACTTCAGTGTTTAGCCCAGCATCTGGCTCGTTAAGGTGCCATGTGAATGGTCAATGATAAATAATGGAAGACAACATATGGCAAGTCCAAAATGAATGGCATCAGTAGAAAGTATTGAAGGAATCCGGACTCACATTGAAAGTCACTGCAACGGGGTTCACACATGTCAAATGTTTTCCATACAAGAAGTACAAGAGAGCCAGCACAAGCTCAACATCTCCTTACAACAGCAACTGCACACTTAGAGTGTGCACTATTGGTTTTGTTGGGGGGTTTTTTGTTTTTTGTTTTTTTTTTTGGATAAAACACATAGGCTACCTGCTAAGCCTGCCATCACAAGGCACAATAGTGGGCATCTTGGTGATGTGCTAATAATAACAGCTGATATTTATAGAATGCTTATCGTGTATGCAGACTTTCTCTCAGACTTCTACACAAATTAGACCTCTCAGTTCTCACATTAGCACTATGAGAATATAACTACCATTACCTCTGCTTTACAGATAAGGAAACAGAGGCCCAGATATCAAATAACTTTACTAAAGGCACAGAGATTTAATATTAAGGACACCATTCACCAGAATACAAGCCAACACTCCATACATATTTCACTTAGTTCCTAAAATTGTATGCGTGTATCAAGAGCTGACCATGAGTGAAAGGTCAAAAGAACCCACTGTGTCATCAAACCTTTGAGCCACTGCTCCCACCAAATAAAGACTTCCTAAATTACCTCACGAAATTACAGAACCAATGCCACTGCCTCATAGACAGCATCGCCAGCACACCAAGACCTAAGGGATCAGACTGACAGCTCCTCTCCTCCTCGGTGGGCCCCTTCTCTTGTGTGCCCTTTCTTCTGCTCCCTCATTTCTCCATACTCCCCTCTGGTCTGCTCCAAACTTCTCCTCCCGCCTTTGTTTATGAAGGGGGCTTTACGACACATAAGAAGGGGCAAGATCACTTCTTCATAAAAATAGAGAACACATCACCGCAGGAGGTGCAGAAGCCAAAAACATTTGCAGGTTCCAGAAGGATTTAGATAAATTCATGGATGAGAGGACTCTGGGGTTCACATAAGGGGAAGTATGGAACTTGCAGAGGAAAATTTGTGCCAAGGGACAGCCACACTTGGCTCTCAAATTGAACCCACAGATATATATTGAGCACCTACAATATACAAAGCACTATTTCAGGCTCGGAAGACAGCAGAGAACGAGACCAAATTCCAACCTTTATGGAGCGTCCGACTCTGACCACTAGTTGGTTTCTGTTAGGTAATGTCCGCTCACCTCAGGCAACTGGATCTACAGAACAGAGGCCTCCTCCCAACCTTGAGGACCTGGCACTCTTGGGAAGCTTTCTCTGTGCTGTTCAAAAAAGGGCTCATACACGTGGGCTCTCACCATGCACAGCTCCAAAGGCAGCTTGCACTGGTCCTCGAGATCTGTGCCCAAAGCTTTCAAAAGGTTTTGACTCTGGCAAACTGAGGGAGGAACAAATTGAAGGAAGTAGACAGTACATTTTGGAACAACCATGGCCATCAGGCCACATGCAGGATCCAGGCAACTCAGAGTTGGCCCCCAGCAACCCAGAAATGTCACCCTGTCCTTAAGGGCAGGGCAGAGTGGTGAGAGCCAGTCAAGGGAAAAAAATGGTAAGAAGCAGCATCTGGGTGTGGATCTTTAAGATCTCCCATCAACCATGCTCCAACCATGCTCCACCAACACAGGTAAACAGTCTTCCAAAGCCCTAAATCCAGGACCAAGCCTGAGAAGCAATTAGACACAGTAGTTAGTCACACATACTCTGGAGCAATATTGTCTGGATTTGAATCCCTGTTCTACACTCATTAACCTTGGCATGTGATCTGACCTCTCTGGGACTCAGTAGCCTCGTCTTTTAAATGGAAACAATAATTTTAACAGCCTCCTAGGATGGTTATGGAAACTGAAAGAGCTGATAACACATAAAGCAGTTAAAACAGTGTCTGGCACTCAGGAAATGTGAGCTGTTACTACTTTTTATATCAGTAGGATCACAGGAGCCCCCCCTTCCAGGCCATGGCAAATTCTGAAAGCCATAAAGATGCCATATAAATGAACAGCTTAGAAGCACACTGTCCTATTCTGAGGTAAAAACAAATTCAACCAAATTTCTAAACACATACACCCCAACTCTGACCCACGCCTTCTTTCTCTGAATAAGAAAACTATTTTTCATCAAATTCAGGTAAAACTGATTGTGACTGCAGTATACATTTTTCAAAAGGTGGAGGCAAAAGAAAGGGTAGGTTTATGCTTCTTACTAATTGCCCCTAGCCCCCTGGAAAGACAGGCTGAGTTTTGTCTGTGGAAGAGCGGAAACAAATAGAAAGGAAAGGAGAACAAGAGTTTTCAGGCTGGGGGCCAATCAGCACAGCAACTAAAAGAGCCAAAACCTGAGTGGTCTTTCACAGTGCAAGCATCCTAACATGTGTTACCATCCTAATGCATCTATAGAGGCGGCCACAACACCAACAAGCAGTCCAAGTAGGCATCAGCTAAGGCACAGACACAGGGAGAGATGCAAAAAAGTTAACTTAGAAAAAAAATCTTTTATCTGCAAACATAGAGCCAACCAGGTAAGTTGTTTTTGTTGTTTTGGGGTCGGGTTTGCTTTAACCGTGGCCCAGGACAAGAAGAGCATCGGGGCATCAGAGCAGTTGAATCCCCTATGTAGTCCCCAGGCCAAAAGTGAACATTAAATGCCACCAAGTTCAGTTCCCTAGTCCTTTAATTTGATTGGAGTGGTTTTTATCTTTCACCTCGGAGTCATAAAAGAACATAAGTTGTTAGCAAAATAATCTGAAGTTGACTGGATTCTGAGGCCTTCTTCTGTCATTCCATATGCTTGTCAAAACCACTCAGAGAGAACGGGAGAGAAAATATGCTTGCCCAAAGAGGGTGGACACAGGGGACAGAAAAAAAATTGCTACATACACAAGAACATGCTAGCTAGTGTACTACATCTGAAAAGTTTCTTGTTATTTATCCTGCTTTAATGAGATAATCCCAGCATTCCAACTTATGAAATTCTTTACTTAGAAAATGTGCCAGTAAGCCTACTATAAAGCTAACCATTCTTAGAACTGAAAAAACAATATCTATATTTACAAACTATGTCCATATCATTTGCACATAGATTATGAGTCCTATAAACTGGCCCGTTACTCATTCTCACAATTTTATATAACCAAGCACATATTTCTGAAAAAGAAAATCAACTACAAGTGGTGTAGTATTATGTTCAGCGAGTCTACTAGTAGGAAATTGAGACTCTAAAAAATAGTCTTGAGGGTCACCTACACATACCTGTTACAAAGGCCCTATAAACTGAAGTTTGTATGATTTTTAAAAACTGATTAAAATCCCTGGGATACTATCTGGCCTTATCGAAGGAAGGGTTTTACTTACAAATCATAAGAAAAGGTATATAAAGCATTGCCTTGGTTTCACTATTGGATAGCAGATGGAGGCATGCCAACTCAAAGACAAAAGTGGCTCCAACCAACCAGAAAAAAAGTTGGTTTTTCTAGCCACATTTAAGACGCTAGCCCTGAGGGGGCCCTGGGTGGCTCAGTGGTTGAGTGTCTGCCTTCAGCTCAGGGTGTGACCCCGGGGACCCGGGATCGAGTCCCACATCGGGCTCCCTGCATGGAGCCTGCTTTTCCCTCTGCCTGTGTCTGTGTCTCTGCCTCTCTCTCTCTCTCTGTCTCATAAATAAATAAATAGAATTTTTAAAAATAATAATAATAATTAGACCAAACTGCATCCCAATCGTGAGGATGAGAACCAAAGACAGAAATGACTGAGGGTGCGTTTGTCATATTGATAATCAGAATGTCCATCTGCGAACACAGATTATACAGTCATCCAGAGAAAGTTACTGGTGTGGCATTGATTTAGCCTGGGAGACCCACAGAATAGGCCAGAAGACAACCAGGGCCTGCACCGGAGCCAGAGGCTGGAGTACTGACTTGTGCACCACGCCCAGAGAGCACCAGGTGGAGCCTCCATGGGGGGGAAGAATAGGATTCCCTAAGTCAGGGATTAGAGGAAGCAGATCCCTCAAGGGGTGGCCTCACTTATGTCACAGAACCCGCTTCTGCTTAAGAAAGATTTGGTGTGGAAAACAGGAAAGAAAGAAAAGAAAAAAGAAAAGAAAAGAAAAGAAAAGAGAAGAGAAGAGAAGAGAAGAGAAGAGAAGAGAGAGAAAAGAGAAAAAAAAGAAAAGAGAAAAAAGAAAGAAAAAAGAAAAGAAAAGAAAAGGAAAGGAAAGAAAAAGAAAAAGAAAAAAAGAAAGAAAAGAAAAGAGAGGAGAGGAGAGGAGAGGAGAGGAGAGGAGAGGAGAGGAGAGGAGAGGAGAGGAGAGGAGAGGAGAGGAGAGGAGAGGAGAGGAGAGGAGAGGAAGAAAGAAAGGTAGGTAGGTTTGGCGTGAAGAAGGCTGCTCAGAATTGGAGCAGAACCACAAAGATGCCTCAGTAGGTAACATGACAGGAGGGAAAGTCAGAATGAAATTGCCACAAGCCATCTCCGAGAAAAGTGGACAAACCCTTCCTCTCACTCTTTAAAAATCAACTGTAAGTAGTGAAGAGTCCACATCCAAATATCGCCCAGTGGTCCATACCTTGATTCACTTCATTCGTTCCCTTCTTCTTCCTTCCAGCTCCCGTCTCCTTGGCCCATGTCACCCGCCTCCACTAGCAGTGACAGGAGGGCCAGAGCACCCACAGCAGCTCACTGCCCCAACACCAGGCCACAGGCTGCGAACCAGTGGAGGCCAAGGCTCTTTGGGTCACGGGTGTCTGGCTTCCTGTCGGAGGGAAACCTTGTGGGTGTTCCCCACTCTCCTAAATTCACATGCATGGCCTCCGATTTCCATGTCAAGCCATCAGAGATGCCATCTCTTCCATCTGCTTCTCGGACTAAGACAGTAACACGCCTCTACAGGCACAGTGGTCCCGAGGCCGCACAGCAGCTGAGCAAACGTGCTTGCTCACCGTGAGGAGGTGCCAAGGTGGGGCTGAGACAGGTAAAACCATCATCCCTCTTCTCAGGCCTGCCCGCAGCTCTGCATCCTGCAGCTGATCTCTCCCCGGCACATGTGCTTCACTAGTACCAGGCCCAGAACAGAGAACCGGAGGAGGGGCACACACTCTATGAACGCGTGTACTCCCTTGCCCCCCTTTCCTCGAAGAATAGAGTTAATCAGGCACAAGCCTCAGGAAAAACTGAGAAAAGAGAAGTTCTCACTGATGTATTGACACTTGCCACAAAGTTTGGCCTATCTCAACAACAAGTCACTTTACTTTCCACATCTACCTGGTCTCTCGTAGGACAAAAAAAGAAAAAAATAAAATAAAGACGATGTCCAGATAACTATGCTTCTCACAGCTGCGCAGCCAAGAGGGGGGAAAAACACCTTTTATAACTTCCTCTGGCGCTTGCTGAAAACTCTGGACTTTGGGGAGGCTATTAGAAAAAGGTTAAATATGAGACTAGATAATGATATACCAAGGGACTCGTGTCAGGGTTGTTTGAACACTACTCAGAAGCAATTGCTGTTGAGAGTTGGCGACCACTTTAAAGAGTTCTGGAAGAAGGCAAAGTCTGCAAGTAAATGCTCTGTGGTGTCCCTGGGAGGAGCAGGAGAAAGGCTCCTGATCTTGCACAAGCATCCGTGAAAACATTTATTCTCCATTCTTTAATTCAAAGATTACTGGGTATCCACATCCAGTAATTATTTCCTAGAGGTGGCATATTGTCTTGTGTTATTCTTTATTTGATTTTATTTTTACTAGGGCATGACTTCACACACACAGGAGCACCCTCCTCCCTTCTTCTACTCTAAGGTGTGGGGCCTCTGGTCTCCATCTCAAGGCTGCCATGTGTCATTTACTCTCAATACATCAGTCAGAAAAAGAAAAAAAAAATACATCAGTCAGTTGTTCAAGATGATTCTATCAATAAGCGTTGACTTCAAACCCCTACTTGTGTAACTTAAAAATTAGCATGTAACCCTTTTCTGCCCCTAAAACTTGATCAGGACCCCCTTATAAAGCTGGTGTGGTTACCCAAAGCACTTTGTGCCATCATCTGCAAGGTTATGAACCACCAGCCACGGAAGCCACCTGATTGGCTCTTCGTCCCCTGGTGCTTCATAATGATAACTAGACAGTATATAATTACACGGTCCCCAGAAGATACTTATAATTGAATCACAGGGCATTTTGTGGATGTTTGGGACAGCGATTAGAGGACCACAAAGTGATAGTATTTCTAACTCTTGCCAGCTAGAATATAAATGAAGCACCCTAAAATTCAATTACAAGAGTCCTTTAGGTATTAAATAATTATAATACAAATCACATTAGGGGGCAAGTTTTTTTTTTTAATTGAACTGTCCCCGTAACCCCTGAAGATCGTATTTCCTAATAGTTTGCAAAACAACACAGCTGGATTTTCATCCAACTGAAAAAGCTTCACCAAAGATGGAACATACGCAGCAGCCTGGTCCTGCTTGTGCTGTGCCGCCTACTTTTCTGGTGTCTTACCAAGTGAGTTGGGTCTCACTATAGCTCCACTTATCCCATAAACATGCGGCATGATTAGAACATCTAATATTACCATGCAACAATAAAACAGCTATAAAGATATTTACAAATTTAATAGAAATAAGGATACTTCATCTATGCAAACTTTCACCTATCCTTAACACCCAGAAATGTCTGATTTCTTCCCCTCACCTTTCCCTTTCTCCAACTTTCCCTCCTAGCCCTCTTTCTGATTCTCAACCATTCCTTCTGCTCTCTGTACCTACTTTCCCTCAGGGCAGGTTGTGACAGTTGTAGTAAAACCTCCAGGAGTGATTGTAGTTGGTCCCTAGTGCTCAGGGCAAGGCTACAAAAGCGTCAAATGTAGATCTTTTTCAGTCATTATCTTTTTGCTTCCATTTCTTAAAGGGAGGGAAGGTAAATATTGCTCCTCTAACTCAGGAAAGTAAAAACAGAAATACTTCTCCCCTGACTGATTTGTGTAAACACGCGGTCAAGGGAAGGTTGAAAGCCTGGTCAACAGTGAAGTCGCTCCTACAACCAGCCGGGCGAGTAAAACAGAGAACGGGACCCTAATCGTTCCTCTGGATGCACCGAATCGGATCCAGGGCACATGCAGAAACTTTCCCAACCCCTGAATGCTACAGCAAGCACATATCATCCACTTAAAGCAGACTCGTGGCACTTCTATTTCCCTCCACTTAAACATTTTTTTCAAGGCCTGTGATCAAGATGTAAAACTAAGGCCTGAAAAAATATCAGTTCCCCCAGCAGAGCGCCAGTGTTGAAATATAATCTCTGATTAGTGATTAGTGGAACATCACAGAAATAAATATACATATACATACATATGTATGTTTTTTCCAGGAGATTTGGCCTTGTAATGACATTTGCTCGTGAGAAAAAGAAATCTACTCATCCCAACGTCGGAATACTACCTAAGTGCGGCCTGCAAAAAAAGAAAAGGTCCCGCAGAGACCAAGAATATAGTGACATTTGGTGCTCTTCAATCAGAGTATCAACACCATCGGTTTCCTCCTTTTAGCTCCTGAAATAAAAATATTCTCATGCACGGAGCACAATAGCACAGGCTACAGCCCTTCCTCATGGAGTGTGATTCTCTCTGAGGATCGCCTTCTGCTATGTTTGCAGGAACCACCCTCCCAGGACTGTAGAGCCCTTCTGGATCTTTCCCTACACCTCCGAGTCAAGAGCAAGGGAACCAGGATGGATGACCATGACTACACAGAGGCTGAAGTCATAAAGGATTGAAGATGATGGCGCCACTCCGGCCAACGTGGAGCGCATGAACAGGGCAGCCGAGGAGACCCCTCCAGAGGAAAGTGGAGTTAATTAGTCTTTTTATGCGCACACACATGCCAGCTTCACACATTTAAAAAATAGACCCATGCTAAGCAAAGGGCCTATTTTAGCACTGTCTTGTAAAAACTAGATAGACGGGTACTCTCTCTCCCTCCTCGCAGTACCACTGGCCCCATAACAGACTCCCAGGCCTCTGCGATTCTAGCCTGAAGAATGAAGGGGTCCTGGGCAAAGTGCATCTGAAAAGCCCCAAAACAAAACACAACACTGCTCACTGCTCACTCTCCCACGAAGAACTGAGCGCCAGTGAATTAACGCACCTAATAATTAATTGGCATTCCTGTAGAAAATTTTCCTTTCGCAATGTAGCCACTGGGCCGCTATGGAAAAAGATCCTAATTTATCCTCGCTGAACAAATGATTTGATTAGTGACCAAAGTAAGGAGGCGTGAATGCTCTCCAAGCACGAGCTTTTCCGCATGGCCTGAGTCAGCCGCCGTACGGCAAGGCTGGCATGGTGCCAAGGGCCCTCCTGCCAATGAGACTAGAAGTTTCTGAAGAGCGACCACAGACCCAATGCTGGGAGAGTCCCCCGAACAAAAGGCGGCCACCGAGTTCAACAACTGGCTTGCAATGGCACCATATGCTCCACAATATTGTCCTGCTGCAACACTGGGGCCTGTCTTCAGTGTTCCCGGGTGCTGCACAGCTGTCAGCCCATGAGCTGTTTTATCATTATTTTCACTGTTTTATTACTTTTCTGGGAATTCAAATCAGTGTAACTGCGCTTGATGCACTGGGTGAAAAATGGTGTCTCCCTCCCCCTCCTCCTTCAACCTAATGAATTGCCTTTTTTCATATCAAAGAGTAATGAGCACCAAACCACATAATATTTATTCATGGAACAAAAGACATAGGAATGGAGGGGGTGGGGGAAGCAGGAACAGCTCCTGAGTGAGGAGAGCAGAAAAGCTGGACATTTTAAAGGAACTCCTCACCGCGATTCCCAGTGACACTGGGTTCAATTTATGGGGAAATCCAGACCTTTCGGCTCTCCCCATTCTTTCCCTTGGAGCCCTCCATCAAGCAAGACTCTAGTCAATGCTTAGAGACCCCGCTGCTGAGAGCTGACAGTAACCAAACAGAACTCCTACTGTAGACTTGACAGGGAACCGTCTAAGCCTTTTCTGGCTCAGTGGACATCCCCCTAAAAAGCCCCTTCTTTCTTAGGAGCATTAGGGCAGCATAGCGAAGAGCGTTCAAGATAGATCCTCTTACCCCTGCCCCCCCCCCGGCTCGTCATGGCCTCCCTTACGGATGAGATGAGAGCCTGACCTGGCCTAGGGAGGAAGAGCCACTGACATAATGGCAGTATCGGAGACTCGCTTGCCTCCAAGGACAGGAATTTTCCCCTCCTCCCCTTCTGTGTTACTCTCATGATCACACTCTGTCTTCAAGTTTTCTTTTGAATCCACAAAATAGGAAATAATGTACAATACTAGGAATAACTTAACCTAACCCAGGGTTAATCTTCTTCCTTATAGATGTTGAGACAATTTAATTGTCCCCTTCACAAAGGATCCCCAAATTGGGAGGGGCAGGATGGACCACGAAGTCAAGTTAATGCTAAATGAGCCATGTTTCTTGAAGGCTTCCCTGAATACATGCGCCACCAAAGTGAAAGGAAAACTATCCTCTAAGGTAAGATAGCTATTAAACAAAGGCTCCTCAATAACAATCCACACTCACGCCAAGAGACTGAAGGAAAAGGGCGTGCAAGCCACGTGAAATCTTAACACGCGTGGCTGAGCTGTTTCCGCCTCCCGTTCTATTACACAATGTCTTGAATATCTCCATTTAAAAACTCTTTTAAGAATCAAAAAAAAGATGTTTAAATTATGAAAAATATTGAAATTTTTTAGGGATCACAAAATCACCCACTTCCTCCTATAACCTGTGCCACCCAAATGGCTATGAATTTTAACACTGCAGAATTTCTGACCTGGATAATTTCCCTTAAACCCAGAAATGGAATCCTTTTCTGAAGCAACCCTCTTGCTGCTTCTTCGTAACAGTCTCATTTTCGTTAAGTCTGTCAAAGCTAATTACCTCTCTCCTCGAATTTATGGCTCTTCAGTGTATCATAAACACATACATTATGAAAAGTTGAAGAAAACAAGTGAAGTGTGCATTACACTGTGAAGGAAAAGACAGATGTAAATAATTATTCGAAGTATCCAGTCTTTGTTAATAAAGTAATGAGAATGGCATTGGGAAGTGCAGATGGAGATACCAAAGCCGGGCAGTCCTCCTGGCCTCTCCCACACAGGGTTGTCCCCACCTCCCGAGCTAACACCAGAAACCCCTACACCCTCACTTTAGGGTAAAGAGGGAAGCAAAATTCTCAGGTTTGCGGTTCCTTGACATTCCAGACCACATATAAACACAAAGTCTACCAAACCAGGAGTACAGACAACCTGTGCCTCGGAGAAGGGAATAAAAAACACAGGACACACTACTCACAAGCACACTGAGCGCCCTTACTCGGAACTACTGCTGCGCCTTTCTGAGTGTTCCCATTCCAATCTGAGACCACAACTTAAATAAAAGGCTCCTGAATGACTCCTATCAATCCTTTTCACCCAGGACTGAACACTGAAAAAGCAACAGCCCGTCTGAACCTCAACAGCCTAAGTGCCAGACAGCTCCCCCATCCTCAAAGTACCAGTTTATCCTACTTTGTCACCCTCGACGTTGCCACTACGCACATCCCTAGTTCATCCTGGGCTCCAGGTGCATTCCACTCTAACTCAGACAACCTGCCAACCGCACTGAGTATGGTTATTTACAGCCACAACACACGAGTTTGCTCAGATATTCCTTCAACAGGTCCCGAGAACTTGGCAGCACGAAACCCAAATCTAAAAATCATTGTTTCCATACTTCACTGAAGAAAATGAACGTGTTTTTTTAAAAATCCCATAGCAGCTGCAAACCCTTTAGGAATTCTTAAACTGCAAGATACGCTCTCAACCGTTTAGCCACAACAACATCTCAACTGAGAAAGTTGCTTCTCTCTATAAACCACCTCTGTTTACCAAACATCAGAGAACCTCCCCAGGATGTGAGTGGCAGCGGGGAGGGCATGTTGCAATCCACGAGGTGCTAAGGTCCACACTCCACTGTGAGGAAATACCTTCAGTGATTAAAGATAAACAGCACCTGCGAGCTTTGCAAAGGCATCCCTCAGCTGCAGCCACACACTTTTCTAGGGGCTGGACAGGAGGGGAGAGAGGAGGGACTGAAATACCACAGTGGATTACAACTGGGACAATGGGAGCCCTGGCGGATGGATGATGGGAACGGGCAAAGGGAATGTATGTTTTACCCCCGCTGGGAACTCTGGCATCATTACCACTTAGCCATTCTGAAGCTAAAACCCAAGAATAAACTATTACAAGAGTTTTAGCTCTTTTCCTTTTCCTTAGCATCCAGAAGAGTTTGTGGGGCTCTGATATGTCACATTTCTCTGCATTAATATGTGAATGCTGACCCCTGACACTCCTATTTACGATTTTATATCCACAGTTGCTGAACTCTCTTTAAAAAACAAATAAAGCTCAAAAGGCCTGAAATATTTTCTGTAAGATATGTTTAAACACACACACACACACACACACACACACAACAACAACTCTACAATAAGGTAAGACTGAATTGCAGTCGTTTCTTTCCTATTACAAATCATCTCTGGACTCTTTCAACCGGAAATAAGAAAATGCTTTCCAAAGGAATTAGAAATTAGAAGTTTAAAAAAAAAAGAAAGAAATTAGAAGTTTATTACAACATAGCTGTGATCTCAATGGCCTTTGGAAAACAGGTTTTATCTAATAATAGAATCAGATGGCTATGAAATAACAAATATTCAAAACATGCAACCATTTACCTGTCTGCAATCAATACAGAGGTACAGGTTCTACTTTATGGAAAATGCAAGGCAGTTGTTGTTCACCTTGTGCACAGGTGAAAGTCATCCCTGAAAGAAAACATTCTACTGCCAGAAATGAAGGAAACATTCAGGAGCATTCAGAAGCAAACACACACAAAAAAATGCATGATGACACTCTTCAGGGGGACAGACGATTAGCAAAACTAGGCTTGACTGTCGGCAGCGAAAGTCAAAGGTTGAAATTTCATCGTATGACCAGAGCGGCAACAGTAAGGAACTCGTAAGTTTGTCATATTGGTCGGCTCGGTTCGAAAATTAGGAGCTTCAAGACCTCCATTACATCTGCAAAATCTCTTCACCTTCATGTCATGTAACTCAATGAGGGGAGTGACACCCAATCACATTCACTCATTCATTCATTCACAGCACACTCTCAAGGTCGGGCAGGCATTATATGGAGCATATATATCAGATGTGGTAATCTTAGGGACCACCTTAGAATTTTGCCTACTGCACTTGGTGTTTGGTCTTTTGGGCAACTGTAGAGTTGCCAATATTTTGATTTTGGAGCATTTCATACAAATCACGTTGTCTGGCTTCCAGGACATTTTTCATTTGCTCTTAAACAAGCAGACCGTTGGGGAGAAGACCACGTGGTAGGGACAGTGGATAGCCTTCTTGGTACTGATGGCTTCTTGGTGCTGAGGACCTCCATCCGTTGTAGGATGTTTCACAAGAAACTGAATCCTGTGAACAACCAAGGAACAACACAGGCCTCAGGTGGGCTCACTGTAGCCCAGCCAACACCTTGATTTCGGCCTGATGAAATCCTGACCAGAGGACCCGACCAGCCAGTGCCCAGATGTGACCCACAAATGAGATAATAAATCTATCATTAAAAAAAAAAAAAAAAAAGAAAGATTCTTAGTTTACAAACATGACCAACTCTAGTGATTTAAGCTGTTGAAACAGAAGCTGTCTAGCTGTCTTAGGCCGAAGCCCCCTTCCCTAAAGTCTGCACCGAGCACACGGATGCATTACCTTAGCTGGCCACGGGTTTTGTGTGGATGTGTGTGTGGGGGCGTGGGGGGTTCTCGTGAAGATGCTAGGTGGCTCGGCTAAATGGCAGAAAATGGTTGCTGCTAATCAACACGTACGTCATAACTTGAAACAATGCCTAGTTTATCAGAATCACTTGGTAGAGAATGACCTACAGAGTTTAGGTGCCCAGTCAACTTACATTCCTCCCCTGGGTTTATTTCTGTGGTTCGAATAATTGCCACCTACATCCTGCACAGACTTCAGGCCCTACTGCCACTGTGACAAAGGTGAAACATGAGGTGGTGATAAAAAAAAAAAAAAAAAAAGATGGGGAAAGGAGGCCAGAGGCAGATGAGGCCAAGACACAGCAAAGTGAGGACCCTATTATAAGATAGCGGGGCCAGGCAAGGACCAGCGCTCCATGGGAGACCACGTATCTTCATTTTGGCTCCTGCTCACACTGATCCTATAACCCACAGGAAAGTCAAGTAAGTGAGGACTGTTCCTTGGCAGAGCATGGTTATTTCTAAATCCCAGCTGCTCACACAACCTCTTCAAGAAGGAACACATCAGGCAGGTGAAGGCCGGGTGATGTCGCCGAGAGCACAGAATCTGGAGCCCAACCATTCCAGCTACGTAGAAACACAGACCATAGTTATGAGCATCTCGGCATAGGGCGGCCGCTATGCCAGAGGTAAATCAAAATGACCAAGAACGCCATGAAGGGCAGTCTTCAGACCATTTCAGCACACACGTATAATGAAAACGGATAGGACTGCTCACTGTCTAAACAAATGCTATAAGGTGACTGTCGAGGCAAGTCCATTTTGATGCATTTTCTACAGTTGGCCAGGTCAGCAGGTTGTTATTACCATGTTACACAGATGACTGGATTAGTCAGGGTAATTTAACCTGTGGGAAGTGGCAACTCACAGGCCTGAGGTTTTTACGACCACTCAAACTTGCACCCACTGCCACCCCAGCCACTCTATCACCAACTGACACACATTTTACAAACAAAGCCACACAGGTCTGTGAAACACAAAGCTCAGGAAAGGTAAAAAGAACTATAATCTTGTTCAAGAAAGTGAATTTCCCACTTTCACAGCGTGAGCAGGTACCGATTAACCAGACTCCTACGAACTTCCTCTTGAGGACCAGATGAAAAGAAGGAAAGTCATTCCTGTAAGCTGTGTCGCCAGATACACAACCTCTAAAAAC
Organism: Canis lupus dingo; assembly: GCF_003254725.2. Taxonomy (NCBI): domain Eukaryota; kingdom Metazoa; phylum Chordata; class Mammalia; order Carnivora; family Canidae; genus Canis; species Canis lupus. The sequence continues at coordinate 2,933,771 of NC_064261.1, read as the reverse complement.
TAACAGTGTTCACCCTAGACTGCAAAGACCAACACCAGTGACTAGAGTTGACACTGTTATGGTTTTTTTTTTTTTTTTGAAGCTGTATTTTTAAGGAAACACAATTATCATTTGCTCTAAAATGGGTTATAATAAGATTCAGGTGCTATATTAAACCATATTAGATTAAGAGATTTTTTTTGGTCAATCTTTTCTGTTTATACATATTACATATATAGAAAGAAATCCAAATCTGTGCTACAGAAATGCTCACATATGTACAAGGAATACATGAATAAGGATGTTCATTGCTGTAACGTTTAATTGGCAGAAGAAATGACAACAATGTCCATCGATAGAGGATCGTTTACTAAATGATGGAACATTTATATTATGGAATGCTATATAACAGTTAAAAAGAATCAATTGAGTATCTGTATGTCATGACTTGGACAGATCTCCAAAATATATCATATGGAAAGAGTGAATCTCAGAACCATATGTACGATTCCATTTATGTAGGAAAAAGCTAACATGTGATGATGTACAATATATAGTATATATGTGAGGAATAGAAGGTCTGGAGAGAGATATTATGAACCATAGTAACTTCTGGGGGGCGGGTAACATGGAGGAGAAGAATCAAGCCCCTTCTTAAACTACCTGCATTTAGCAATTCATTCGACAAATATTTTGAGGTCCTCCTGTGTGCAGGTAGGGCTTTTTCTAGTCACGATGACATGAAGATGAATAAAGACACAAAATCTCTGTCCTCACTAACTAGTATTTTATTTCTATATTGTTTACAAGTGTCATAATTTAAGGAGGTGCCTGGGTGGTTCAGTAAGTTAAGCGTCTGCCTTTGGCTCAGGTCATGATCCCAGGGTCCTGGGATCGATCCCCATGTCAGGTTCCCTGATCACTGGGAAGCCTGCTTCTCCCTCTCCCTCTGCCTGATGCTCTGCCTCCGTGGGCTTGCGCTCTCTCTGTCAAACAAATAAATAAAATCTTAAAAAAAAAAAAAAAAAAAAAAAAACAGATGTCATTGGGTGTCTGGGTGGCAAGGTCAGTTAAGTGCCCAACTCTTGATTTCAGCTCAGGCCATGATCTCAGGGTCATGAGATCCAGCCCCATGTCAGGCTCCACGCTCAGTGTGGCATCTGCTTAAGATTCTCTCTCTGCCTCCCCCTCTGCCCCTCCCCACCATGCTCTCCCTCTTCTTTCTCTCTCTCAAGTAAATAAATCTTAAAAAAAAAAAAGATGTCATAACCCCTTCTCCAACACTTAACCAACTGAACAACTTTTGCTGGAGCATTTTTACTCATCAAGACAGCCCATCTCATCTGTGAACAGGTTTAATTTTCATATAATTGTTTTTTTAAGTATTAAACCAAACCTGGCTCCTAATAACCGCCAACCACTGATCCTAACTTTATCCCCTTGAGGCCATAAAGAGCACATCTAATCCTTTCTTCACTTGACAGCCCTTCAAATATTTTAAGAAAGCAATCATACCCTCTAAGTCAGACTAAACACCTCCAGGTCTTCCAACTGTTTTTTGTATGATATGGTTTCAAGTCCTTGCACCTTCCTGCCTGCTTCTTTCTAAATGTTCCCTTCTTTGTCTAATTTCCTCTAAAAGCTTGATGTCAAGCCGTGATCGTGGTGCTACAAGTGTCACCTAGTTAAAAAAAGGGAGGGGGAAAGATGATCATCTGCCTCATTTTTAATAACCTTACTCTTACTCTCCACCACACCAATGAACCCACTCCCTACACAAAGAGATTTCATTTGAAAAATAATGAAATAAATTAATAGAAAACAATGCAAGAAAACCATAGCTACAGAAAGCTTGCAAGAAGATACAAAGCATTTAGCACTCTAGGATTTTCCGAAATGTTAGTTTATTAATTACTTCCATCAACATGCTCTCATAAAACTGCAAAACCATTTCATACAGCTAGTCTGAACCGTGAACGCATGCCCTGCAGGGTGCGTCCAGTGAGAACAAGGATGCCCCTTTCACCAGGATATGCCCAGTGCCTAGAAATCAGGTCCAATATGCAGCAGTTGCTCAAAACCTAGTCGTCCGAAGTTGGCTTATTTGTGAGTGAAAGAAGCCTCCAGCCAATCAACTTTAAGTCTGCACTTGGGCAGGAGGCAACCAATTAAGTGATAGGCCAATAATTCATAAAAATAGGCCTAGCATTTGTGTAGTGTCCCAGAGTTTCTGGGACTCATATATATATGAGTATATATGAGTAATATATATATATATATATATATATATATATATATATATTCATTCATTTAGGCCTAACAGTCACTCGGTGAGGTAAAAACAAGGGATTACTGTTCACCTTCTGCGAGGCAAGGAGACAGCAGCAGACAGACGGACAGACCAAGTGAAAAGGCAGATGGCCACGTGCCCAGAGCGGATATGCGGCACAGAGGCCCTTTACCTCCTTCCAGGGTACCCTGGGCTACACCTCCTCCTTTCTCTGCTCCTTCAGTAGCAAGAGTGGTTTTGAAAAGCTGTGGGCACAGCCACATTGTGTGTTTTCCCCATCCTGGGGGAGCTCCTTATTAAAGCAGGGTTTCTCAACAGCAGCAACACTGACAACCTGGAACAGGCACTACGGACACACCGTAAGCTTTTAGCCTTACTCCTGGCTTCTGCCCACTGGAACAGGAGTAGCATCCCTCCCGTTGTGACGACCAAAAATGTCTCCCGACATCGCCAAATGTTCCCGGGGGGCGGATGGGAGCAAAATCTCCACCGATTGAAAATCACTGATTTTAAGGAATCCTAGAGTAATAAATCCATCCAATGGCAGTAGCAATAATTCAGAAAGCATGAAAATATTCTAGGAATATGATTTTTTTCCATATACAAACACTACTGCCATCAACTCCCGCAAAACATGTATTTGAGTTTTCATAAGGTCTGAAGGTTGAGACTAAAAGCACACTTTACCTCTGTAAGCTCCCAAGACGCCAGGACACCGTTTGCCACAAATGAGCAAAACGATCATTTCTCTTGTTTCTCCCGCTTGCCATCCATTCCAGATGAGGCCTCCAAAATCTCCATCCCCTTTTGCCTCTCCTACCTTAATACAAGTTCCTTAAAGCCCTCTCCTGGGTACCAGTCCCTTTAGATTCACTCTCAATCACTGAGCTGCTTTCAGCATCTAACAAACAATCAAAGAAAGAAAAATAACCAACCACTGTGAGAATAAAGGGCACTAGCAGAGCTTGTCTTTTAGAGCCAGGCAATCCTTTTGAGTCAGGGTTACAACCCAGGCTGAATCTGCACAAACAGACTCACAGCACTTCAGCCTTTTCCTTTGAAGGGAAAGGAGCCTCTGCCCAGACATGAGTTTTCTGGAGGTGATGAAAGATATTGTGAGAGGGGAGAAGAGATGTGCAGTAATGTATCCTAATAGCGTCTTCACAGGTCCAAGTACATGATTACACAGCTGAGGGCTGCAGAGTCCACAACATGACACCTGACACAACCAGGGGCTACCCAACAGGATGGAGACTTAAGGAACGGTAAAGGAAATTCTGGAGGTGGTTACTCAAAAAAATTAAATATCTCACTTCCGTTTTCTACAGTGGTTAAGCCATTCATTGCTAAGGAGGATGAATGTTAGTTATTTGTATTTTAAAAGATTCTACTTTCCCAGAAAGGTCATTCCAACCAATGGGAGGTCCAATATAATTAAAAAGAAGTGTCTAAACTACTCCTTAAGGAATCACTTTCCTTTTGTCAGAGGAAGTACCGCAAGCCTTTGGAGATTTTTATTAAATTCCCCCAAGAATAGTATGCACAGCTTGCCTTAAAAAAACCCCGAACCATAGGAGTAATTTCCTTTCTTCATGCACGTGTGTATGTGGCCCTAAGGGAACGCTGCGCTTCTTTCCCAAAAGGAGCTGCTTATCCACAACTCAAAAGCTCCTCAATTGTCTAACAGATGGAACAGCCAGGTAGACTCAAGGAGGGGGGGGGTGCCCCTTCTCTGATCCATTGAATGAAACTCTATGATCTTTAAGTATTTACTATACAGCTGGCTCACAACTCCATCCTCTGAGTAATTTTATCCAACCTTATTTGTTTAGTTCTTTAGATTTTCCTAGGTTTAAACAAAAGTTTTTTGTTTTGTTTTGAAGTTAGGAGAATTAATCAGTTCTCAATGATAGCTGATTTTCCAGGAGCTACATTTCCAACTCACAAACATGAATAATGAATTTCTGGAATGTGTCTGTCTGAAAAGCATGCTGTATTTTTAATGAAAGTTAATTTAGGGGATCCTACAACTTTGGAGCAGTCATCTGTAAATCGGCTTTGTTAAAAAACAAAAACAAAGCAGAAACCAATGCCAACTTAGTTTGAAACAAAAGGAAAGTAAGGCATATTATTTTATTTAAAATATCATGAGAAAAAAATAAAATAAAATAAAATATCATGAGAAGGGGACATAACGCAGCCTGAAGCTGTTGAGAATCACTGGCATCAAGCCTAATGCTGATTAAAAAAAAAAAAAACAAATAAAAACTGGGTATCCCTTTAAACCTAGCTAGAATAATACTGAAAACCCTACAGAGAATATACTCGGTCTTGGAAGCAAGAGTGTGATTTAGCATTTGGACTTGTACGAAGCACTATGGACTATGCAGCGATACCGTTGAATGAATGAATGAATGAATGAAAAATTTAAAATTCAGCGTATCCTCCATTATCTGTGCCAATGACAAGTAAATTGTATACAATATCATATCCACAATGAATCCAAAATAACTGGCATCTTCCCCAATAGTTTCATTAGTTATGGGAGGAGGAAGCCCTGAAATTAAATTTCTCTTCTTATTGCTTCTTCCCACTCTTTGGCAAAGGTGCTAAAGGTCAGTGAGAAGACCAAAAGGTCGGCAGCAGGAGGGAAAGGAAAAACAGAGCAAGCAGCTACAGGGCCTGAAAACTGAATAAACAGCCTCCGATTAATAAGAGTGAAAAAGCGCAAAGCTATTGGGGAGAGTTAAAAGGCAGATATTATAAAAATCGTGGGACCGAGTTTTAAACAGTTTCCTCTTTATGAGTTTTGATGTTCGATTGATTTCACAGTTGTCTATGATGAGTCATGTGGAAAAGATGATGGAATTTAGCCAGCCTAAGCTTCGGAACATAGGACTGTTAATTAACAAACACAGAACGTGAATCACAAATAAAATTCCACGGCATTAAGTAACCCGTAAGTACTTAAATCTGTCCGAGAACTACTATGTGATGTGCAAAATGATTTATTATACTAGATTCCTGGTGTGGCAGCCAGCACTCCTATGAGAAAGAGGGCGACCCCTCTGCCCAATCTCAACCAATGGAAGAGCAAGGTCAGGAAACCTCTAATTTCTTTAATTTTTTTTTTTTTTATTGGAGTTCAATTTGCCAATGTAGGAAACCTCTTTAATTAACAGGTGGCCACTGGTCTCAGATATTTATAAAATAACTCTATATACCTCGCTTTTAATGTTTAAAATTCTCACCTCTCTTCTTATAAAAATGTCTGTAGACTATATACACCTGGACTGTTTGCTTTCCTCGTATCAGGTAGCCCAAACCTACAAAGATTCTAAAAACTTGCCCTTATAATTCTAAAGAGTCGGGATGGAAAGTATCAAATATACTACCTGCCTGAAAACTCAAGCTTTCCCTGGGAAGGAACTCAGCCTGAAGAGCATTTTGTAGATTATGATTAATGATTAGCTAAATGTGCTTCTACTTTTCTGATCTCTAGCTGCTCAGTACTAAATAAAATGCACCACCACCGAAGAACATAAATAATTAAACATGTATTGGAGCTTTTAAAAGAAACGCTTTTTAAGAATTAGAAGACAACACTTGTAAAGCACAGAGAAATGAAATTCCAGAAAGTTTTTCACGAACCTAAGGCATACCCTGTGCAGGCTATGGAAGGCTTTTTCAAGAAGCAACTGTCAATCCTATCGCCCAGGATAGCACTAGAACAAGGCAAGCCAATGAAAAGGCTCCTACGAAAGATTTAGAAATGGTTTGACATTATAAGCCTGCCAAAAAACCTGGATACAGAGCCAGTAATTTACCTTCAACAGGATAAGAAATGGGAAACCAGATTCATTTATAAGGAGGGTTAGCCCTGAACTGGTATGTTGACATTCCCTGGATCTGTTCCAGGAATGGATGAGAAAATTTTGGCCAGCTTGCTGTTCTCTCCAATACTCAAGTAATTAATAAGTTTATTATCAATTGAATTTTTACGTGATAAAACTCTTGAGAGCAAGAACCACACAGATTCATGCAGTCTGTAAACTCTGTGTAAGTTAGGCACACTCTGCAAGTCAGGATGGCGCTGAGAGAGTGAAAAGGTCACGAAAACGCAGGCCTGAACCAGGTCAAACCAGGCGGCCACCATCTTGAGGTTCTGAAGACCTCAATGCCCCGCTTCCCGGCGTGCCTCTGTCAAGTCCACCTAAGCTTGCCTTGAAAACGACGTTGTCCGCTGGAGTTTACCTTAGCATTTCAGCCAGGCCTCCAGTTCCGCGTGCTGAGAATGAACAATGCCTCTCGTTGCCACAAGTAATAAAAAATATTTTAGGAAAAGACACCCCTTCAACTGAGACTGTCTAAGAGGTGAAATCAAGAGTTCTCACCAACAGTTCTTTGAGAGGCAATCTCTTCTTGGTGAACAAAGTGCAAGTCTGTTGGGGGTAGGGGGTGGGTAAAGGGTCATCTGACCCACTACATGTCCAGAAAGTACCTTTTTTCAGGGGAGGTACTACAGCTTCAAACCCGGGCCTTTTTAAGCTCCCGGCTCTCTTAAGAGGGCCACTAGGAATCCACACAGAACCCAGGCTTCTTCCAGCAGCCTAGAACCAGGGAAGATTTCTATTTTACTTCACCCGCCCTACTTCTTGTTTGCTTGTTTGCTGTCATTCGTGCCTATGCTTGTAAATTAGGTAAGAAAAGAAATTCAGGGGATCCCTGGGCGGCTCAGCGGTTTAGCGCTTGCCTTTGGCCCAGGACATGATCCTGGAGTCCTGGGATCGAGTCCTGCATCAGGCTCCTGGCATGGAGCCTGTTTCTCCCTCTGCCTGTGTCTCTGCCTCTCTCTCTCTCTCTATCATGAATAAATAAATAAAATCTTAGAAAAGAAAAGAAAAGAAAAGAAAAGAAAAGAAAAGAAAAGAAAAGAAAAAAGAAAAGAAAAGGAATCCAAAGGCGCACAGAACTGATTAGACCGCCTTCTTAACCCAAACCAGACAGAAAAAGGACGAATCAATATTTAGTACTTTGGACACACTGGCCCCAAGAAGGTAAACAATAGCCATAAAACAGAAAAGAATCCTATTCGTCTTTATTTTTATCGTCACCATTATTGTGTGGCTCTGCCTGATTATTGCTTTTCTTTAGGGATTCCCAGATAGCCCAATCCTACAACCCAATGGAGTTGTTCTGTGCCCCAACCATGACCCAGCAGCCAATGCAAGGAAACAAGGTCCACGTTATCTTTGCAACTAACTCCTGCTTCCAAGATGTGATCTCCTACACGGGCTAAGTGAAGGAAGGCCCTCTCGTTTCAGGAACCAACGTGAATATTTCAAGTACTTATTTTTAAGGGAAAAATAGCTTGTGGAGAACGATGCGATCTTCTTCCCTGTTTGTGGCACGCAGAATTCCCGTGCAACTCTTGGCTTTAGGGCGAAGTCCGTTTATTTTCATCACACCCGTCACCCGTAGTTCCCACCGACGGCAACGGGAGGTGTGTGTGCGCGCGAAACACAAGTGGAAGCTGGAACGCGCTCCCGCTCCGTACCTGGCCTGGCCTTCCATCGGCGTAATCAGTGCGCTAACTCATTGTCACAAAATTGCTATTTTTCAGGCAATCGTTCTCCAAGTGTGCTGTTCACTTGCTGGGCCGGGACCCACTCGGAGCCACAGCCTGGGGCGCCTCCACTTAGGCCAGCGCGGCCTGCGCCTCTGCAGAGGGGCGCTCTGGCCCGGCGGGCTACCTGCGTCCAGGTAACGTCAGGCTCCCCAGCGCCCTCCACCTGCGGGGGGCGGCCCCCGCCCCGCCCCCTCCCGAGCCCGCGGGGCGCCCCGAGGTCACCCACGCGGGGCGCGAAAACTTTGCGGCCGCGCCCCCGGCCGCAGGCGCCCGCGCTCCAGGGAAGGGCCCCGGCTTTTGTTCCGACCTGGCCGGGCCGGGCCGGCGGGGGCACACGGGCCACGGGGCTGCACCCCGGAGGTCGGGGGACACTGCGCGGCCCGGAGGTGTGGAGCCTGGCGGAGAAGAGGAGGAGGAGGAGGAGGAAGAGGAGGGGCGGGAGGAGCAGGGCCGCCTGTTTTGACGCAGCGCGCGCGGCCAGGGCGCACGGGCACAGGGCGGGGAGCGCGCGGGCACGATCCCGCCGCGGCCCCGGGGTCGTCGAGCGAACCCTCCGGGGGCGGGAGCCGGGGAGGGGGCGCGGGAGCAGGGCCGGCCCCCCCACGCCGGGGCGACGCGGGGTCCGTGCGCCGGGACCCCCCTCCCCGCCTCGCCCGCCTTCCTCCGCCGGAGCCCGCCTGTGCTTCGCGCTCGGGGCGGGATCGGGGGGCGCGCGGGGGTGGGGGGCAGGGCCCCGGGGCGCAGCGCCTCCGCCCCCCCCAGCCGGGCGCCCCCCGGGCCACCGCCGCGCCGCCCGCGGACAAAGCGCCGCCCGCTCCCCCCACCCCTGCGGCCGCGCGCCCGGGAGGGCGGGGGGCGGAGGGAAGGTGCCGCCGGCGGGACCGCGAGGAGGCGAGGACGCTCAGAGCCCAAGATAAACAAATTGTTCCTCTTCACGTGCGGGGTGGGCGGGGTGGGCGGGGTGGGGGCGGGCGAGCGCCGCGGCCTCCCCTCCTCCCCGTCCCTCCTCCCCCTCCTCCTCCGCCGGCTCTTTGTCACCGAGCGCCCGGCGAACGCCGAGGACCCCGGGCCGGGCTGCGCGCCGCTGGGGGGCGGGGGGCGCGCTGGGGACGGAGCAGCGCTGCGCCCGGGCAGCCCGAGCCCGCGGTGGGGGAGGCCGCGCACTGCGCCCCCCGCCCCCAAAGCCGGAGACGCGGCGAGCGGAGATAAGAGAAAGGATCGTCCCCCTCCCCCCTCCCTCCCCGGGCTGCGAGGGGAACTGCCCCTTCCTCCCCGAGCGCCGAGGCCATTGGCTGCGCCTCCGCCGCGCACCCACCCACCCAGCCATTTAAGCCGCTTTCGGCGGCCGGCCGCCTTCCACTGCCCTGGGCGCGGGGTCCGGCCTGCCGAGTGGGCGGGGGCGCGGGGCCGGCCCAGGCCGCTCCACCTGCCGGGCGCGCCCCGGACCCCCGCGCCCCCCCGCCCCTGCGCGCGCGTCTCACCCACTGCAAAGTTCATTCACAAAACTCCCAGACTTTCCCAGCCCGCGGGGGGCGCGCGGGGCCTGCGCTCCCCCCGCGGCCCCGACCTGGCGCGGCGGCCCCGAGGGGTGGGCGAAGGGGGACGGGTCTGGGAAGGCGAGGCGAGGCGGCGCGGGGTGGGGAGCGCCGGCGGGAGAGGAGGAGCGAGCTTCCAACTCCGGGTTCGCTCGCCCGCAAATCGGCGTCTAAGAAAGGGAAAGGGGGGGTGGGGTGGGGGGAAACTTTTCCTGCGCCTCGGCCGCCGCTCCTCCGGGCTCCCTCCGCCCCTCGCGGTCGTGACCGGCTCGCGCCCTGTCGCCCCCTGGTCCCCGAGTCTGACAACCCCGACACACGGACAGGTAGCGGCGACCGCGGCTCCCCGCCCGGGAAAGTTGGGTGTCCCCGCGCGGCCCCGTGCAGCCCCCCGCCGCTGCCCCGTGCGGAGCTCCGCGCCCCCCGCGCGCCCGGTGCGCCCTCACCATGATCAGCGTGTGGTTCCTCTGCTCCGCCGAGGCCGCCTCCGCATCTTGCTGGGGTTTGCTCTGGAGCGGCTGCTTGCCCGCGCCGGCGCCCGACTTCTTGGCCCTCTGCTCCAGGGTCCGCTGGTACAGGCTCACGGTGTCCCGGCGCTCCAGCTCCAGCTGCTCCACCTGAGCCTGCTGGTACCTGTTCTCGCAGTTGACGTGGTGCCGCCGGCAGCCCTCGATGCGCTGGCGGAGCCGCTCCACCACGGTGCTGTGCTTGGGCACGGCCGCCGAGCCGCCGCCGGGACCGCCGGGGCCCCCGGAGCCGCCGCCGGCCGCGGGGTGGTTGCTGCTCGGAGCGGCGGGAGTACTATTGGGAGTATTATTCACGCCGATCCCGGCCCCGCCGAGGCCGCCGCTCAGGCTACTGTTGATGCAAATACTACTGCCATTCGCGGCAGCGGCGGGGGCTGCGAAATCCCCCATCCTGCTCCCCGGGCACACTATTTTGGAAGAACTTTTTTTTTTTTTAAATCCACCCCCCTATCAGCCTCCTCCTTGGGTCCAAGAATTAAAATAGTTTAAGTGGAACGCGGGGGAGACGCAAGCACATGGATGGAAACAGCAATCCCGACGGGGAGGAAAAAAAAAAAAAAAAGAGCGGGGATGGCGGGGGGGGGGGGGTGGAGAGAAAAGATTTGAGGGGGGTGGGTTTTTTTGTTGTTGTTGTTGTTGTTTCCTTTTTTTTTTTAAACTGTAAAGCTCGAGGGGGAAAAGAAAAAAAAGGAGGGAGAGAAGGGGGTGTTATCAGAATACCATCAGACACCTATCAACAAAAAGAATCGCAACAAACTGAGCCGGCAGCAAAAATCGGGTTGCAACTCAAGGGGAGATCCGCTCGTCTCCTGCTTTCTTTTTATAATCCATTATTTTCTAATAGGTTCCAGGAGGTTTCCGGTGGCTGGCAAGCCTTTTTCTCCCTACGTGCCGACAAAATGCACCCCATGGACACACACACAAGCATATGCCTCCGGTGCGGACACGCGCGACACGCACTCACTCCACCCCGCCTCGGACCGCGGCAAGCTTGCTTATTGCATTTTCCTTCCACAAAAAAGTTTTGGTGTTTATGCCGCCCCGTGTTCTCAAAGTACTTTGGCTGCTCAGTTGCATTTCGCAGGAACCTAGATCCCGAGTCCTCGGGCTGGGGCGCGTAAACACAGGGACGGCCCCGGGCGACTGCACGCGTCCATCGCTGAGCTCCCCTGCAAGACGCCGCGCGGAGAGCAGCCCCTGACGCCCGGCCGGGCTGCCGCTGCCGCCGCCGCCGCCGCCACCATCACAATGATCCACGGCTCGCCGCCGCCGCCGCCGCCTCCTCCTCCTCCTCGCGCTCCTCCACCTCCTCCTCCTCCTCCATGCCAGCGGAGTGATATCAGGACGCGCGAGCTCAGTAAACACGGCAGCGGCGGCGGCGGCTGGAGGCCGGGAGACGAGCCCGGGGACGCGGCGCAAAACCCGGCCCGGACTCTCTCCGCGGCGGGAGCGGGCGCGCGGCGCACCGGGCAGGCCCCCGCCCTCCGCGCCCCGCCTCGCCCTCCCCGCCCCTCCACGCCCCCCGCCGGCCGCGCGGCTCCTCGGACGGGAAGCAGAGCTGCCGGAGCCCCGAGAGAGAGAGAGAGAGAGAGAGAGAGAGAAGAGATTCCGAGCAGGCGGGGGGATGGAGCGGGGGGGAGGATCAACTTTTGACCTGTGTGTGTGTGTGTGTGTGCACGCGTGTGTGCGCGGATGGCCTCGTGAACGCGCCCGCCTGGGGTTCCTCGTTGCGAGCGAGGTACCCTGCAAAGCCCTGCAAAGCCCTGCAAAAGCCCGAGCTGCTGTTGGACCTCCTTCGTGCATCCTCCTCGTAGAACCGTGCACGGCCAGGCGGCAGCAGCGGCGGCAGCAGCGGGGCCTCGCAGCAGCTGCGTGTCGTCCCTACCCCGAGTGGCAACACAAGGGCAGACACAGAGCGACTGGAGTCCAAGGTAGTTAGAGTCCTTCGCCAGCCAGCCGGAGGGCTCCTGCGTATGGACACTTGTTCAAACTCCCCCCCACCCCAACACACACACACACACACACACACACACACACACACCACCCCTCCTCCCCGAGCCGGTCTGAACACACCAGTGCCTGATTCTGAACAAAAAGAAACAGGCAACCCCAGACAACTTGGGGGTTTGTGATGCGGTTCGCTGTTCATGATTGTTGTCATTGAGGCAATTATTGTTTTACTTAGCCCTGGAAAGGAAAAAAAAATTAAGATAAAGCAAGCAGGGACTTGGAGGTGAGACTTACAGTACATTTTAACAGACTGTTTTGAACGCTAGGTGCTAATGACAGCAGTAATTAAGGGTCCTTCGTAAATCAAGTGGAAAGATTGCAGATTTCATGGACTAGAACTATAGGAAAAACACAGCATTTCACAGTTTGTCATGACCAAAACAAAAACAAGCAAAAATAACAGGCTTACCTTATTGCTAGATATATTTCTTTCTGCGTAAATGAAAGCACAGTAAGTACAATTAAAATTGAATAACTACCATAGAAAGCAATCTCAACTTTCCTTTATCTTTCCAGTTACTGAATATTAAAAACAAAACAAAACTAAGGATCAAATATAATATCCTTGAACCTGGACTTACCTAATCGTATACACATAATTAAAAAAAAATTTTAAATGGAGAAACAGCATTTCTGTGATCAAGGGTAGTACAAAATCTTGATTGTGGGCTATTAATAATAAGGCATTTTGTATTATCTCAGTAAATCTTATAGAATTAGTTTTTAGGGTAAAAATACACCCCAGTTTTCTAAAATAGCCAGGAATAAAAGAACTTTGGATCTCATGCATTAGTCATGAGATCTGATTTAAACCATCTTCATTTCTTGGCATTGCAGATTAGCATAGGATGCTATTTCTAACCTCATAATGTCAGCAATAAGAAGCTATATTTTTCTTCAATTAATCAGGCCTATATGGTAAACTATATCTTTAATATCCCTGGATTATATGGTAAAGCGGGCAGCAAGATATTGATTAATGTGCTGTGAGATTACCTTTAAGTAGTGAAACCAACGTGAGAGAGTCTCTTTCATTGACGCTGCTGTACTATTTCAGAAGACTACTTAGTTAACGTGCAACTTTCTGTGTCGTAACTGCCCCTCCTTGAAGTCTGTTACAAAATTTTACTGAATTAATTCTATAGCGAGAAATCAATTCAGATTCTAAAAACACAGAAAATTGTAAGAAAAAGACATCACAAAGTAGTCTTTGTCTTCTTCACATGTTAACTAAATAATATCTCTATTAATTCAGGAAACACATGGCTTCACTGCAGAGAGGAAGCTATGACTCTGCATTCACGCTAATCTCTCTTCACTATGCTTTAATTCTTATTCCTTCTCCCTCCAAGCATGTGCATCAACCATAAAAGACTATAGTTTGATTTACAGGGTCTTGAGTACTGGGTCTTCAGTTTTGAAACCTGAGTTCTAAAGCTAGCTCTTTCCTGTGGCTCAGAATTTAATTTTTTATTGAGAATTTGGCAATTCTGAAAAAAAAAAAAAAAAAAAGAGGACAACATAGCAGCAAAATGCATTCCTGTCCGGCTCTTTACCTCTCCTATCATGAAGGGAAACCAAAAATACACAAGAATTTGCATCCTTCCCTTTGAGGGCCAACAGGTGGAGGAGCACATTTTGTGGCTTTACCCTAGAGTTCCCCAATGACAAATGGAGCTATTCTTGCACAACTACAGCATAGTTTGCTACTTTGGTGCATGAGTGGACCATACAAAAAAGAAAGGCCGACTCCTCATGGGTGTATGTTCACGTGCGTGTGCACACACACACACAGAGGCACCCGCCTTTCATCTCATCAGGATGGTGGGAATGGCAGCCACAAGCGCCAAGACCAAAATGTAGGGACAGAAAGGACTGTCAAGTTGTGTACTGGGAAACAGGGGAAGAGTCTTTAAGAAAACTGACCTGTGCAGTGGAACTGTGACATATTTGAGGTCAGAAACCCCATCCTAATTGTGCTGGCTGATTAGAAGAAAGAAGCAGGAAGTGAATGAGACTTGCATCTTGAGCAACAGAGTCAAGTCATGCTGAATTAGAGATCTTAATCTGCTCCAGTGACCTTAGAAGAGACAGAAGCTTTCATACTGGCTACTTCTAGACTCTCGTGATATACTCCCACGAGGCTGCCAGCCTTGTTGGTCACCATCCCAAAGAACTCCATGAAAGTCCTAGAGAAGTCCAAGTCCTGGGGAAGCCATATTAGCTCCTTTTCCCTACCATACTCTCCGATAGCAGAACCACCTTTATCTTTTCTTTCAGCCTGCTATGTAGAAAAACTTCTAGATGGGAGCTATGGACACATCATCAGTGCTGTTGGTCTAGAATAGCAAAGAAATCTGAGATGCCATAGCAGTAATGAGAAAGAAAGAAATTATGTGGCTGCCTCCCCAGACTTTGATGATATCTCTTCGAAGGCCAAAAAAAAAAAAAAAGAACGTAATGAATAAGTACCTGTACCAAGTTGTCCTGAGGCTCTGGCTCTGAGCCAAAGTTGGCAGTTCTAAGGAGTTGAACCAGATTCCCTTTTCTTTAGGCCAACGATGCATCATCCTTCTGTGTCCATCTGATAGGACCCAGTGTTCCTGTGTCAAAAAAGAGGTCATTGGGTAGAAACTCCAGCTTAGGTGCCACTTCTGCTTCCCCATTTATGTGGATCATAGGACTCTTTATCACTACACCATAAGAGTACTCTGCTGCGCATCTAAAGGTAAGCAAACCTTTACCCACGGAGTGGGCCCTGGTGGTCCTGAGTTACTAGCAGCAGTGAGTGTGCCATCAACCATCTAGCAAGAGCTATCATATTTCACAATTTCACAAATACAGCTTTGGCCTTCTGTGTGCCAAGAGCCTGTGTTAAGCGCTGTTAATACAGCACAGCACTCGAGAGCCCAACCCCAACCTCAGTGATGACCAACTAGACTCAGAGCAGTAGATGCAGTGGTAGAACTAATATGAAGCGGGTATGAGAACACATCAAGGAGACTTCAAGTGCATACATGGGGCTCTAAAAAGGCTTCCCCAGAACTCACTCCAAACACCCGGCAGGAGAAAGCCGCGCAAAGGTTGGTGGGTGCAGTATGCAGTGAGGAGCTAGGAGACAGCTAGAGCAAGGCTGTTCCAGCAAATCCTCCAGTGGTTCATTCACAGGAGTGTGGGGGTGGGAGGATGTGCTGAGAAACAAGGCTGAGGCTGGGGAGGGCAGCGGGATCCAGGTTGTGCAAGGCCATCCAGAAGTGTAGATGATATCCCTGCAACAATGCTCCCATTGAAAGGATTAAAGCTGATTCACGCTTTTTACTTTGGCAATGCAACAGATGTGTTCATATAGCATTTTCTGTGTTTCTGAAGAAACTGGTTCTATAAAATGTTTCACCAGAAAGGCTCCTGAGCCGAGTAAGTTTAGGAGATGGTACTGTCTCTGTCGAAGATTCATGACCACACTGAAGGCCGCAAGAAATCTTGCAGCAAAACATGTTCAGCTGTGTTTAACCTAGTAATGCCCAAATCCTGTTATAGGCCACAAAATGAAACATATTGGAGAAAGCTCCGAGTAGGAGAGAGCAAAAATCGAAGACAGTTCCAAATCCACTTAAGTTCACAAAGATTGCCTGGGCAGGCAGCCTCTGACAAAGATGCACTCCCTTTACCATCTGCTCTGCCCCATCCCTAGCACCCAGGGCTCAAGGCCTTTCCCCAGTGTTACCCCCTGTGTTGCGCTCTGACCTTGGAGCAGTCAGGAAGTAGCAAGACAAAGGCACAAATCCCAGGAGGGTGGATTTGACCAGCCTTTCTCAGCATTAGCACTTCAAGTGTGCTATATTAATATCTATCTCCAAAAAAAAAAAATATCTATCTCCATATAATAAACCTCCTTATTAGGGGGAAAGGTCAGCTGTATTTAACTGAAAATCTTAATTATGTAATAGCTTAAAAGATATAGAGTTTCATTACTTTTGAAGCACGTGCTTTGTCTAGTCCAACAATTACTGGCCTCTTGGAGTTATTTTAATAAGCTCCTTCTACCTACTAAACCAATTGTATATAGGAGACATACCCCATGGGCTAGGGGTGTGTCAAAGTACGTTTCCTTAGGTATTTAGATATTTCTAGCAAGACCTTGTACATTATTCATTCTCACTTTGTATTAAGAAAGAAAGTGTTTACTAATCTCTAGACCATGTCACAACTTTTGAGAGGAATATGAATTAATAGGGTTTATTTTCTTATTCATGTATTTTAATATATATATGTATATAATAGTTTTATGGTTATTAGGAGAGAGAACATGCCTCTGGGAGTAATCAACCACATAATAGACTTAACTACCTCTGCACACCTTTTCTACCCTTCCTCTTCTTGAGAACCACTGCCATGATTAGCTTGTCTCTACTAGAGAATTACTAGTTCACAAAGTATTCTTGAATAAAGTCCTTCTCTGTCTGTGTCTCTGCCTCTCCCTCTCTCTCTGTGTCTCTCATGAATAAATAAATAAAATCTTTTTTTAAAAAAGTCCTACATTTATAATTATTAACTTAGGTCAGATTTTATACCTATTAAAGACAGACATTCATGTTAATATCAGGAATAAGAAAAAAAAAACCATCAGTCCACATCTGCTTGTTCAGACAAGCAGACAAAATTTTTAAGACCCTTTCATTGCGTTGCACATCTACCTCTACTCTCAGTGCTAAATAATTTTATATAAGGCATCCATCTTGAACAAGGTCTGGCTTCCATGTAAGATATTGAAGACTTTTGAAATTAGGGGAAATGTTGATAAAAATCTTTTATTTATTGAAGGCTTATCAGCAGAAAAGCTATTAACTTTAGAAACAATTATTTAACAAATAAAGAGCTGAATAATTGTACTTTCTTGTAAGCATTTGTTGGTGATCAGCAAGAGCATAGGATATAATTTTAATGGTCAGCATTTATTGAAAACTGGCTCTTGGAGCCCATGGGTGGCTCAGTCGGTTAGGTACCTGCCTTTGGCTCAGATCATGATCCCAGGATACTGGGATCAAGCCCCATGCCAGGCTCTCTGCTCAGTGGGGAGCCTCCTTCTCTCTCCCCTCTGCCTGCCACTCCCCACATCTGCTCTCTCTCTCTCTGTCAAATAAATGAATAAAATCTTTAAGAAAAAGGAAAAGAAACCCGGCTCTCTTTCAGGTTCGATTATTTTCCCCACTTCATTAGTGAAGAAACTGAAGCACAGAGAACTTAACTTTCCCCAAACTAATCCCCACAGATTAAAGGTAGCAGAGTCTGAATTCAAACCCAGACCTTCTGACCCCAGAGCACAGGTTATTGAAGGAGCATGACATGGAAATAGGTTCCTAAGGTCCTTTCTATGAGACTAAAATTACTGTGTTTTACCTAGATCTCACTTTAGCAGAGGCATGTTGTTGTAGTTGAGGAGGGACTCAGCTCAGGAGCCTTTCTTCCAGAAAGCTGTCTTTCCCCCTTGCTTCCTCAGCCCCCGTTCTAGGTTAGCCAGTCCCTCGGTGTTCTGCAAATTGTGACCGTTGCCCCATCTTGGCACTTACCTGAGCACATTGTACTAATAACTGTCCCTTTACTTGTTTACCTCTCACTTGTGTTCTGTTGGTCTTTGGCCCTAGCCCAGAGCCTGGCTAGGACAGAGCTCCGTAGCAGTGTTTGAGGAGTGAGTGTTTGGGAAAGAGCAAACAATTCACAATTCACCAAAGTTACAAAATTGGAAAGGGAGTCGTGACCAGTCCTGAATTATTGTCCCAGAGGAGAGAAATACTGTGCTGCCGTTTTGTAAGAACCATTTGGATGCAATATAAGAAAATCAAAGTATGATGTGATCTATTTTTCAAGATGCTGTTTCTTTGGGGTTTGAGGTAGTTTATAAATCGGCTTGAAGAAGCTCAGGGGCGGAAGGCAGATGAGAGTCGATCCAGCCTCTCACAGATCCTCTCACTGCACCCTGCTGTCAGGGTGCCAGGGGAAAGGGCTCACATTAATCCTACACCCATGGCTGTGTGTCAGGGACTAGGCCAGGCTTTTTTCATACGTTCACCAGCCTAATCTCAGCAACTCTAGAAGGTATGTAAACCAGAGTTGGCCAAAATGTGCCTTTAACAGGAATTCAACTATATGCTCTCATTGTGTGTGTGTGTGTGTGTGTGTGTGTGTGTGTGTATGTGTGACAGCTACTTCATCTGCACTAAAAAAAGAAACAGTGAAGGGAACTATTTTAGAGTAGCTGAGAGTCAGTAGAGGGCTGTACCAAATCATGTATACTTATTTTACTTCATGGATAATGTCTTAAGATAATTGTACCTCGTGCCTGAGTACAATGTAACTTCACCATATTATGGTGAAGACTCCAATTTTATGATTGAGAAAATGAAGTCTTAAAGAGTTTATATAACTTGTATTCAAATCAGCCCTCAAGCCCCTGTCTTACGCCCCTGTCCAGAAGCCCCTTGAGTCGTTTTCTTGCTGTTCTATGGGGCTTGTAGCCCTGTCTCTACTCTTGTCATCCATTCAGCAAATATTTATTGACTATTGGCAAGTCCTGTGATAGGTGCAAGGGATGCATATTTGAACAGAAACGTTTTCCTCTCCAAGGGAGCTACAGGAAATGTAAATCACACAACAGGCTGACATGAGAGGAGTATCGTCAGCTCTTGATTGACCGGAGCTTGAGGGAGGGTTAGGAAAAGATTTGTCACAGTTAAAACAAAACTAGTGAGAAGGGGACTGGAAAAAACTGTTAACCTAGGCTTAGTTGGAGTTACACCTGGTATTAAGGAGAAGTTTCCCATCCTCTCCATGCCATCCAAATGGTAGGCGACAATAAGGTAGAAGAGTTGAAGAACACAAAGCCTCACTTTCATTGTCTGATGGAAAATTGCACAAAGCTACCTGTTTAATGGCTTCATCTTGTCTGTTCCTCAGCCGTGCTCCCTTTTTAACATTGGAACAGAGCCTAGGCAGCATCAGTTTGTCTCTGAGCAAACTACATTCTTCACTGTTACTCTAGTAGACAGTTCAGGTCAGCAGTTTTTAAGCCATGTTGAGCCCTGAGAATTCCCCAGAGGGCCTCAGGGGCTGCTGCTGTATGGTTGGGGGAGGAATGATTGGGTCTTGGCCACTCTTTAACCCAACTGCCTTCCTTTCCAACTTGGAGTAAAATTTCCTTTGAATAAAGGGTTCCACAGCTAAAAAGAATTTGAAAATAGTTCTGTGTTTCATCTTATTTTTGCTGGCAAACTCTCCCTCCCTCCCCCAGCCAACCCACACCCTCTAATCCATACATACTATCATTTCATTCTCTTCTCAGTGTCACTAAACCCCAGGTCACGTTGGCTCAGAATCAGTTAACTTTGGCTCCAAAGTTTAATGATCCACTTGCTAAATGTCAGCTTCATCAAATTTCTATACATTCCTCCCAGCCGGGCAGGTTTAAGAACGGCCCCAACTAAGTTTGCAACGAGATGGAGAAAACTGTTTTTCTAGAACTCCAACTGGGTAGTGTTATGCATGCTCAGAAGGAACACTAGGATTATCGGCCTGGAATAGTGGTGGGGTGGAGTTTACGAGACCCCAGAGTCATGCAAAGGTAGACAGTTGATAATCTGCGTGCTAACAAGGGTGTGTCTTGGTGTCACCAGGTTTTTGTCCTACTGAGTGGGGCGTCATGCAAGTTTTGGACAGTGGAGGGGAGACAGCTACTGGTGATGGAAGCTTTTCTGCTAACTCTGTTTCTCCTAAATGCCAAATAAAGTGATTTCAAAGGCTCCAAATGATTAACCTACCCAGGTCATTCATATGCTTTGGAATAGTCTTGCCTCAGATTATATGCAGGCCTTTGGTGAGACCAGAAAATAATCAAATGCAAAATGTGACAACTTGGGGATCAGTGTATTAGTTACCTAATAATCTCCCATGAGATTCAAAACAAAGATCTCAGCTTTGGCTACAATGCCCTTCATTGCCTCTGTGTCCCCTCCTGCCAACTCTCTGTTAAAGAAAATCTTCAGCATGGGATAAGTAAAAAAAAAAAAGTCTGTAATACCTCAGCTGCCATAAGGAACAGACCTGGATGAAGTAATGTCTGCCGGGGACAGTGGAAGTTCACTGATCCAATTCCGCTCACCATCCATGGATGAGTAACTGACAGATGTTGCAAAAAGACAAGAAGACAAGGCTGATTGGCAAGGGGCAGGAGTCTACCCAACCTTAAAATAGAAACAGTGTGGCATCTGTTGGTTAAAATAAAGTTCCAACCATGGACATTTTGCAGGTTGATGTTATATAGACTTATAGTCATTAAAAACTTTTTTTCTCCACAAAAAGCACTATTTTTTTTTTAACTCTGTTAATCCACCCGAAGTATTGCATTGTTGTTTTGGCCTTCTCGATTACCATACCTGTGTCATCTGGTAACAGAACACCTATACCTCTTCCAAACCCTCCTACCTACATTCTCAGCCCATGAAGTTTGCAGAGGGAAGGGGAGACCAAACTCTTCTCCTGGCTCCAGGGGCAGGTTGGTCACCCAGGTCACCTTCCTCTTGATAACAGTGATTCAAAGATGGTCATGTGACCAAGGCTGGTCCAGTTAAAGCTTTCTCTGGGAATTTTGCTGGAATTACCAGAAAAGGAACAGTTTCTCCTTCAGAGATCTTGGAAGTCAAGGACAATATAAACTTGGAGCTGCCTGGGGCCAGCTTTGATATAATAGGGACACAGTCTGAAAATAAAGCCAACTGAGAAGAAAGCAGAGCCAAGAAATGGACATAGTTCTCATGGCACCATTTCTGTCCTGGATCCAGTTGGGTCTAGAGCCAGGATACCCTGGAACTTCCAATTATGTGAGCCAATAATTCTCCCTTCTCCTACATTTTCCTTCTTTCCTTCCCTCCTTCCTTCCATTCTCTCAACTGTGTGTGTGTGTCTGTGTGGTGTGATCGACACATCCATCAGTTAGGGCCGGTTGAATAAATAATATTATATCCAAATAATGAGATATATGCAATCATGAAAAAGGCTCATGTAAAGCTACATATGAATCATTGCATTATTTATTCTAGATAAAAATAAGTGAAAACAACTGAAACTCTCATTGGGAGATGCGATAAATTAAGTATATTATATCCATACACTCAAATAAGCAACTGTTAAAATGAGTCATACGTAGCTAATTGATTGACATTAAAAGATGGTCATGACATATTGTTGATTATAAAAAGCAGGTTATGAAACAAGTTACAAAAACATTCTTATTTTTAAAAAGTATGTAATTTGGGGTAAGCAAATCTAGCAAACTCTGAAACCTAAACATTATTACCCCGGGATTTTACATGCTTTTTTCCCATCATTTATTTTCTTTATTGCTTTAATTGTAAATGTATATACTAGAGAGAGAAAAAGAAAACTTTCTATTTTCTACAAAAAAGAAAAATTGAGAAAGGAAGAAAGGAAAGGAGGGAGAATCTGAAGAGAAGTGTGAATGGGAGCATCTATTGTTTGAACTTTGCCTAAACAATTCAGGAAGATTCAGGGAGAAGGTTATACCATCTCATGAATCTTCAAAAAGGTATTTTCCAGGTGGACAGATGAGAAGAGAGCATCCAGAAGGATGAACCAGGAAAGGTGAAGTTTCAAAAAACTAAGAAGCCATTATATGTTAAGGAATAAGTTTTCTCGTATAGCTGGGTCAGTAAATTAGCAGTTTAATCTTAATAACTAGGACAGAGTCAAAGTCGATGTTAACACAAGAAATTTCATATCAGGATTATGTATGGGATGTACAAGGGAAAAGAAAAATACAGTATCTCAAGGACACTGGTCTCTATACCCAATTGTTGACCCATATCTCTCTTTTTGAGGTCCACTGACTATTTCTTTTTTTTTTTTTTTTTTTTTTAATTTTTTTATTTTTTTTTTTATTGGTGTTCAATTTACTAACATACAGAATAACACCCAGTGCCCGTCACCCATTCACTCCCACCCCCCGCCCTCCTCCCCTTCTACCACCCCTAGTTCGTTTCCCAGAGTTAGCCCACTGACTATTTCTAACTTACCACGTTCAAAGCAAAACTCCTGTTCTCCTCTACAAATCTGCTCCTCCTCTAGAGTGGTTAATTTTGTATGTCAACTTGACTGGGCCATGGGGTGTCTGGATATTTGACTAAATATCACTCGAAGTGTTTCTTTGAGAGTGTTTTTGGATACAATTAACATTTTAAAATGATTTTATTTATTTGAGAGAGAAGAGAGCATGCACAGGGGCAGGGGTTGAGGGGCAGAGGGAGGGGGAGAAGTAGATTCCCCACTAAGCAGGGAGCACAATGCAGGACTCTGTCCCAGGACCCTGCGATCATGACCTGAGCTGAAGGTAGAGGCTTAACCCACTGAGCCACCCAGGTGCATCCATCTGGATGCCATTAACATTTAAATCAATAGACAGAAAAGCAGATTATGGTCCTCAAGGTGGGTGGACCTCATCCAATCAGCTAAAGACCCGAATAGGACAAAAAGGCTGGGCCCCCTATAAGTAAGAGAGAATCCCTCCTGCCTTCATGCCAGAACATTGGATTTCTTTCCCTGCCTTCACATTTGAATTGAAATACATTAGCCCTTCCCGGGTCCTGAGCTGCTGGCCTTGGGACTGAAACTACATCATCAGCTCTTCTGAGCCCACAGTTGGCCAATTTGCCCTGCGGATCCTGAGGCTTATCAGCCTCATAATCATGTGAGCCAACTCCTCATAACAGATTTCTTTCTCTATGTTTATATACATCCTATTGATTCTGTTTCTCTGGAGTTCCCTGACAAATACATTCTTCCTTTCCCTGTAAAAGAAAAAAATGGTTAAATGAGTTTACTAGTACGTCAAGAAGAAGAACCTTGGGGTCATCCTTGACTCTCCTTTCTTTCACACTGAAGGTCCATTCAAGGTAAACCATGTCAGCGCTGCCTTTCCAACACACCCAGAACCTGAACCTGACTGCTGCTTATCGTGCCTCCTATACCATCGTGGCCTAAACTTCCATCATCTCTCATCTGGCCCAATGCCGTTGCATCCTTCCCGGTCTTCCTGCTTCCGGCCCTGCCTCTTTAAAGTCGACTGTCTGCACAGAAGCCACGATGGTGCCCCTTCCCAACAGGTCAGATCACGTCCAGCCTCTGCTCAAAACCCACTAACGGTTCCCATCTGATTCAGGGTAAAGTCTGCTGTCCTCCTCGGGGCCTCTGCACGACCTGGCTGCCCCTGCTGCCTTACTGGCTCTGTCATCGGCCACCCCCAGGTCACTGCTTCCTTGCCTCCTTGCCTATTTTTTCTCTTTCTTTTTCTTTCTTTCTTCCTTCTTCTTCTTCAGGACTTCACTCTGTTGAAATACTCTTCCTAGCTATCCAGTATGTCCCTCAGACCTTCTCTGCCGCCTCGTATGAAATAATCTTCTCCACCTCCCTACGTCCTCTTACTCTTCTTTGAGGCATGTTTCACCAGCCAATGTACAGTGCATCTTATTTTATCCTCTGAGACTCCTCCTAGAACATGAAGCCCATGAAAGCAGACGGCTGCCTTACTTTGGTATCCTCTGCACATGGAGCAGAGGCCGGCATGCAAGGGCGACTCAATACCTGTTTGCTGATTAATTAAATTTCTTTCTATACATTGAACGAAACAAAATACTTTCGATGTGGTTACGGTTAACAGTTATTGGTCACATACTATATATCGGGCGCTATGCCATGCTTCTTACATAAATTAACTCCTTTAGTTCTCACAACAGTCCTCGGGGGCTCAGAGCATTTTCTGAATGAGAAAGTGAGGCAGGAATGACTTTACTAAAGTCACGTGCTGATAAGGTGTGGAACCTGGATTCTGGCCCAGGCCAGGCTCCAGAGACCACACTCAACTGCCAGGGTCTCCCCTTCAGAACATACTTCCTGCAAATGCATTAAGAGACACTGAAGAAGCAAGCAAGGATGAAAAAGACTATCCCCTAAATGTATTCTTCAAGGATAAAAAAAAAAAAAATGTTTCCCACCATATAGTATGTCACCAGTTCACAGCGAAACAGCACAGCAGAGAGTAAACACACAGTGAAAAGCTCAGGGGACTCCCCTGCAGTTCACACTGTGGCAGCTTTGAAGCAATTTGGTAGAAACTAACAAGGTAACAGCAAAGGCTTGCTTGAAAACCTTTTTCGGGTTACACATACATGGTTAAGTTGGTAGGAGCATCACCAGCCCATTTGAAGAGGCACACAGTCCTTTTTACCCTTGTAAACTTCTTCACGTGTGTATTCAACAAATATTTACAAGCACCATTAGGTGTCAGGCACAGTTCTGGGCACTGGACATATAGAAATACCTCCTTTCATGAGCCTTCGTCCCCATTTGGAATCAAGTGGAGCTTACATATCGTAGTGACTTGGAGCTAAGCTGTATAGTCAGACTTGGGTACAAATCCCAGCCCTGCTGCTCCTGGTTACATGATCCCCAGCAAGTTACATAACTTGTCTAAATCTGTTTGTCTATAAAATGGAGGCAATGTTGATAATCAGATCTACCGCACAATTAGTTTATTTGAGGGATAAAATGAGGTTACCCGATACACCCCAAGCATTCGGAAATATGCTACCTGTGATGGTGAGAGTGGACCTGTAAAATCCTTGTGATTTTAAAAAGGTTTTGTATGTACGATGAATTTAAAGTTTCCCTAAGTTTTCCCACTAGACTCAGTTTCTCGTTAGTGACAAGATGTTGTTCAAATTTTAGTGTCTTAAAAGCGTGCACGTTCAGTCCACATTTTCAACCAGAATGCTAAATTTTGTGATGAAGTCATAGGGCCTTACACTCACAGTTAGACATCATAATGTGACTATTAAAAGAACTCTGATTCATTAATTCATTCATTCTTTTCTCCTTCTGGGGTTATCTGGGAAAACTGCCCATTTGCAGAGAGCTCCTTTGGCTATCTTCCTTTACTTTGCAGAGCCCTCAAAACCAAGTTCTTAAGTACCTCATAATGGTTCCATGAGATTGTTGATTTTGCTTATAACATGTCAGAAGTAACAATTCTTATACTACTAAAAAACTCATTACAAAGTATAAGGGATATCTCAGGTGGTTTCTGAATGGACTAAATATTCATATTTATTTACAGGCTCTTCTGCTTTCGTGGACATTAGACCAGGAACTTAAAACCATAAATTCTAATCCTAGGCCTGACACTAATGAACTGTTTGATCTTGACTTCATTGGTATTTTGGTGTTTACCTATCTGTATCAGAAAACAATTATCCGGGGCACCTGGGTGGCTTAGCTGGTTGCATATCTGACTCTGGATTTCAGCGCAGGTCATTATCTCAGTGTCCTGCAATCAAGCCCCCAGTTGGGCTCCACACTCAGTGGGGAGTCGGCTTGAGGATTATCTCTCCCCTTCTCCCTCTGCCTTTGCCGCTGCTCGTGCTGCCTCAAATAAATAAATAAATAAATAAATAAATAAATAAATAAATAATTTTTTTTTTTAAAAAGAAATGTATTGTCTATATCATCTCCAACTCTAAGATTCTACACTTGCCCATAAATAAAGCTAATCAAGAAATCTATCCCCCCGTGGTCCATGGAACCGAACGTGAGGACACAGGGACCTATTAAGGAACAGAGGAGCACAGGGGCTCTTGCATTTCAAGTTGTAATCCGCAGACAATAAGACAGTAATAAGGGCTACAGGAATAAAATTCATACATTTTCAAGCATAAAGATATATAATAGTTGCATACATTTTCTTGAGAAATGTGTGAATAATATTGAGCATTTAAAACCTATTGAAAAAAAAAGAAAAAATAAATAAAAAATAAAACCTATTGAATGTGCAAGTGCTGATAGACCTAATCCCGTGTACAAAAAGTTGGAAACTAAGGCTTTCTTTGTTGGTTGTGCAGTGACTCTAACCAATCCCATGGTGCTTTTGAGTTACAATCAATATTAGATTTGAGACTCAATTCAGACCCGCACTTCAGAGGGGGCCGGTCTTCAGATGACAAGTTATCGCCTGGCACATAACTTTTTGAGGACTTTGGGAGCCTTTGAGATAAAAGGGACACATTGAGTCTGAGCTCCCAATGAAACAGAATTAACAAAATGTCCTAGCTTAAAACCATTTCACCCTTTGAAAACAAAAGAGCTCCTCCAGGACAATTGGCTATATATTTTGCAGATTGAAAGGGATCACTGAGTAAATGTTCTGGTGCTAACATCCTCCTGGTGAGGAAAATGCTTACCAGCATTCCTTTGGACTCTGCAAGTCGGGCTCCTTGCACAGAAGAATGAGTCTGAGGTGTTTTCTGAAGGGAGGTTGGAGACAGCTTGTTAGAGCTGTGGCTAAGCCAGTAGTATTCTGAATCCATTGAGCTCTTTTCTGTTTCTTTTTAATATTGCAATGAATCATTTATTCATAGAATTTTGAATAAATAGACATATTTTCTCTAGTAAACTTTTAAATAAAAGAGCCCTCAAATTCATTTACTTTAAAAATGTAAACATTTTTTAGTTGATATAACATCTATCACATAACCCATTTTCATAAAGTAGGATTATTAATGTCATTACTTAATTTAAAAGTCTTATCTTGGGGCACCCTGGTGGCTTAGTGGTAGCGCATCTGCCTTTGGCTCAGGGTATGATACCAGGGTCCCAGGATCAAGTCCCACATGGGACTCCCCACAGGGAGCCTGCTTCTCCCTCTGCTTGTGTCTCTGCCTCTCTCTGTGTGTCTCTCATGAATAAATAAATAAAATCTTTAAAAAATAAAAGTCTTACCATTTTTTTACTGTAATCTCATATGTATATATATTTTTTAAATTTATTTTTAAATTTTTTAATTTAAATTCTAATAATTAACATACAGTGTATTATTAGTTTCAGAGGTAGAGGTCGGTGATTCGTCAGTCTTGTATAACACCCCATGCTCATTACATCATGTGCCCTCCTTAATGACTCTGTTACCCAGTTACCCAATCCTGCAACCCCCTTCCTCCCCAACACGCTGTTTTGTTTCCTATGATTAAGAGTCTCTTAATGGTTTCTCTTCCTTTCTAATTCCATCTTGTTTTATTTTTTCTTCTTCCCCTATAATCCTGTTTTATTTCTTAAATACCACATATGAATGAGACCATATGATAATTGTCCTTCTCTGATTGACTTATTTCACTTTACATAATACCCTCTAGTTCCATCCACATTGTTGCAAATGGCAAGCCATTTTTTTTCATGGCTGAGTAGTATTCTATTGTATACATGTACCACATCTTCTTTATCCATTCATCTGTCGATGGACAACTGGGCTCTTTCCATAATTTGGCTATTGTGGACATTGCTGTTATAAACATTGGGGTGCAGGTGCCCCTTCAGGTCACTACATTTGTATTTTTGGGGTAAATCCCTTGTAGTACAATTGGTCGCTGGTAGGGCAGCTCTATTTTCAACTTCTTGAGGAACCTCTGTACTATTTTCCAGAGTGGCCGCACCAGCGTGCATTCTCACCAACAGTGTTGAGAGGGTTCCTCTTTCTCTGCATCCTCGCCAACATCTGTCATTTCCTGACATTAATTTTAGCCATTCTGACAGGTGTGAGGTGATATCTCATTGTGGTTTTGATTTGCATTTCCCTGATGCTGAGTGATGTTGAGTATTTTTTCATGTGTCTGTTGGCCATATGTATGTCTTTGGAGAAATGTCTGTTCATGTCTTCTGCTCATTTCTTGATTGGATTTTTTTTTTTGGGGGGGGAGTGTTGAGTTTGATAAGTTTTTTATAGGTTTTGGATACCAGCCCTTTATCTGAAAAGATTATTGCAAGTGTCTTCTCCCATTCTGTAGGCTGTATTTTGCTTTTATCGACTGTTTTCTTTGCTGTCTAAAAGCTTTTTATTTTGATAAGTCTCAAAAGTTAATTTTTGCCTTTGTTTCCCTTGCCTTTGGAGACAGATCATGCAAAAGTTGCTGTGGCCATGGTCACAGAGGTTGCTGCCTGTGTTCTTCTCTAGGATTTTGATGGATTCCTGTCTCACATGTAGGTTTTTCATCCATTTTGAGTCTATTTTTGTGTATAGAAATGCAACTGATTTCTGTGTATTGATTTTATATCCTGCCACATCGCCGAATTCCTGTATGAGTTCTAGCAATTTCGGGGTGGAGTCTTTTGAGTTTTCCACAAAGAGTATCATGTCATCTGTGAAGAGTGAGATTTTACTTCTTTGCCAATTCAGATGCCTTTTATTTCTTTTTATTGTCTGACTGCTGAGGCTACGACTTCTAGTACTACGTTGAACAACAGTGGTTGAGCGTGGATGCCCCTGTCATGTTCTTGACCTTAGGGGAAAAGCTGTTTTTCCCCATTGACAATGATATTCGCTGTGGGCTTTTTATAGATGGCTTTTATGATATTGAGATATGTTCCCTCTATCCCTACACTGTGAAAAATTTTAATCAAGAAAGGATGCCCTGGGTGGCGCAGCGGTTTAGCGCCTGCCTTTGGCCCAGGGCGCGATCCTGGAGACCCGGGATCGAATCCCACGTCGGGCTCCCGGTGCATGGAGCCTGCTTCTCCCTCTGCCTGTGTCTCTGCCTCTCTCTCTCTCTGTGACTATCATAAATAAATAAAAATTAAAAAAAAAAGAAAGGATGCTGTACTTTGTCAAGTGCTTTTTCTGTATCTATTGGGAGGATCATATAATTCTTGTCTTTTTATTCATGTAGTATATCATGTTGATTGAGTTGCAGATGTTGAACCACCCTTGCAGCCCAGGAATAAATCCCACTTGGTCGTGGTGAATAATCCTTTTAATGTACTGTTGTATCCTATTGGCTAGTATCTTGGTGAGAATTTTTGCATCCATGTTCATTAGGGATATTGGTCTGTAATTCTCCTCTTTGGTGGGGTCTTTAGTTTTGGGATCAAGGTAATGCTGACCTCATAGAATTAGTTTTGGAAGCTTTCCTTCCACTTTTATTTTTTGAAAGAGCTTCAGAAGAATAAGTATTAATTCTTCAATTTCCTTGCTGGTTATGGGTCTGTTCAGGTTTTCTGTTTCAGTTTTGGTAGTTTATACGTCTCTAGGAATGCACCCGTTTCTTCCAGATCATCTAATTTGTTGCATATAGTTGCTCATAATATGTTCTTATAATTGTGTTTCTTCAGTGTCGGTTGCGATCTCTTGTCTTTCATTTATGATTTTATTTATTTGGGTCCTCTCTCTTTTTGTTTTGATAAGTCTGGCCAGGGGTTTATCAATCTTATTAATTCTTTCAAAGAACCAGCTCCTAGTTTCATTGATCTGTTCTACTGTTCTTTGGGTTTCTATTTCATTGGTTTCTACTTTAGTCTTTATTAATTCTCTTCTCCTGCTGGATTTAGGCTTTATTTGCTGTTCTTTCCCTAGCTCCTTTAGGTGTAAGGTTAAGTTGTATATTTGAGAACTTTCTTGTTTCTTGAGAAAGGCTTGTATACGTTCCTGTTAGGACCACCTTTGCTGCATCCCAAAAGTTTTGAACAGTTGTATTTTCATTTTCATTTGTTTCCATGAAATTTTTTTAATTCTTCTTTAATTTCCTGGTTGACCCATTCATTCTTTAGTAGGATGCTCTTTAGCCTCCAAGTGTTTGAGTTCCTTCCAAATTTCCTCTTATGATTGAATTCCAGCTTCAAAGCATTGTGGTCTAAAAATATGCAGGGAGTGATCCCAATCTTTTGGTACTGGTTGAGACCTTATTTGGGACCCAGTATGTGATCTATTCCAGAGAATGTTCCATGTGGACTCGAGAAGAATGTGTATTCTGTGCCTCTTGGACTTCATTGCCTGCTTCCTTCCCCAGATTAGGGAAATTCTCTGCTAGAGTGTAGAGGGCAGTGTACCTCCTGCCCTTCTCTCTCTTCTTCCTCTTCTTCTAGGATCTCAACTATTCTAATACTGTTTCACTTTATAATAACACTTCTTTCTTGAATTCTCCCCTCATAATCTAGTTTATAATCTAGTTTATATCTAGATTATAGTTTATATCTATAATCTAGTTGTTTATCTCTTTTTCTCAGCTTCTTTATTCTCCATCATTTTGTCTTCTATATCACTAATTCTCTCTTCTGCTTCATTTATCCAGCAGTTAGAGCCTCCATTTTTATTGCATCTTATTCATAGTCTTTTTTATTTTTATTTGATTAGACTTTAGTTCTTTTATTTCTCCAGAAAGGGATTTTCTAGTGTCTTTTATGCTTTTTTCAAGCCCAGCTAGTATCTTTATAATTGTTATTCTGAACTCTAGTTCTGATATCTTACTTATATCCATACTGATTAGGATATAATGGCAACAAGCACTGCCTCTTGTTCTCTTTTTTGAGGTGAATTTTTCTGTCTTATCATTCCTACAGAAAGTCATCGCTTTTCTATTTGTAGAGTGGCAGCTATTCTTTTCTTAGATCTCCGGTTGAGTTCGCAGGTGTTCAGAATGATTTGATAACTATCTAGGCTAAATTCCTGGGACCAGACAAAACTAAGTGCTCCTACTCTTCTGCTATCTTGGACTCTGTAATCTCCATTGAGTTCTTAATTACCGTCCTCCATGAGCCAAGCAAATTAACCTGGATCTGTTGCACTGCCTGAGAAGGAATAAGTGACTATATTTTTGCATGTCTGTTACCTCAGTGTGATTTTTCTTGGAATGTGTGTTGCAGTGTGACTATATTTGATGCAGATAGATGGTTGATTCCCTGAGCTTGATGAAGTAGGGTGCTAAACAGAAGATAAGACATTTTAAAAAATCTTCATCACTGCAAATGAATTATTTTTACATAAAATAGGCACTCAACTTATGAAAATTATAACTAAATAAGGTAGAATAAATGTAAGACATTACCCTCTTGAATATTTAACTGGCCACAGTCCTGAATTTTCCTTACCTCCACACATGACTGGATACTTACATAGTTGAGTAGCTATAGGAATCAATTAAAAATGAACATCCTTAAGTATAAGAAGATATGAAAAAGAACTGATTAGAAATTTTAGAAAAATATACATCCTTTAAAATTAAAAATCTTAATAGATGGGATAAAGTCAAGACTGAAGTCAACCAAGGATAGAATTGGAAATAGTGCTGGGGAATTCACACCAAATGCAGCATAAGAAGACAAAAACTATGAAAGAGAAGTTGAGTCATGAATAATAGATGGAGAGTCTCCAAAATAAATCTATAGGAGTTCCAGGGAAAAAACAGATGAAAGAGAAAGACAGAGAAACAATATTTGGAGAGGCAATGGTTGAGAATTTTCCACAATTGAACACCTATCCTTGAACTAAAAGTTCACAACAAATTCTAAGCAACATAAAGAAAAATAAATGGTTCACATTGTAGCGAACCTGTAAAACATCAAGGGCAAATAGGACAATCCTAAAAGCTACCAGAGAAAAAAGACATGTTACCTATAAAAAAGGATAATTAGGCAGGCAGCAATCTCCTTATCAGCATTGATAGATGAAATAACGATTCAAATCATCAAAGGAAAATAATTTCCTATCTAGCTAAATTCTCACACTGGACCTAATCTATCATGCAAAAGAATGACAAAATAGATACTTCACTCATAGAAAGTTTATGCCTCATAGACCCACTGCAGAATTAACTTGAAAATAAAGAAATGAGCCTAATAATAATATTATAACAATAGCTAACACTTTTCATACACCAGCTACTTTTAATCCTCACAATAACCCTATGAGGTAGATATATATTTTAAAAGCTCATTTCACAATGAGGAAACTGAGATACAGAAAGATTAAAATCCTATAGCTAGTAAGAATCAGGATTTGAATCAGGCAGGCTAGGGAGACATTGGAGAAAGAAATAATAATAAGCAAAGAAGTTGAGAAAATAAGTGGGTATGTTTTAATTAACCATTGACTATAATAATAAACCTTTTGTGATTAAAAAAAGAAAAAACTAAAACTCTATATAATAATAATATCAAGAGTTCTATGTCTAAATCATGCTAAGACTCTCAATGTGTTTAGGAGAATGGTAATAAATAATAATTTAAAACTTTCTATAAAAACTTATAGTTACATAGGTTAAAAATATAAGGGTAACTACAAGGATAGAATGGTAATTTACAGCTTCAGGATCAGCAAAGAAAATTAAAAATGGAATAAAGGCATTTATCAACTCAGCAGAAAGCAAGAAAAGAAGGAAAATTATGATAAGGAAAAGAATGGTAAAAAGAAACAAAAAGACAGTAGTAAAGACATATTCAAATATATCACTAATCATAATAAATGATTGTGAAATGAAATTTGCATACCAAAGGAACTTACCAATCTACTGTATTTTTAAAAATTAGCCAAGAAAACTTATTATCCAAGTTTCCTATCTGCCTCCTACAGATTAGTATTATTTTAGTCAATGATACATTGAGAACATTCAAGGGATGTATCTTGCATTTCTAATTTAAAAACCCATATTTAAAATTGAGACTTGTGTTTACATAACCATAATGATAAGGGAAATTAAAACCTGACAGATGGATATTTATAAAAACTTATATTTCAGGAAAGGACTTAAAGTAAGAAATCCTTTCCAACTGTTTCTTTAATTAGAGAGCAATTATTTTAGAATAGAGCTTTTCCTAATTGTACTCTAGACTATGTCAAAGGGAAAACTTGTAGCAGTCTTTAAACTTTCTTTCACCTAAATTTTTAGATAGGATTGCTTTCCAGAATGATTTTCTAAACAACAGTATATGAAATCTTGTTGTTAAAAGGCCAAATGTCTACGTACTTCTTCAAAGTTGAATGAATTTTTTAATATATTAATGCAGATGGCATCCGGTATTTAACACACTGAGCTAGAAAGAATAACTTTAATTGTCCATGTGCTGTATGAATATGAAATTAAAATGTAATTCTCATTGATGAGAACCTTAGATTCCATGTGATGATTAACTCCAAGAACACAGATTTCTGCATCTTGTGTGGAAAATGTACTTTGTAGTAGTAACAACATTCTCCGTTTTCAGGTTGTCATTATTTTGCTTTTTTGATTACAAAGTGCAAAAGATTTCCGGAAAAATTGCCTGCACATTGAGAGCTGCAGCTACCACCACAATCAACATGGAAAACTGTTTCATTATCTAGGGCTCCCTCCTGCTACCCCTTTAAAGCCACACCCACTTCCTCTCCCACCCATCCCTAACCCCTGGCAACCACTAATCTTTTCTCTATCTCTTTAATTTTGTTGTTTCAACAGTGTTGTATAAATGGAATCATTCAGTATGGAACATTTTTTTTCTTATCCATCGTTATTCTCTTGGGTTTCATCCAGGTTATTATGTTTGTCAAAATTTCTTTCCTTTTCTTGGTGAGTATTCTTCCTTGGCATAGATATACCACAATTTATCCATTCAGTCTTTGAAGGACAATTGGATAGTCTCCAATTTGGGGCAATTATGAATAACACTGCTATTAACATTCATGTACAAGTTTCTGTATGAACATAAGTTTCCATTCATTCAAGTCGCTAAATCATATGATAAGTACATGTTCAATTTTTTTAAATGCCAAACAATTTTCCTGAGTGGATGTACTATTTAACATTCCTACAAGCAATGTATGAGCGATCCAGTTTCTCTGCATTCTTGCAGCATTTTATGTTGTCATTATTTTTAATTTAATCCATTCAGGTAGGTATGTAGTGATATCTTGTCATTTTAATGTACATTTCCCTAAGGAATAATGAAGTTGCCTATCATTTTATGTGCTTACTTGCCATCTATATGTTCTGTTTGGTGAAGTGTGTGGGCATGTCTTTGGCCCATTTCCTAATTTTATTATTTGTTTATTTACTGTTCTACTTAGAATTCTTTATATTTTCTAGATACAAGTCATTTGTCAGATATATGTTTTGCAAATATTTTCTCCAGGTTGGAATTTGTCTTTTCATCCTCTTAAGAGCCCTTCCCAGTGCAAAAGTTTTTAATTTTGATGAAGTCCAAATTAACAGCTTCTCCCTTTATAGATTCAAGTTTTTGCACCTTTTTCAACAATAAGTTGAGTCTATTTTTGTGGATTTCTTTAAGGTTTCTCTATTCTGTCTCATGGATCTACGTGTCTATCCCTCCACTCATCACATACAGGTTTGATTACTGTAGCCATATAAGTCTTGAAATTGGGTAAGCTAATTACTCCTACTTTCTTCTTTTTTCCACTCCCCAGAATTGTTTTAGCTATTCTAGTTCCTTTTTTATTTCACAGAAGTTTTAGGTAATCTTAATTATGTCTACAAAAAATTTTGCGGGTATTCTTATAGGAATCACTTTAAACTTGGCAAAATTGACATCTGTATTGTGTTGAGCCTTTCAATCCATGAACACAGTATATCTCTTCATTTATTCAGATCATCTTTTTGTATTTTTATCACACAGATTCTATACATTTTTATTGGATTTATACTTAAATATTTATATTCTTTGGAACATTTGTAGATAGTATTCTGTTTTTAAAAAATTCAATTTCTACTGGTTTGCTGTTAATATATAGAAATGCAATTGATATGGGCATGTTGATCTTATGTCCTTTTACTTGCTGAACTCACTTATGAGGAGGTTTTGTTGTTGTTGTTGTTGTTGGTGGTGGTGGTGGTAAATAGATTCCTTTGGATTTTCTAGCTATACAATCATGTTATCTGAAAATAGACTTTTTTTATTTCTTTCATTCAACATATTGTATTTTTAAAAAGTTAAGTTCTGTGCTTGGTTCAAAATACAAAGCTTAAAAAGATTCTGAAAATTTGAAAACAAAGAATAGAACTAGATATGCCAGGTAAATACACACATACACACCAGATGTTAGAGATTTTTTTTAATATTAGAAAAACTAGAATATAAGCATTAATAATGATAAAAATGATATACTACATAAGTACCAATCCACCAAGAATACATAATTTTCATCAACTTCTCTGCAAATAACAACATAATCTTGACATCAGCAAAGAAAGACTGATAATTATAAAGGCAATTTTGCAAAATATGGTGTGTATTCTAACATACTTATATCAAAACTAATTAATCAGAAGAAAATTACAAGGAAATAAAATTTTGAACAATAGAGTTACCAAGTTTGAGCTAATATGGGTGCACACACACACATCCCACATCCAAGTAATAGAAAGTACACTTTAATCAAGCACTGGTGGAACTTGTACAAAATGAACTGTACAAGCGAAGTTATAAGTTTATTTATTTATTTATTTATTTATTTATTTATTTATTTATTTATTTGAGATACAGAGAGAGAGAAGCAGGCTCCATGCTGGGAGCCTGACGTGGGACTCGATCCCGGGTCTCCAGGATCACACCCTGGGCTGAAGGCAGCGCTAAACTGCTAAGCCACTGGGGCTGCCTGAGGTTATAAGTTTTAAAGTAAAGTTGCCATCTAGACCACAGTCTCTGGTCATGGTACATTTAAATTAGAAACAAACAGGAAAAGGAAAATCTGAAAAGCACATATGTTTGGAATATTAAAGATACATTTAAATATCCAATGATTATGTAGGAAATCATAGTGGAAATAATAAAATATTTAGAAATAAACACTATGAAATTGCCACCTGTCAAAAACTGAGATAGGCTAAAATGGTACTTAAAGATAAATTTAGCCTTAAATTCAGTTATTAAGAAGATAAGAACACTGAAAATAATTGAGCCAGAATAACAAGCATAAACCTGGATAGAGTGAAAGGTAGGAAATAATAATAATAAAGCTGAAATTAACAAAATAGAAAATAAAGAAATAAGAGAAAGCAAGAAAACCCAAAATCTGCTCTTTTAAACTATTTAAATCTAATTCTTTGAATTGGGGGATCATTCACATGGTTCAAAATTCAAAATGTATGAACTGCTATGTTTTTAATTAAAAGC
This sequence comes from Canis lupus dingo, assembly GCF_003254725.2. Classification (NCBI taxonomy): domain Eukaryota; kingdom Metazoa; phylum Chordata; class Mammalia; order Carnivora; family Canidae; genus Canis; species Canis lupus. The sequence continues at coordinate 2,897,825 of NC_064261.1, read as the reverse complement.
TTTCTTTTCATGTCTTTTAAACAACCATCCAATTTCCCTCTGAAAAACAACCAATGTTATTTTATTTCTCATCTTTCCAGTGATAATTTTTGTACATTAATTCAGTATATACAGTATAGTGCCCTCCTCCATTTGGATATATTTTCTGGGGCAGTCTGCTCTTTAGCAAGACTTTAGCTCTTTAGCAATACACACTTGAGTAAGTGTGTATGTGTGCACACGTGACAGAGGGACAGAATGAGAGAGAGATAGGGAGAGATGGCGGGGGAGAGGGGGGCACAAATAAACAATATTGGGAATGAAAAAGAGGACATAACTATGGATGGGGTAGAGATTCTTAGTATCTTAAATATTAAACCAATGATTTTTCATATGTATGTCAATAATCTGGAAAACCCAAATGAAGTACACGATTTTTCAGAAAAATATAAACTATCCAGGTCAATCATGGTCCACGTCATGAAAGCAAAGCCTCTCCAGGTAGTCTGATGAGAGAATTTAATACAGGAGATTTGTTACAATAGGAGAACTTCAAAGTGAAACATCAGGTGGTGAGACAACCCTAAGATTAGTACTATCAGGAAACTGTTACCACCACTAGGGCTGGAGGGATCAAGGGGGAAACTGGCACTAATGCACTGTATGAATGAGGTCAGTGATGGGAGCTGGATTTGTGGCAGGGGCTGAAAGGGAACAGACCATGGAAGCTTGAGCTCCAGAAGAGACAGCCACCACTTGAGACCAAGAGGAGACAGGCAAAATGGGTAGGCTTCTCCCTTCCTCCTACCCACCAGTCTTCTGCCAATGCTTAATATTGACCCAAACTAGCTAATTGGATAGGAACTCTCAGAAATGTAGTTTGCAGCAGGAAAGCAAAGAAAAGATCTGAGAGCAAATAAGAAAAGACTGACCTCCTAAAATTAACTCTAGAAAAAAAAACAAAAAAACAAAATAACAGTAAACCAGTAACCATTAAAACAATGAGGTCTGCAAGTCAAATATTTTCTATACCCTCCTAACCTCCTAATCTCCAAAGACCCTGGACACAGAAAGTTTTATAAGAATTAAGCAGATATCCTAGTATTATGTAAGTTAGATAGCTTAAAGATGGAAAAGTTACCCCATTTATTTTATGAAGCAAGTGTTACTTTGAAACTAAAGCTAGAGAAGGATAGCATAAGGAAAGGAAAATCATAAAACAATCATATCTTTTTTATGAACATGATAGGAAATTCCTAAGAAAATGAATTCAACATACTTATCTGTATGTATCTATATAAATGATACATTATAATTAAATGGAGTTTTCCCATCATGCAAGGATGTTTCAACATCATACAATAAGTAAAGGCTTATCAGCATCGTCAGATTGTAAGAGAAAAATCATTCTCAACAAATGCAAAAATATATGTTGGGATAAAATAAAATTTTAAGGTTTTAAAAAACTTTCAAAAATTATTAATAGAAGGGAATTCCTTAAATCTTATTTCTAGACTCACTGCTTCCACTTCTTCACCTAATATTTTATCCTCAACCCAACTAAATCAGACCATGGTGAAGACTTTCACCACTTCACTGCCAAATTTAATGGAAATTGGTTATTTTAGTCTCTTAGCAGCTTTTGACACCGAGGGTCTCTCTTTCTTTCTTGCAATAGTTTCTTCTTTTGGCCACTATGACTATACTCCTCCGGTTTTTCCACCTAGATCAGCGGTCATCCACTGTCAATCTTATTTGTTGGTGCCGCCATATCTTTCTGATATGTAAATGTTTAAGTTCCCTGGAGTTCAGCCTTCCATCCTCTTTGTTTTCCCTCCTCTCTTTATACTTGCCATCCTGAGTGACCTTAAACACTACACGTGCACTGATAACATCCAAAGGCATATCCAGCTCCAACCCCTCCCTGCATTGACATCTTCACTGAATGTAAAATAACTATCTCAAACCTAACTTGTCCAAAGCAGAGCTCTTGGTTTCCCTTCTTCCCCCACCAACATTCAAACTTTTCCTCGTTAGAACCTTTCTTACTCTGCAAAGGCAACACCGTTTCACCAGTTGCTCAGGCCAGATATGTACGGTCATCTTTAACTGCTGTCTTTCCTCCACCTCACGTCCAACCCATCATTAAATCTTGTTGGTTTTATCTTCAAACATATCTTTAATCCAACCAATTCTCACCACCTTCACAGCGACCAACACAGGCCAAGCAGCATAATCGCTCAGCTTCCATTCTTGTTGCCCTACAGTCAATTCTGCTAACAGCAGCCAGAAAGAACTTCCTGAAATTTAATTTAATTCAAATCACGTCCCTTCTTATGACTCCCCTGAGTCTTCTATAAGTACTCAGAATAAATTCCAAACTTCTTGCCATCACCTATGTGGCCTGACAATTCTGCCTCAGTGACCTAGCTCCTACTGCTCTTCCTGTTTGCGTCCTTCTAGTCGCATTGCTCTTCATCTGCTTCTTGGACATACTAGGCTCATGCCTATTTAGCATTTCTTGTATTGCCCCCTGTGTAGACTGCCTTTCTTCCAGCCCTTCGCATGACCTGTGATGCTCAACTAGATCCCTTTAAAGGGTTTTATTATCTCACCGTCTAGAATCTCAGTGAACAGCCTGCAGTGGATGCCCTCTTTAGCCTTACCCAAAGAAACCACCTTGTTCGTGGTCATGCTATTTCCTGGGAAAGCCATATCTAATGCCTGAGCCTTGCAAGGGTACAAAGGCCAAGTCTTCCTACTCCCACTTATTCCAGCCCCTGAATGGGGTTTTTGCAACCCTCCAGCTCCCTATCAAAATGGACAAGGCTGTTGTTAGATCTGCACTGCAATTCAACTTCTCTCTCTACCCACTCTTCCTCACTTTGTCTCACTCCCACAGGTTTTGGTGCCAAGGGCACTTCCTAATACATGATCTGCGTACTGATTTCTATCTCAGAACCTGCAACATGTAACCTACCTGGCTTATCCAGTTCTCTGCCTTCATGCTAATTTCCCAGATAGGGCTTCTCTGAATGCACTCTCTAAAATAGCGTTTCCCGACCACTCTACTTTTCTTTAAATTATGTATCAATCCCTGAAAAAATGTGTGTACACATGTGCAGATAAATATCTATCTATCTATCTATCTATCTATCTATCTATCTATCTATCTTATAAGCTCCATGGAAAACTTCGTCATATTTACCACTCTATTCCCATCACTTAGAAAACTTCCTGGCACAGAGTAAGATCTGAATAAAAATGTGTTAAACGAAAGGTTTAATAAACCTCATAATGGGTGCCAAATATAAAAAACAATAGAAATCCTTTTCTTAACTATGCAGTTTTAGAACTTTAAGGAAAAAAAATGTATAAGGTATCTGGTATTATCCTACTGCTTAACAGTCAATAAGATGGCAATAATGATTAGAGGAATAAGAACTGGAAAGGAAGAGACAGAAGTGTCTTCATAGGTAAACTCCATGAATGCCTATGAAAAGAAGTGTAAAAAGTATCCAGACAATATAAAAATTCAACCTAAAAAAGGAATCTGGCCTATGCCGAATACATTAGATATGAGATGAAAATACAGCTCTACAGCATTGCTGTACGTAATAATCAGTTTGAAAGTATGATAAACAAGATCACTTATAAGATTGATAAAAACTGTAAGTACTTAGAATAAGCATAACAAAGGTGTAGAAGACAATTTGGATTTACAATTTACAAAATTGTAAATTTCATGTTGAAGAACATGAAAGAAGACATGAAAAAAACAGTGAAATTCTAAGATCGTGGATAAGAAGACAATATAGTAAGTCAATTTCTTCCAAATTCACCTAAAAAGTAAATACAGCTCTAATGAAAACTACAGTAGAGTTTTTCACAGAACTTGACAAGATAATCCTAAAATTTATTTGAGAAAGTAGAGGGCAAAAATGAGCCAAAATAAAATTTTAAACAACAAAAGGGGAGAATTCTGACTTAATATCAGAAAGGTATATTTAAGATAGGGTAACTTCAGGGCAAGGAGAGACAAACTGATGAAACAAAATATAAGCACCCAGAGATTGGACTGTGGAAAAAAGGTTGCATCACAAATCAATGTCATTATTTGATAAGTCATGCGAACGTAATTTGTATGAGAAAGAAATGCCTCCTACCTCACACCACATACACACAAAATTCTGATGAATTGCAGTGTTAGACATGAAAAGCAAAATTTTTAAAGATATAAAGTTTTATTTTAACAAATCAATGTAGGGAAGGATTTGTTAGATAAGACATAAGGTCCCAAACCATTAAGAAATATTGATCTATGTGATGACATCTTAATTTTAAAATCTAACATCAATGGGTGCCTGGGTGGTTCCATCAGTTAAGTGTCTGTCTTCAGCTCAGGTCATGATCCTGGGGTCCTGGGATCCAGCCCCCCAGCACATTGGGCTCCCTGCTCAGTGGGGAATCTGCTTCTCTCCATCTCTGTCTGCCACTCCCCCCTGCTTGTGCTCTTTCTCTCTCTCTCTCTCAAATAAATAAATAAAATATTTTTAAAAATAAAAAATTATAAAATTTAACAGCAAGAGCAAGAATAATCACACAACAATAACAACAAAACCCCAACAGATGTAAAAAAGACAAACTATTGACTAGAAGATATTTGCCATGTATTAAATTTATGAAGAATTAGTAAGATAAGCAATCCAATGGACAAATGGGCAAAAGATAAAACTGGGCAATTTTCAGAAGAAAACTGAATGATCATTAAGTATATAAGAAGATGTTCAACCTTACTAAAAATCAGGATTGTGAAAATAAAAATGAGATACCATTTTGTACCTATTGAATTGGAAAGAATAAGAAGTCTGACTCTAACAGAGACTCTCCTGTGCTACTGTCAGGGGTACAAAAACAACCTGGGCGGACAATGTGAATAGCAAAGTTAAGATGCTTATATTTTACCATCCAGTAATTCCATTTCTAGGAAATATTCTTTAACAGAAAGAACTCTTACACAAGGAGTAATGTATAAGAAATTTATTGCTGCATTATTTGTAGTAGAAAAATATTGGAAAACACCTAAATAACCTTCAATATATAAGAGCAACTGTATAAATTGTCAAATACAGTCATGTAGTGAAATACTGTGCAGCTATGAAAATTAATGACCTAAAGCTCCATGTTTCAATGTGGATAAAGATTAAAAAAACAGAATGCTGAAAAAAGTAAGCTAGAGAATATATAGAGTACAATAATATTTATTTAAAAGTTTAAGAACAACAACAACAAAAAGGAGGCTATATGTTGTTTCTGTTGTACACCATGTAATAACGGATATAATCCATTTTAAAACCATTCATTGGGAATACCATACAACAATTTTTCTTCAGGGAAGGAATAAAAGTGATATGATTGGAAAAGGGTATACAGGAAGCTTTAACCATATTTATATTGTTTTATTTCATTTAAGAAAAGGTTGGTGTTTTGCTTTTCATTTAGGAGAATGTTGGTAAAAAATAAAATGTTGGGATTTGTTAAAACTCAGTGCTAGACATAGAAGTGTTCATTATACTATTCTTTGTACTTTCCTGGATGCTTGAATATTTTATTTTAAATATTTAAATTTTAAGATATTTTAAAATCAAGAAAAAAATAGAAGACTCAGTTTTTTCAAAATTGCCCAAATGCCCTGAATAGGGAACTAGTTAAATAAATGTAGTATAAAATGAACTACTATGCAAATATATAAAATGTTTTATATTTATATGACATGGGATGAGGACTAAATATTTTGTTGAATGAAAAAGGTTATAATTTCATATGTATATAATGTTTATATATATATATCAGAAATGTTAAAGAATTTTAAATGATTGTCTATGGTTATATCTAGGTAGATATCTGCAATTTTTCTCTCTTAATCATCATGTGCATTTCTATAAATACGATAAAACTATTGAAATAATGCTTCAGAATTCATCTACTATGGAACTGCAAATTAAAATGAAGAAGAAAACTCAGTTTTATTTTATTTATTTATTTTTTAAAGATTTTTAATTTATACATTTGACAGAGACAGAGACAGAGAGAGCATAAGCAGGGGAAGAAGCAGAGGGAGGAGAAGCAGACTCCGTGCTGAGCAGGGAGCCCAGTGTGGGGCTTGTTCTCAGGACTTGGAAATCATGACCTGACCTGAAGGCAGATGCTTAACCATGTGAGCCACCCAGGTATCCCCAGAAATACCAATTTTATTTAAATTTTCTTTTTTTTTTTTCAGTGTATAATACTGAGTGCCAGCAAAGCTGTAAATAAATTTTACCCTAAATCTCTGATGTTAGCCATGTGAATCATTATAACATTTTTCGAAAAGTGATTTGGCAATATGTAACAATAGCATTCCCCTAATAGGGAGTTATCCTGAGGAAATAATCGAAGATACACACAAGAACATACAAGCAAGGCTGTTTTTGTTATAGCAGCATGTAGAGTGTTAAAGAATTGGAAACAACCTAGATGTCCAACAATAGGGGATCACTCGATAGAAAACCGTACATATAATACTGAGTCACACGCATATTCTGTGTAACAGTACATAAAATACTGAGTAGCCAGTAAAAAGGACGTGTTTGAGGAATGCCAAACAAGATGAAACATGCGCACAAATAAAAGCAGGATATAAGATATCCTTCAAATTTTGTCATACACGTATTTTAAAGACTAGGAGGAAACACGCCAAAATTTAACAGTGGTTATTTCTGAGTGGTTAATGATCAGTGATTTTTTACATTTAAATCTATTTCTGTATTTTCTAAATTATAACAAACATAAATTTAATGACCTGAAAAAAAACGGTGATCTTTAACAAAGAAAGTAGCCTATACACCTCTGGGCCTTCGTCATCCCAGCACCTCATGTCACTGTGCCCCCGGTTGGTGCTAGCCCATGGACTGCATAGAGGTCCCCGGGAACAGTCAATTAGCGAAAAAATTTAAGAAAAAAGGGGTGGATTAAACAAGGAAGAAAAATGATCAACATGACATAAAATAGACATGCTATTTCTAATTTATTCCTGTTCATTTGAGCAGCACATCTAATGTGTTACTAACATTTCTAGTAATACAGTGTCGTTGTCCCTCTGATAATGTGTTAGTGTCTGTAACTCTCATTTGGACTTAGTGAATTACTGTTTTATTTAATGAAAAAAAAAGATAAATTGTATTTGATTTGTATTTATTAATTTCTATGAATTTGGTATATGACATTTATGAAAGCTTAGGCACATAATTTCTCCTTTCTTTAATTTACAGCCTGGGAACTGTTTAAATATAATTTTAAATGATGCATAAAATGCTTCCTGGACTATTTGTTTTCTGAATTTCCAACATGCATATTTGCCATTTCTATATGATGAACAAACACTGCCTTAAATTGGGGAGATAGAAAAATGTTACCTGTTCAGGATTCTTTTATTAAATCTTAGCTCTTGTATTTTGGTGGCAGCAGGCTGAGTTTCCTGGAGGTTGATAAGTTTAGTTGCAATTGCGATCTGGTTCATGCTAACTCAATTTGATAGGTAAGGCTTTGCAGGTGTAGCAATCATCAATTTGGTGCAAATCCTCAGAACAAAGTCTAAAAATAGATGTCACTTTGATAGTATTTTGGGGGAATAGAAGAAGTTAAATAACAGACGTATGTTTCTTAAAGAAAATCATTATATCCTGGATTCTTTCCTAGGCATAAAATAGCCTTTAAACAAAATAGGTATTTTTCTTCATATTTAATTTTTCAGAACGATTCTATCTTTCCCAGTCTGTATTTGGGGCATGTTAATTTGTAACTCCTTTGAAATCTATACATACAGCTATTGTTGAGATAATGTTAATATTATGAAATTTCAGTTTTTGAGTTTTTCAAATGCATGCAAGCTTCCTTCCCTTGGTATTTCTCTTCCTTCAGAATGAGAGTCAACTACTTATTTTGCCTTAGTTTTAATAAAAAAAATTTTGAAAAAAATCACTATTTTGCCTTAGTTTTAATAAAAAAAAAAAACATTTGAAAAAAAGATCACTCTTTACTGAGCAATCAGCGAATAAAAAAAATATGGAGGGGCTCAAAGTGCTGCTCTTCTACTGACTTCTGTCATTAAAACAGATGTTCTCTATAACCTTGACCAAACAACTCCATCCTCTAATCAGAAAGGAGCTGACTTGTTTGTGGATTTATGATAGATGTCTGTGCCAGAGCCTGGAAGACTGTCTAGGACTGTGGGCTCTTACAGACTTGTTTTCGTGCTGAAATCTGGCTTATAATTCTTATTTTAATTTGTTTTATATACTTTCATCCAAACATGGATTTCTTTAAAAAAAATCTTCTTATTAATTGGGTATTTCGAATGGATTCGTCACAATTATGAGTAGCTATAGCTTTAAATATATGATGGACTTGCTGATGTCAGCAGCAAAAAACTAATGCTGCTGATATCAGCTGACAGGACACTAATTACTAGTTATGTGGCTGTTGCCTGCTTAAGGAGCTATTCAATGAGTTATGATTTAGAAAAGCTGGAGAGCACAGGGCTGATTTGTGAAGAGATATCTAATATGAAAATACCACAGAAGTTCTCAGATTGATCCTCATGACAGAGATCTGTCTAATTAGGAAGTGTCTATTTTAATACTAAACCACAAAAAAGCCCAGCTGGAAAAGAAGAATTTATAGGAAGACATGAGCCATCACTAGTTGGGCTGACAGCAAATGCAACCTAAGCATGTTTCTCAGCGTTTAATCAATAGTGGCTATAGGACAATTACTCCCTAACAGACAATCTATCTCATCATATCAAGAGGGAGGGTCTTCATAGGTGATCTGGATGGAGGCCCCCGTTCAACCCCACTTGTCTTACTTTCAGAGTCGAGGCCTGTCTAGAAGCCAGGCGCTTACTAAATTATCATTAGGGAGTTCGTAGAACCGGCAATGTCCTGTCCTTGCGTGATCAAGGGGGTCACTGCGTGCTGAGATCCGGGGGAAGCATGACAGTGGAGAGGGGGGGCGGTTCGTTTGACTGAAGAATTAGGTTGGTAAATTCTGTTGTTAGACTCAACTTTTTCAGAACAAGAACGTGTTACCAAGTTGATAGTCTATGTATGTGCAGTAAAGGCTGGTGGACTGCCCCAGAAGAGGTACTGGGTGTGTGTGTGTGTGCATAGTTTCCTAGTTTCCCTGGGAAGCTACAAAAAAATAGAAATCTGGCCACTTATTTGCCAAACACGAGAAGACCCCGAACCTTCACTGAGCAGTCTTTCCATGTGGAGTTCTCAGGCTATGTCTACATCACAGCTTTGAAACACTTTTGTGGGAACGGAGCCAGGTATGTGGGTGTGGGCGCTGGTCTTTACACCTCAGCTGCTTCCTTCCCTTCTTGCCTCTGTGTCTGTGTCTTCAGCTGGTGGGTGAAGAGTGTCACAGGCCAGCCTCTTACTGCGTCAGGCCTGCCCCAGCGTCGTTCTGGCGCATCTCAGTCTCCATGAGGAGACACAACAGGGGAGAAAAGGGTATTTTGAAAACACTTGCTTACGTTGCTGCCTGTTTTCTTGTTGCTGATATAGCCACGGAATAGGTAATAGACGGCAAATCATCAGAGGCTATTCCAGAAATATCAACATACTGATTTCACACCTTTCTGAGTCTTTATTCCTGGACTGAGCCACAGGGTCGGATGGAAACAGGATGGCCATGGGGCCTAAAAGAATGGTGTGTGTTCTGTGTCTGGCTGGCACACTGTGCAGCTCCGTGACTGTGAACACTGCAGGTTTCGCATCCACGAAAGAGCTCCTGCATCCCAGGGCTGCGGAGAGCAGTGAATAGGGTCGCACCTACAACAATCCTAGCATGATGCCGGCCACGAGGGGCATTCTTGTAACCATTAGTGCCTTTGCCCTTATTTTGGGTTTCCACCACAGCAGAACCTGAAACACAGATTCCAGGACCTGGGATGCTCCAGAGGAAGTGAGATAGGGACTGGGAAGCAGCCAACAAGGGTGTGTCATTAGGCCTGACACCAGTGTGGGTGACTGAGACTTAATCCTGCAGGAAAATGGTGTGATGTGGGACCTCCGCCTTATCCCCGCTGAGGGAGGAGAACATTGGGATATTTATACACCTATTCCCAAGACTCATTGGTGGAAGATGCCTGGGAGGGGCGTAGATTCATTACCAGGCACTTCCAGCCTGCCCTGTGTCTTCTGCTATTCTTGGGGGAGGGGGGGCGGCTCAGCACAGAGATGCAGTCCTGACAGCTGGAAGCTGGCCGAAGAACACTCAAACGTCCCAAGGATGTGGGCAGGGCAATGACATTCCAGCGTCTTGAGATTATCAAGACGTCTAAAGCATGGTAGTTTCCACCAAGAAGCCACCAATCTAACAAGGCAGATAGAACAGTTGAAGCTTCAAAGGAAAAGGCTTGTGATGCCAAGATGTCTGCAGCTTCCAGAGAGATCAGCGCCTGGATCTGCCCAGGATGGTTCTCGCTACATCGGGGCCTCTGGCTCTGAGCCTTGCATCTGATCTGTCAGCGTCCACAGGGTGAATTCAGAGGAGCTGTCACATGCACGGGAACCAAAACCTGCAGAGTCTGAGCGAAAAGCTAGAGTGCCCACGGTTCCTGGGCATTCCCCCTTTGTAGGAGGAGCTGCGTGAGATGCCACATTATATTCTTAAAGTTCATTTAAAGATGGAGATTCAGAAAAATGGATGTTGTTAAGAACTGCTCCTTCATTGAGATGTCTTGAGGATGTCTTCTTCACTGAAGGGATGGCCTGGCCAGTAGGGTCAGAGGGAAACAGTTTGTCCCCAGGTCCTCATCCAGCTCTGCCAAGCGTGGACACTAGTTCTCCTATTTGTGGCTTCCAGAAAGCCAGCATATAGAGTGGTTAAGGGAGGCAGGGCCCAGTTCAGATCTTGTCCTACCATTGTATTAGCTGTGTGAACTTGGCAGCTACCTAATCTCTGTGTGCCTCAGGTATCCCAGACACAGGGGTACCTAATTTATAGAGTTATGACGATAAAATGTAATTCATATAATGTAAAACATATAAAGAGTCTAGAATAGTATTTGGCACAAGGTAAGTGTTAGTTGTCTCTATGGCTGCTATTCAGAGCCCTCCTTACATGGACACAGTCCTCCTTTGGGTTTGGTAATAGTGCTCAGCAAGGTTTCTTTTGAACTAGCTTATCTCACTGAGGTGTCCTTGCCTCTTGATGTCCTAAAAGGTCTGTTATTGTGTGTTTGGGGAGGGGAACGGTCTCCCTTCTCCTTCCATCTTCCGGACTGTACACATAAAGACAAAAACAACTTAGTTGCAAAACAACTCAGCCAGCTCAGGAGCCCGTCACAAAGTCAAGTTGCTCAGAGGCCAGAGGGCTCCCTATGGTGAGGAATCAGGAGCACTGAAAGTGCATTTGAGGAGGGGCTGGACAAGCAGCCAGTCTAGGATTTTATGTTAGGAATGGTTGCACAATCCAGAACATCTCTGAGTTCTATTTGGCCCTGGAATGCACTCTGGGATTGTGCCAAACATATCTCTCTTACAACTTGAGGGCAAAGCAACAAATCAAAGCCACTGTCAGATTTAGCCCCAACAAATGAAGTATGTTCGTTGATGGGACCAAAGATCCCAAACCATCCAGGAGCACAATAGGACTCCTGCACAGTGAATGAAATGTATCAGTACGGAGCAGACACATTGAAAGAACTGTTAGAAAACCTATCAGCTGCAAGTGTGTTGGAAAGGATGCCAGACTTAAAGACCCTGCACAGCCCAGGAAAATAAAAGGATTCCTTAGAAGGTGAATGGACAGTATCACTACAAAATGTGGACATTGAGAGAACTGTAGGAAGCAGATAGGCAGCAAGTGTGATAGAAATGTTATTGAACTGGAGGGAAGTTTCATTTCAAATGGGTCGCTAATTGCCTGTGAGACTCTGGGGAAGGTCATTTAGCCTTTCTGGACTTTCTCTATCAAATGAAAAGTTGGATGGTTGTTCTGTAAGAACACTGCAAGTCTAACACTATCCTGTGGTTCTCAATACTGGAAGAGACAGAAGAATGGAAGAGCTGTTTCCGTTGGAAAACAACAATTTCAGTGTTCCTTAAAGCTTTCCCCCTATCAATTCACAGTCCTGGCAAGAAATCCAAGTATACTAAAACGAAGCCAATTAACATTCCTTACTACTGCTCTGTCATAAATCATCGTTAACTCAGGGAAGGCAGATGGGTGAGTAGCTACACGACACATTCTTATAGATGGGTTTGTTCATATTCCACGAATTTAATTTCATAAAATCAGAACCCCATTCTATACTTCAGACACGTGGTGTCCTGTGGACTCTCCAGGCACACATAGATAGAAAAGATGCTGATAGACCAATTAGATGAGGACCAAGCACTGCCCCTTGGACCTGAGTAGTGTGGAGTCATTGGTGACTTGATAAGGGCAGCTTTGGTGCAGTGGTGGTAAGGAAAGCCTGACTGGTGTGAGCTTAAGGGAGAATGGGAGAAGAGAAACTGCATACAGTGCAAAATAGCCGATTCTTAAGTTTTGCTGTCAAGGGAAAGAGGTAAATGGGATACAGTGGAGTCTGAGAGAAGTTTGTTGGTTTGTTTGTTTGAAATGTGAAAATAACAACATGCTTGTACGCTAATGAGAATTATCCAGTAGAGAGGGGACAATTGATGGTGCTCAAGGAAAAACGGGACAATGCTGAGTAAATGTCCTTGGGTAGGTCAAAGAGGATGGGATCCGAAGGCAGACTATATGGGCACGGGCAGGTGATGGCTGGACATAGTGTTGGGAGAATCACTTCTATTTTCTCAGTGACATAGGAACACTATCAGCCGAGGGCAAAGATGGGAGAGGAGATGCTGGAGGTTTAAACAGATAGAAGACATGAACTGGCTGCCTAAGAACATAAAGTGAGGGAACCAGGATGTGTATCAGGCAATCTCAAGGCCCACTTGAGGCGATTGACAATGAGTTTAAAGTGAAATCAGTCAGAATGTTTGGGCGTTAGTCTGGCCATGCTATGAGGGTCCAAGCAACCAGTAGGCAGACTTGAAATTTAACTAGAGTTTTGGTTTAGTCAAGCCAGGACAAGGGAGAGAAGGGCAGGGGAGTCAAGTATATATGCAAATGGATGATTTTAAAGATATGCCCTCAAATTTTAACAGGATGGAGAAGGGAGGGAAAGAGGACATCAAGGCAGTGGAAAAGCGAAAGGTGATAAAAGCAACTTTAATACAATTAAAGTCCTGGTGATAAAAAAAAAAAAAGATTGTGTTGGGATACCAGAAGGGGAAAAAAAACCTCAAAAGCTAATAGGTGGGGGTAAGAAAGTAGGACGTCTGAAATTAATTTGGGTGCACTGCAATTATTAATAATGACAGTGTCAAAGGTATGACTATAGAAGTGAGTAGCAGAGATCGAAGGGAGGACGAAACCATTGGAGAAAGGAGATGAAGGAGCCAAAAGGCCAGGATACTGGAAAGAATATCTGGTTATTGAAATCACATGAGTAATAACTGGACTTACCTTGAAGACCCTGACCGTGAATTGGCTGCTAAGATCTTCAAGGAGCGAGGGGAGGTGGAGAGCTGGAACTAAGTGATGAGTGAGGTTCAAAGTGGACTGTTTTTTAGAGGGAGCACAGGCTCCAAGCAACAAAGTGGAACATGGAGAACACCTGTTCCATCTCTGGCTCTGTAGCATAAGGAGTAAATACCCACCAGCCCACCTGACATGGCCTCAGGGAGAGCCAGGTGTCAGCCAGAAGAGGATCAAGAAACAGTCTTCAAAAAGGTGGAGAGTGTAGGGCATCTCTGGCAGCAAACTACAGCCCGTGGCCCCCTGTTTTTGTAGCGGCCCTACGGGAGGTTTGGAGAGAGCCAGTGAGCAAGCAGGACCCTCTCGTGGCCCCTGCTGCTGGTCATCTGCAGAGTGGAAGGGTTGCTCTGAGTGCCCATGTCTCTTCACCTGGGCCAGTGAGTCTCCGGGCCCACTGAGGGGACTGGTCACCTTGGTTAGCGCACATCGTTACAGAACAGCCTTGGCCTTGCAGTCACTCCTCTCCTTAGATCTGGCACTTGCTGGTCAGACTCTCCAGTACAGATGTACTCATTCCAATTTAATATTGATGCTTTGTTAACCTGGAGGACTTCCTGCATGACCTTCGGTAACATTAGCTTGATTCTGCTTTATGACAAATGGTACTAAACACCATCCATGGACAATAACTTTAATAATTAAGTTAAAGATTAAAGGCAGACGATTTACTAATACATTCCATTTTGTTTAAAAAATATTCTTAGCTGCACACCCAAAGACTAGTGATTCAACTTGGACTCTTGTCCCAGGGGTCAGACCTGAGAAGAAGCTGTGACACACACAACTTTGCTTTCTTTCTTTCTTTTTTTTTTATTGGCAAAGAAATAAAACAAGAAGTCCTTAAAACAATGGCAAATTGGAAGTGAAGCCATATCTCTGCAAACATTACCCAGCCTGGGTCACATCTTGCTCAAAGGACCTAAACTTGAAGATTGCCACATTGACCAGGAAGCACTTTTCCCAGAACTCCCTTCAGGGACTAGCTCTTTTTTTTTTTTTTTTTTTTTTTTTGCTTCTCTGTGAATCGCATCTAAGGCAGTAAGCACTTTCAAAGCTGCCTCTACATCACATCCAGAAGAAGCACAGAACAGAGCTGATTTGTTGGTGTGCATTACCCAACATTACATGTTTATTTGAATAATTTCATTTAAGCTGTCCAAGAGATTTTAGTGGATAATAACCCATTATTTTTCATTCATTCGTTTATGAAACACTCACCAAGCAACTACTTTTTATTTTTCAGAATGCTGCTCAGCCAAAAGGAAACCAAGCCAAGTAAGACATGATCCCTGTTCTCATGCTCAAAAAGGGGTGAGGGCAAGGTGAGAATGGATTCTGGAAATCTAAAGGCTTGCTGATGATTTTAGACAAGGTTCTAGAAAGGATTTTTAAGCAAATGTTTCATGTGCACTCAGACAAGGGGGCCGCACAAGTCAGAGTGCATCCACTAGGGATACATTGAGCCTAACCTAATTTTCTCTTTTGATAAGATTAGTGTGTCCAGGAAATGATAGAAGTCAGATAGCCTTTCATGGTTTCCTTGTGGACTTATAGGAAGGTGAATATGAAACCAGTGGGTGGATTTGATTCTTTCTCTTTTAAAAAACTTATTCATTCCACAAATGTTCATGGTGCCAAGTAAACAATGTGTAAGGTATTTTGTTAGGTGGTGGAGATGGTGTGAGTGATCTCTGCCTTCATGAAACTTATCATCTATGGCAGGAATAAAACGATTACCGCGCAAAATACACATACTGAGTGGCTGATTTACAGGAGAATCATCAAGGGTATTGATTAATGGATTAGTGTAAGTCCCAAAGGGCACTTCTAATGATTTCGGTGGCAGACTTGGCTCTGGACTTCCCTAAAGCTTTATCAGTAAGTTGAATGATAATATAGAAAACATTAAAACATTTGAGATGAAAATTAATTTCTTGCCCATATGTTAAAGGACATGCAAAACCATTCTCAAGTAGATTGGAAGTGTTAAATAATTCAGAATTATATGAAAGTCTGGTAGAAAATAGAATAAAATGTTTATAGATCTGCAGAGGAATGATCATGTTCTCAGCTATAAGGAAACATAAACAGTCTAAACAGAACGACTGGCAAATGACAGGTTTGAATAAGTAAACTTTAAAAATACCCATACGATGCAAAACAACATCACCCGCGTTAAAGGGGGAAAAAATCAGGCTGTGAAAAAGATTTGCATCAAATATAACAGAATAATATCTATAATACCTAAAAAGCTGGATTTAAATTTATAAGAAAAAATCTGAATAGAAGCAGTAATTCATCAAAGGAGAAACACCCAATGCATTTAAAGGCGCATCCACAGGCTGGAAGTTCACACTTTGCAGAGCAGCAGGGGCCTCCAGAGGATCTCGGAGTATCATGTTCACCAGTAGGCACTCAGCAGAGAATCCCTGACAATAGGAGACATGATCCCTCCCTAGGGTGCAGTCCCTGACATCCCGCCTGCCCCCATAGTGTCCTCCGTGTATTTCTCTCGCCGTGCTTGTTACTTTGAGTTCTAATTATGTGCTTCCGTATAGCCAGATCTTCCTACATCTGATTGGAAGCCTCCTGGGGGAAAGAATCATACATGCATCCCCGTATTCCTAGCACCCTGAACCAGTCAGTACTTGGCTAGTTATCCAATAAGTGGCACGCGCGTTCTTGATGGAGAGACAGTGAGTGGGTGGTGGGAGGCCATGGGGTGAGGGGACATAGCGCCGTGAGTCTAAGTAGCCCTCGGATCTCTTGTGTTCAGGAAAACACTGCCCCTCTCCAGACATCTCATTGCAAAGAGTTAAGGGATGGCACAAGAACTTGGCCCACTCCGGACAAGGCCATCACTCCTCCCTCCATCCCCTCCAAACACTGGCAGCCTCAGTGCCCTCGTTTGCTTGAAGACACCCAGGCCAACCCTAGCATGGCCTGTATTCCTGTGTATGTCAGTTGTCATCGGAAGTTCAGGACATTCATCCCAGGAGTTTTATCTCCATGAGCAATGATGCTGCCGCTGTGTCCTCCAACTCCTGACTCCATTAAAGAGGCTCTTTTGCTTTATGGCCTCTGATCAGATTCAACCAATGGAGGCTATGGCCAGGGGGAAGGAGGAGGCTGAAACTGGGGCACATATTTCCCCGATGTCCTCCTTGCTAGTTTGCTAGAGATTGCCTTCATCCCTCTCCAGGCACAGCTCCTTTCCATCAAGCTTTCTGTAACCACTCTCTCCTCTTGACCCTTTAGGTGGCAGCAGGATCTATTTCTTGCCCTTCTTGGCTTCCTGAACTCCTGCCCATATTTGCAAATACTCCTTTTATCAAACTCTTCTCAGTTACCCAGTTTGAAGATGCCACCTGTTTACTGCTGAGATTTTGACTGATACACTATCAATAATTTGTTGTTACATGAGTGAATGACTGAATCTCTGTAAGAAAATGGAGATTTGCAGCAAACATGGTAGCTGTGGGGACGGTGGCAATTCCCTCATTTCAGTAACTTAGCACTAGAAGCAGGGAGGCAGGGAACAGCCACCTACGTCCAGACGGCGAGGACATATGGGCCATCTAGAGGGGGAGGAGGGCACGAAGACCCATGCACTGAGGCACGGAGCCGACCCTGAAGCCACCACCAGTGGGAACCACAGCAAAGGAGATACCACCGGCAAGACACGCCAGGAATCCCAGGGAAGGGACAGAGTGTAGGTCAGGCTGTGATTTCACAACCCTAGAGGTGGAGGCTGGGCCAGAGAAACGATGCCTCCTCTCTCACTTCTTCCTCCTGCCCCACCCACTGCTTTCCTGTGGCCTCGCTGAGCTTGGGTGGCACTCGTTATCGAAGAAATGAAAATGAGAACAGCCTGGATAATATTACGGCTGCAAATTCAGCAGTTATATAACTGGTGGAACTAATATACCTGTGGACTTCAGTAGCGTTATAAATCAATGCAACTCTTTCAGAAACCTCAGTGACAATACGTATTGCATTTTAAATAAAACTTTGTATCTTGTGACGCTGTAATCTCCTTCCTAATGTTCAACCTAAAGGATGTTTGTGAAGACAAATTCGCGATGCTGCATTATCCCTAGAGTTGGACAATGTGTAGTATATAATATTCAGTAAAAAGAATACAACGTAAACATATAGGTACAATGAGCAGATATATAAAACTAGATATGCATCTGGGCAACATTTGAAGAGAATAGGCAGAAATGAAAAGAGTATCAATAATTATTTTTCCTAAAATTCTTTAAGGTTGCTATAAAATTTTTTCAATCTAAATAAAAAAATATATATGTATATATTTCTAAATTTTAAGTGGATACCACAAACAAGGGTCATATCACTTTCTTGCCTATAACCCTTCAATCCTCCAATGGTTGCCTCATGGAATAAAAATACTATGCAAATTTCTTTCCATAATCTTTAAGATCGGACATGGCAGGCCTCTGATACCACTTGGATCTTGTCTGCTGTTTCTTTTCCCCTGTCTACTATGCTCCAGCCATCCAGAGATTTTATATCCCTCACAAACACCAAGTTTACCCCATTTAGTCTTTATTCCTGCTGTTCTCTTGGTCTAAAATGTGTTTTCTTCAGATCTTTTCCTTTTAAAGGTTTGTTTATTTACTATATAAGAGATAGGGGCAGAGCAGGATGTCCAGCAGACTCCCCATTGAGCACGGAGCCGTATCTCACAACCCTGAAATCATGACCTGAGTTGAAATCAAGAGTCAGATGCTTAACTCATTGAGCCACCCAGGCGCCCCTATCTTCTTCAGAACTTCATATGTCTGCCTTTTCTCATTATTTAGATACTGCTTCAAGTGTCACTTTTTCAAAGAAGCTGTAGAGATATTGTCTGTTACCTACTCAGCAACTGAAGGTTCCTGGCTCCCACCATGGAAGTTCCTGAGGGTCAGATATTCTTTCCCTGCCTGTGGAAACGAAGATGAGGGCACATGACTCAAATGCAACTAGTTTGTTCTCCACTCTGGGTTTCAAATCTCAAGACAATGGTGATGCCTGGGGGCAGGGGCGGTTGTAGTTTTCACAGCAGCTCTGATGTCATGGAGAGTCCAGGAGAATGCTGGCAGTAGCTAAGGTTGGTGGCGTTCACCACAGTGATGGTTGTCCAGTGACGGTGCTCTGGGGTGGCTGTTGTGGGGCTAGTGTGCCGACTGCTATGTGATTTTATCTTGGTTGTGTTTTACCTGCTGTAGGTCCTGCTGAAGCTGAGGTCTGCAGCCTATGTATCAATGCTATTAGCTACCTGAGATTCTTGCCCAAAATGTATTCTCTGCTTAAGTTAAGCAGAGTTGTCTTTTATTGTTTGCAAACAAGGACCCATAGCAAAGAATTTCCCCGAAAACCTAAGCTAAGGCAGCCAGCCCCCTACCCTGGTTATTCTGTGCCTAGAGCATTCAGTTCTTTATAGCATGTACCACTACTTGGAATAATTAAGTTGTGTATCTGTTTTTATCTGTTTATTGTGTATTCCTCCCACTGCAAAACTGTCCATTCCATGAGAATAAGAACTGTGTCTGTATCCTCTGTATCAACTAAAATAATGCCAGGCACATAATTGGTACTGATAAATATTCATTTCATAATGAGAAAGACAGTAGAATGGATGGTAGACACAAGATTCAGGAAGACCTAAGGACCAAAATCAATGTGAAGAAATTTATTTTTTTAAAGATTTTATTTATTTATTCATGGGAGACACAGAGAGAGAGAGAGAGAGACAGAGACACAGGCAGAGGGAAAAGCAGGCTCCATGCAGGGAGCCTGACATGGGACCTGATCCCAGGTCTCCAGGATCACACCCCAGGCTACAGGCAGCACTAAACCTCTGGGCCACCAGGGCTGACCCAATGTGAAGAAATTTAACAGAGTAAATGTGAGAGCTGACTTTAAGTTCATCAGTCAATTGTATATGATCAGAAAGGGCTTACTTTCTACAAATTTGAATGTTAGAAATGAAAAACCTATGGGTTGTGATAGATGGCAAGCTCAGTAAGAACTTGACTTTTAAAAGGGGGCCAAAGTAATCTTATTCTATACTAATAGAAATACATAAGGGATTGATGCTTCTGGCCAGGATGAATTAACCAAAAACCAGATTTATCTTCCCACTTCAAATAACAAAAGCTCTGAACAAAAATGTGTAAAACTAATTTTTCTGGACATTGGACAACAAGCGGCACAGGAAAGTGATCACTGAGAGAAGGAAACAAACAGCTGACCTCTATGGTTTCCTGGTGTACTGCCCGGACAGAATTTGCAGGCTGCAGGACAGAGAGGGGGAACCCAGGCAAAGGCTGGCCATCTCCCTAAATTGAGAAGATAGAGTTGGGAGATATGAAGGAGGTCAAGTAACTTACATTTAGGGGTCAGTGCATCAGAAAGAAGAGAGCTTCACAGAGAGAGGGAGAGAGAGAGAGAGAGAGAGAGAGAGAGTCCCAGAAGTCATCAGCTAAATGCCAATTGGTGCATGTGAGTGAGAAATAACCTGAGACTAGAAGGACCTCTCAGAGGGCAGAGGTAGCAATTTGTGGGGAATCACACAGTCTGGGAATATTTCCATGCTCCCAACACCTAGAGTGGGGAAACCTCAGCACATGAGGCATCAGATAGATACTCAAAGGGTATTGGGGGTAAAATTAACATTAGACTAGAGAAATTGAATGGACAGTTTAAAGCCTTCTCTCTCTCTATCTCTCTCTCTCTCTCTCTCTCTCTTACACACACACACACACACACACACACACACACACACACCCTCCAGGCTTAGGTAATTTCATTGGTGAATCTACCAAATATTTAAAGAAGAATTAATACTAAACACAATTTTCTCCAGAAAATGGAGTTCTCGACTCATTTTTTGATTCCAGTGTTATCTTGATATCAAAACAAATATATTATAGTAAAGGAAAACCATACACAAACACCCCACATGAAAACAGACTCTGAAATTCCAAATAAAATTTTTAGCAAACTGAATCCAGTAATACATAGAACAGGGTAATACATCATAGACAAGTGGAGTCTATCCTAGGAATGCAAGGTTGCTTTAACATACAAAAATTAATGTAATTCACCACGTTGACAGGAGGAAAGAAAGAAGGAAAGAAAGACTTCAAACAAGACCATACGTTCACCTCTATAGATTCATAAAAACATTTGACAGAATTCATTTCTAAAAAAAATTCTCAGCAAATTTTTTCTTTTTTTTTCCAGCAAATATTTTCAATCTGATAAGAGGCATTTACAAAGAACCTACAGGTAAATTCACGTTTTACGGTGAAAAATGGATTGCTTTCCTCCAGGATCAGGAATAAGACAACAATGTCTGCTCTTACCCCTTCTACTCAGGATTGTGTTGGAAGTACTAACCAGTGAAATAGGCAGATTGGGTAGGAAGAAGTAAAACTATCTTTATTTGCCTACAACCTGATTATCTATGTGGAAAATCCTTAGAAATAATTAAAAACCATATGATTTCACTCATGTGAAATTTAAGAAACAAAACAGATGAACATGGGGAAGGGAGGGAAAAATAAAATAAGATAAAAACAGAGAGTGGGGAAAACCATAAGAGACTCTAAAGTATAGGGAACAAACTGAGGGTTGCTTGGGGAAGAGGAGGTGGGTGGATAGGGTAATTGGGTGATGGGCATTACAGAGGACACTTGCTGTGATGAGCACTGGGTGTTTTATGCAAGGGATGAATCACTAAATTCTATCGCTGAAACGAATAATACACTATATGTTAACTGACTTGAACTTAAATAAAATCTTTAAAAAAGAAATAATTTTTAAACTCTTAGCAAGGTTTTAAGATACAATATTGATTTAAAAATCAATTGCATTTTCATAGGTACTAGCAACAAACAATTGGAAGTTTGGAAAATGGTATCATTTACAAGAGTGTAAAAATAGGACACACTGAAAGAAATTTGGCAATAGGTGTGCAAGACCTGTACTCCGAAAACTATAAAATATTGCTGAAAGAAATTAAAGACTTAATGAAAGGAGAAACATACTATGTGCATGGATTGAAAGATTCAGTATTATTAAGACAGAAATTACCCCCAAATAATCTAAATTTAATGCAATCTAAGTTAAATCCCAGCAAGCTTTCAAAAATATATATATAAATTGGCAACCTGGTTCTGAAACTGATACAAAAATGGAAAAAAACCTAGAATAATCAAAACAATTTTGAAAAATAACAAATTTGAAGGACTTAGGCTGTATCATTTTAAGTGTCATTGTAAAGCTCTCATAATTAAAATACTGTGGTATAAGTATTAAAAAGTATATAGGTCAGAAATAAACCCACAATGGGCATTTGAGTTTTGACAAGTGTGCGAGACAATTTAATAGAGAAAGGCAACTTTTTCAACAAATGGTGATGGAACAATTGGATAACCATACGTGAAGAAAAAAAATAGGAAAGAAGGAGAAAGAAAAAAGATGAAAGAGAAAGAAAGACGAAAAGAAAGAAAGAAAAAAGAAAGAAAGAAAGAAAGAAAGAAAGAAAGAAAGAAAGAAAGAAAGAAAGGAAAGAAAGAAAGAAAAAAGAGAAAGAGAAAGAGAAAGGAAGGGAGAAAGAAAGGAAAAGAAAAGAAGAAACACTTGGGGAGGGAAGGAAGGAATTGAACCATTTCCTCACACCATACCCAACAATTAACTTAAAATGGGTGATGGACACAGGCGTAAGAGCTAAAACCATAGACTCTCTAGACCAAATAGGAGAAAATCTTAGTTGGATTAGTGAGGTATTGATTAAATAGGACAGAAAATGTACAAAGTATAAAAGATAAAAACAAACAAGTTAGGCTTCACTGAAATTTAAAACTTGTTATGAAAAAAGAATTAAAAAAATAAATAAATAAAACTTGTTATGAAAATTAAAGAGCAAGCCACAGACTTGGAGAAAATATTTGCAAGGCATATATCCAAGAAAGGACTTGTATTTGGAATATGTAAAAGAACTTTACAACTCATAATAAAAAGAAAAGCAACCCAATAAAAAGAGGGCAAAGATTTGAATGGATATTTTTCAAAAAAGATTGAGGGATGGCAAATAAACTCACTATCGTTACTTTGGGTGAAATGCATATTAAAAATATATTAAGTTACTTAATACACATGCACTAGAATGGCTAAAATTAAAAAGACTGATGATATGAAGTGTTTGAGGTAATAAAGAATAACTGTTGATAAAGAATCATTGTAGGGACACCTGGGTGGCTCAGTGGTTGAGCATCTGCCTTTGGCTCAGATCCTGACCCCGGGGACCCTGGGATCGAGTCCCATGTCGGGCTCCCTGCATCAAGCCTGCTTCTCCCTCTGCCTGTGTCTCTGCCTCTCTGTGTCTCTCATGAATAAATAAATAAAATCTTTAAAAAACAAAAAAAAAAGAATCACTGTAAAAGAATACCTTGCCATTTGCAGCACGAATGGCCCTGTAAGGTGGTATGCTAAGTGAGATAAATCAGACAGAGACAAATACTCTATCATTTCTCTTGTATGTGGAATATAAAAATAAATAAAAAACAAAAAACTAAATATACAGATACAGACAATAGATTGGTGGCTGCTAGAAGCAGGGGGTGGTGAGCAAAATGGGTGAAAACTGTCAAAAGGTACAAGCTCCCAAAAATATTTATAAAATAGATAAGTCATGGGGATAATGTACAGTGTGCTGCCTATAGTTAATACCGTATTATATTTGAAAGCTGCTGGGAGAGTAGATCTTAAAAGATCTCATCACAGGAACAAAAATATGTGATATGTGTGGTAATAAATGCTAACCGGACTTATTGTGGGGATCATTTTGAAATTTATACAAATACTGCATCATTATGTTGTACACGAAAAACTAATGTAATGGTATATGTCAATCATATCTCAATAAAAATTACATGTGTGCATGGAAGAGTCTAATAGTACTGGCTCAACTGTTAAGAGCATTTAAAAGAAAGGAACCACTGCCATCCTCACTGGTGCTGGTGCTGTAAAATGAAAACAATTTGGCAGTTTCTTAAAAGGGTGAACATATACGCATCATAGGACTCGCCCCTTCCCCTCCTAGATTCTTGCTCGATAGGAGTGAACGGTGTGCCCACACTAAGAGTCACACTCGACTGTTCACAGGAGCTGTACTGGGCATCAAGCCACATGGCCATCAACAGATGAAGGACAAAGGAAACGCGCTCTAGCTACACCGTGGAGCCCTATTCAGCAGTAGAGAGCTAACTGGTGATGCGCACAGTAACACGAATGAATCCCAAAATAATTATGCCAAATGCAAAAGGCCAGACACAAGACAATGAGTGAGTACATTTGACTGCATGTGTGTAAAATTCTGGAAGCCACACACTAACCTGAAAGGGCTTAGTGACAGCAGATCGGGGGGTGCCTGGGGATGAGCTGGAGGGTGAGATGGGGAGAGGGGACCACCAAGGGGCACGAGGAAGCTTTTGGGAATGATGGATACGTTCATTATTTTGATTGTGAAGATTTAGTGGATTTATACATATGTGAAAGCTAATCGAATTAGACAATTAAGGGGCGCCTAATTCAGGTGGGTCAGCGGTTGAGCGTCGGCCTCCAGCTCAGGGCGTGACCCCTGGGTCCAGGGTTCGAAGCCCGCATCGGCTCCCTCCAGGGAGCCTGCTTCTCCCTCTGCCTGTGTCCCTGCCTCTCTCTCTGTGTGTCTCTCATGAATAAATAAATAAGTAAACTCTAAAAAAAGACCATACAATTAAAAATGTGTAGGGTACTGCACCTCAGTTATAACTCAACAGAACTATGAAAAAGAAAAAGAAGTGTGGGGTGCAAAACAGGACACTCGTGTCGCGGTGCCCCTCACTTAGAGTCCTCGCCCGATTCCCCCACGAGAGGCGTGCACGCTTCCCAGGAGAGAGCCGCAGGGCTGGGCTCATGGGCAGAGGACTGCAAACCAGCTCCACTCTCTCAGGGATTATTCCTGCACAAACGTCAACTAAGTATTTGTTGAATGAATGCATGGATGATAAATGAATATACTCCTCCCCCGAAGCCTGTGTGATTCCAATTTGTGCCTCAAGAAAAGCATGTCACAGAACTTCAAATAAATTCTAGACTGCAAATACAACTCCCCACATGGCAAGGGTCTACTGCATTAAACCTGGGCACCACAATTTAGGAGGTTGACGTCTACGAGAAAAAGGGAAGGGATGCGAAGTCTGGAAAATTGTTATTTATGAAATCAGTGATGTTTATTTGAGAGAAGTCTTAAGAGACCTGAACGTTTCCTTCAACAGGCAGGAGGAAGGTAAATTAAGCACATGCAGGTAGCTCCAGAAGACCAAGCTCATCACGGGGCATGGATTTGAATCCAGAAATCAGCCACAAAGCTGGGTCAGGTGCATCTTCTCTGCTTCTCCACACACCCGTACTACCCTGCACATGTGTTATGTTAACACTTAGTACACTGCATTACTGGTTTTTAAAAATGTTTTCCTGGCTAAACTGTGCACGTTTTGTTTTAGGATAGCAAGACTAAATAGTACAAAGGTGTGAATTATCCATGGAGTGCCTGGGTGGCTCAGCTGGTTACGTGTCCAACTCAGAGATTTCTGCTCAGGTCAGGATCTCAGGGTTGTGAGGTCGAGCCCCCTGTGGGGCTCTGTGCTGGGTGTGGAGGCTTCTTAGGATTCTCTCTCTGCCTCTCCCTCTGCCCTTCCTCCCCCACCCCCTATTTGAGCACATGCTTGCTTTCTCTCTAAAAATAAGTGAACCATTCCCAAATTCATCTACCATCTTAATACAATACCATCAAAAGATAAGTAGGCTTTCTTCTTCCATCCTGTTACTGTTTTGAACTTGCAAAGTGAAAAGTGTATGAAATCATTTTGAAAGAAAAGAAGTGACAATCATCAAGAAAATTCTAAAAATGAAGGGGAAGAATAATTCTATCATATTACAATGCATCTTTAGTAACTAAAAAAAAATACTTTTGATTCTGGGACCCCAATAGACAGATCAGTGGCACAGAGTGGTGTCTAGATGAATCAACTTAAAAGAATGAAATACATCAGCAAAGGGTTACATGGGACAATGTTCAAGACACTCAGCTATGCATAGTATAGTTGCTGGGGTTTTTTTTTTTTTTTGAGGATAGGTACACAAATTTAAAAGTGTGTGTGTGTGTGTATGTGTAGAATATGGTGGGATTTATTTAAAAAAAAAAAAAAACCTCAATGAGTTATTTATTTTCAATAGGAAACTGGGTGTGCCAGAACTGGGGTTAGGAAGTGAGAATGGATGAGAAGGGAATTGTTACTTTTCACTTTATTCCCTTCTGTAGGTCAAAAAACATTTCTATATGTTGCATGTATAATTTTTAATAAATTACAGAGGAAAAAGAGGGCAAGGGAGAAAAGGAGAAAGAGAAGGGCGCAGAACTAAAAATAGAATTACCATAGGATCCAGTAATTCCACTACTAGGTATTTACCCAAAGAAAATGAAAACAGGACTTCAAAAAATATACATGCACCCCTATGTTTATTGTAGCCTTATTTACAATAGCCAAATTGTGAAAGCAACCCAAGTGCCCATTGGTAGATGAATGAACGGATCAGGAAGATGGAGTACATCGGAATCTTATTCAGCCATAAAAAGAATGAGAGCTTGCCATTTGCAACAACATGGATGGAGCTAGAGAGTCTTATGCTCAACGAAATAAGTCAGTCAGGGAAGACAAATACCATATGATTGGACTCCTATGTGGAATTTAAGAAACAAACGAACAGAGAGAAAAATAGACAAACCAAAAACCAGACTCTTAACTATAGAGAACAAACTGGTAGTTAGCAGAAGGGAGGCCGGTGGAGGATGGGTGAAGCAGGCGAAGGGCCCTGAGAGTACGCTTATCCTGGTGAGCACTGAATAATGCATAGACTTGTAGAATCACTATTTTGTACGCCTGAAACTAATATAACACTGTATGTTAATTATACTGGAATTAAACTTGTTTAAAAAAGGAAAAGGGCACAGAAATAACAGAATGGAAGAGATCAAGGATGGGCTTGGAAGTTGCAATAACAAATTACTTATCTCCCTTTTCTGTAAGATGAGGGTCATAATGTCTCCTTCCCAGAGTAGTTTTGAGCCTTTAATGAAATAATTTATCTAGAGGGCTTAGCTAATAATAAACAAGAATTATAAGACATCTATAATCATTATTATTTGCTACTACTAATTGTTATTATTTATAGTAATTTTCACAATAAACGGGCGATTGGAAAGTTAAAGGAACACCTCAGATTCGTTCACAATAACCTGAAGGGTAAGCTCAGGGAAGCATGATGGTAATGAGATGATCACCAGGAGAGCTTTAATGTAATCAACTGCATTGCGCTCCGTCCGAAGGAAGAACATGTTAACGGAAGTGTGGGTATGATCTGCGTGGAACCTGGGGAAGAGGCTATTAGGGGAAATGAGACAGCCTTCATCTGCTAGGAGATGAATGTTGAGAAAAACAACCTTGGGATTAAATTTTAACTCCCTGGGGTAGACTCTGCTATGGAGCAAGAATACTCTGGTTAACCAATACTTTGGCCTTTATATCTATATTTTGGTGTAGATATCCACCTCTTTTGAGTTTGGTTGGTGTGATAACGCTTGACAATCTGATCTCATCCGAGCAGACAATCTGATCTCATCCAGACCCTAGAATTTCATAATTCTCTATAAACAAATGTTTGCTTTAAGTGCCTGATATGAATGGAAGGAAGGCAGTTCTCTGTTTTGGAAAACCAAAACTTCAAGACGAATGGACCAATGGATGGATGAGCGAATAAATTAGCACCGGAAGGAGCTGCCACTCCAATTGTAAGCTCTGCATCACTGTGTTGTTTGTGTGCGTGAGATTGCTTTGTCCTTGTGTCTAGTTGACCATCCTTTCCAGGTGCTCGACAAAACCCCACAGGAGCTGATCTTTGTGGATCTCTCAGTCTTGTTCTTCCCATTTTCCCTCACCCATGCCCTCGGGCCTTTCTGGTTTCCCCATGTCAGAATGCCGTCCCATTGGCTCCCTGCATGGTTCTCACCTTTCCCTAACTTAACACCCCAACCCCACAGTCACTTCTTGGAGTTCAGGATCAATCTCACCGATGCATCTTCCGACTGTCTTATGTGGTCACCATCACCCCATCATCACCACCACATGACTCTCCATCCCAGCATCCAGCATCCTACATAGTTTATGGAATGTTTTGGTTTATGTCTGCTGAGAAATGGAAGCCTAGATGGGATTAAACATGCAAGAGATTTATTGGGGGAATTGCCTGTGGAGGATAAAGGCAGAGGGAGCAAGAGGGAGTGAGGAGAGCCACCAGTTGCAGGTCTGACATCTGTGATAGGGAGGACAAAGAAAAGAAGGGTTGTTGGGTAGGAGGAGCCTGGAACTGCAGCAAGTTCAGGGAAAGTCTTAGCCAGGCCCATGGGGAATCTTTGAACCAAAGTCATCTATTGGAGGAATCCTGCTTCTAGAAAGAGTGGGCCTTCAGTAGTACCCTGTCATGCTCAGTTATGAGTTGGGGGCCCACAGCTTTGGTCTTGGTGCAAGCTTAATGGTGGTTCCAGAAGGGCAGCAGCTGGAACTTTTGGTCACTCATGCTCTCTGCAGTTATTTAACTGCGGGATGCATTCTCATGGTTGTCAATGATTTTAAAAAATATTTTATTTATTTATTTGAAAGAGAGAGAGTGGGGGAGGGAAAAAGGAAGAGGGAGAGAATCCCAAGCAGGCTTCGTACCCAGTGTGGAACCCAATGCAGGGCTCGATCTTACAATCCTGAGATCATGACCTGAGCTGAAATCAAGAGCGGGAGGCTTAACCAACTGAGCCACCCAGCTGCCCAAATGTAATGGATATTTGTGAATGTTTGTGTCCCTACCCAATTCATATGCTGAGGACTTAATCCCCAGTAGCATGGTATTTGGAAGTGGGACCTTTGGAAGTTATTAATTAGGTTTAGATGAGCTCACGAGGATAAAGCAGGAGCAGTGGACCAGGGAGCACTGGACTTCGGTTTGCAGCATGGTGGAAATGTCACAGATATGCCAATGGAAATAAGGAGGAGAGATAGATACCCTATAGATACATATTTCTGCTGGGATTTCTTGCTTGGCTATCAAGGGGTTCCAAGTACTCTTCCCCAAAATTTTCCTTTTTGCTTCAAGTAGTTGGAATTGGATTTGTGGGTCCTATATAATGTACTCTGGGGATGTCAGAACACAGGGCAGCTAGCAGCCACCTGGCCTTAGTTCTTATAATAGGGGGGTGGGCTGTGCTAAGAGGGGTTTTATAGAACCAGAAGAAACAAGAAGAGACTTTTAGAAATGGCTAGCCCCTGCTCTGTAGCAGGCGGGCTGCATACAGAGGTCAGAGGCCGGGATAGTGGCAGGAGATAGCGCATGGAATGCAAGTGAGCTGCCTTGGGGAGCTGGAGAGCTGGAAGCGTGTTACCCCTCCAAGTTGCCTGGCTCGACCTGCTCTGTCCTGTCAGGCAGAAGGATCATCCAGTGATGGGAGGAGTCAAATACAGTTTTTTCCACTGAAGACTTCTTGAGATTCAACCTAAATCAATCACCTGACATTTGCAGGTGGTTCTGTAATATAGTTATTGATAATTTATTAAGTATCATTAAGGTGAAATAAAGGAGGCACCCATGAAAGGAACAGCATAGGGACGCTGATGAGCGTAGCAAACTGACCAAGGGTTGCTCCAGAGGAGGAGACAGGAGGAGTGGAATGCAATGGAAATGAGAGCACAGTAGGATGGAATGATGAAGGGGAGATCATTGGAGGTAGTGTCTGTGGTATCCAAGGAGATACTACAAAGGCTAGAAGCAGGTGAGAGGAGCAGAAAGATACTCTATATTTTTTCTTAGGTGGGAAAAGGGATAGAGAGACATATGTGGGTATTTAATCATTCATCTTTATTCACCAGTATCCATGAGCACCTACTCTAGCCAGACGCCCCTTAGGTACTGATGATCCACGGTTACCAGGATCGCCTGCACTGCGGCGTGCAGGTCTTTCTCCCAAGCCCCAGTGCCATCTTTAGAGAAGCACTGAACGTGGGCTGAGGGCTGTGATGGGGAGATACCATGGCACATTAGAGGCTCCATCATGAGGAGATAAGGCAAGAGGACACAGGAGAACGGCCTTCACACAGGCCCACTGTGGCAGGGAAGGCTAGCTAAGCCCTGAAACCCATCCTTCCCTCAAAGCAAAGAAGCAGCTGCCTAGCCAAAAACTATAGCTTCTTTTGCATTCAGGTGTGGCCATTGGGAAGACTTGCCACAGGGATATGAAGACCAGTGAATGGAGGCTACTTCCAGGACAGGACTTTTTAAAAAGTCATAGACTCATCTTTAGTTGTAGCATCCAACATGTTTGTATTTATTTATTTTTATTTTTTAAGATTTTTTATTTATTCACTCATGAGAGA
The DNA here is from genome assembly GCF_003254725.2 of Canis lupus dingo. Lineage (NCBI taxonomy): Eukaryota > Metazoa > Chordata > Mammalia > Carnivora > Canidae > Canis > Canis lupus. The sequence continues at coordinate 2,867,655 of NC_064261.1, read as the reverse complement.
CACAGAGAGAGAGAGAGATAGAGGCACAGACACAGGCAGAGGGAGAAGCAGGCTCCATGCAGGGAGCCCAATGCAGGACTTGAACCCGGGACTCCAGGATCAGGCCCTGGGCTGAAGGCAGGCGTTAAACCGCTGAGCCACCCGGGGATCCCCGACATGCTCGTATTTAATAACACCCAGCTATATGACAGCAAGTTCATCCCGTTTCTAGTTACATGATGATGTAATGAAATTCAAACAATTTTTCATATCTCTATTATATTAATTTTTACCATGAAATATAGCATATATGTGTATTTTTAAATTACTAACTACTTTCAAAAATATTATATAAATACTTATCCCTCAACTAAGAAAGATGCATGGGATTCCAACAACAAAAAGCAAACAACAATCTCCGCTGCATAAACTCACATACAAAAACGACAAATCACACTAAGCAACGATCCACTGTGAGAAAAGAGAGTCAGCAGAAGCATCTAAATAGGGACATGAGATCATGCAACAATCTGAAGGAGGCAAGAAATTAGCTACATTTAAAATTGTGAAAGAGATAAGATATGGAATAGAAACCATTAAGAAAAGGACTGGGGTCAGGGGCGGGGGGACAAAGAATTAATAGGAAAGAAGGAAATGGAGAAAAGAGGAAGGGACATTTTTAAGCTAGTTAATTCAAAATCTAAGGGGCGCTTGGATGGCTCAGTCTGTTGAGCGTCTGGCTCTTGGTTGCCGCTCAGATCATGATCTCAGAGTCAAGTGATCGAGCTCCAGGTCAGGCTCTGTGCCCAGTCTGCTTGAGATGCTCTCTCCCTCCTTCCTGCTCCCCCCGCCCCTCCCCACCTCGCTCCCTCTGCCCCTCCCCCCACTCATACATGCGCGTTCTCTCGCTCAAATAACAAATCTTTTTTTAAAAAAAGGTACCATCTTAAGTTCAGATAGAAAAATGAACAAGACATAAGAAGACAGGAACGTTGAAAAGAAAGAGGGTGAGCAGAGGAGGACGATGGAAGGAGAAAACTCAGCACCAAGTTAAATTAACAGCTAAGTGGAGAAATATACTGTACTTATTGCCAAAAAAGTAAAAGATAACAGTTCACCAAGAAAGATGACTGGTTTCTGGCCTTGACACCTAAGAAAAATTTATTTTGGAAACAGTTTTAAATAAGATGAATTAAGTAGCATCGTGAACTCTGTCCTCAACAGTAGATGTACTGAAAATGCAGAGGGTTTGCATATGCTTTTGGTTGCTCGGTCCTTGATGAAAGCTGAGGACATGACTTAAATCATAAAAGAAATTCTCCAGAAAGTAAGGATGACACAACTTGCTTTTAGGATGACAAACCTTACTAGAAGGAAAAAAAAAAAAAAAAAACCTAAACGCAGTGACACTATGTAATAATATACATATTATGAAAATGCCATAACATTTGGAAACAACAGAGAAAATCTCACTCTAATTCTGGGTTTCTCAACCTTGGCACTGTTGACATTTTGTACTGGATGATTATTTGTTGTTGAGAGCTGCCTCAGTGTTGTAGGATGATTAGCAGCACGTCTGGCCTCTGCCCAGTAGAGGCCCACCCCATACACCTCTTCTAGCCAGTGAACAACCAAAAATGTCGCTAGGTCTTGTCCAAAGTCCCCAAGAAGCAAACATTAACCCTAGGTGGGAACCACTCTTCTAATCATATCAAGTAAAGACAACTTCATCTGAGTAGTCCATATCTCATGGTAGTTCTATCTACATGATACACATACTGTACCCTATGTTTTCCATTCAGAGAATGTTGTGGATGGCTAGTGCAGACCTGCTATCCGAGAAGGATACCCAAGACTTTTGTAAACTCCCAAATCAGTAAATACCACTTTAGTATATAACAGCTCCCATAATTATGTTGAGAATAGAGATGGGGGGTGAGTGAAACTGCTCCAAGGTTCAGACCACGAGCCGTTAGCAAGGTTCATTCAGCAACTCAAGTATCTGGGTGTCCCCTCTTCAACCTCGCAGCTCACTTTAATCAAATTTGTCTCAGCTACACTACAAATCAGTATAAGTCAAGGGTTCCAGGGTCTCTCTGGAGTACTTCAAACAGTGGATCTAAACTCTTCAAACGCCAAGGGACTGCTGTGGATCCCAGGGCCTGTGCTGCAGACACGTTAACAATCCTGGGAGGAAGGATAGAGGTCCATGAGCTCTTGCGGGGTAAAGCCTCAGAGGGCATTCATTTATGTAAGATAAGGCCATAAGGCCTGTACATTTTTTAAAGTGGTTTGTTTTATAGATAAAATTTTTTCAAAATATAAGAAACGGGCAGAAGAGTGAGATTTGGAAGTTAGGGTGCAAGCAGGACCCCGGTACTCGATGTTTCGCATCACCTCTGAGGCCCCTAAGACTTTGTACAGGTGTAACCGAGCCCAGGAGCTGCAGACCTAGCCTGGGAAGTTCACCGTCTGCACAGAAGAAGGCACTGCAAATTGTTTCTGGTCATAGATGCGCTGAGGGGCCGCTTCGATTCTGGACCTCAGAAACAATCTGAACCTAATCTCAGACAAGGCCATGCATGAAAATACTCTCCGGTGTAGACAGAGCATGCTAGGACAGAGAAGCAGATGGGATTGGAATAAGAAGATCTTTGTTCCAATGAGGACTTTGCTCCTGACAGCCTTGCCTTCCTAAATAGTGGTTTAACTCCTGCCAAGTCCAGGTTCACTGCAGACCCAAGGCCGCTGCGTTTTGAGAAAGAAATGACAATAAAGATTGTGAAAAAGTATTCTGAAGGCTTTAGAGTGCCAGGCTCGTGCGGCAGTTTCATCGACTCCCAACACCCCTGTGCCACCAAGTCACGGAGAGGAGGGCATCATTCCACAGGGATGATGGGGCAGCTTGTGGCGCCGCTTCCCTCTCAAGCTGTAGAAGGCCAGAAGCAAGGGTAACTTGCAGACCTGGGGATTAAACCGGAATGTGTTTGTCTTTGTGCTTACACCCAGAGGGTAAAGTGAGATGGTGAAATGACAGGAAAGCTGTTCACAAAGTTTTCAAATCATTGAAGCCTTTAGTCCCCTCTTGGCCTCACGTCCCATGGCCCAAAACTTGATGATGCGGAGCAGAGAGGAAAACACAGCATTTTGTGCCTCTGTCACACAAAGGGACTCCTCCGAGAGTCACCTAATGTCTCTAGACCTCGGCTCTCTCACTTGTCAAACTGGAAATTTGAGGAGTCAATTCAATGGTTTGTATGCCATCGATACAAAGCCTTTTGCAAATAACAGGTATTGGCAATTTTTTTGTTTGCTATCTGCTCCACTGGGACTTAGTATAAAGATAAGTGAGGAAGGTCAGAGATACAAGTGAATAAAGAGGAACTTGAGAGTTGCCTCTAGATTTTCAAAATTTGTTGAACTGAAGTTTAGCTAGAAGTTGAGATCTATTTCGCTGCCAGAAAAAATAAATGTTTGCACATCAACATAGGTGAATCTCAGTATGTTTTGTGCAAAAAAGAAAGTCTCAAAAAAGTACACAGAATACAATTCCATCTATATAAAATTCAGGGATACATGCACACCAATAACTGCCTAGTGATATGTACTTCTGTAGTAAAATTAGAAATAAAAGTGTAGGAGTGGTAATATGTTGGGGAGGGTATAAAGGGTATCTTAAAAGGTACAGAGATATATTCCTTAAGTGGGATGGTGGGTGCAAGCATGAGCATTTTATTATTTTCTTTTAAACTTAGTTTATTGGGGTGCCTGAGCAGCTCAGTCAGTTGAGTGTCTGCCTTCAACTCAGGTCATGATCCCAGGGTCTTGGGATTGAGCCCCGCATCAGGCTCCCTGCTCAGCAGGGAGTCTGCTTCTCCCTCACTCTCTGCCCCTCATCCACCCCCAACCCAATTACATTCTCTCTTTCAAATAAATATTTTTAAAAATATTTAAACTTATTTTATTTTTTTAAGATTTATTTATTTGAGAGAGAGAGAGTGCACGCACAAGTGAGCAGGGGTGAGGAGGGGTAGAGGGAGAGGGAGAGAGACTCTCCAGCAGACTCCCTGCTAAGTCCAGAGCCCAATCCTGGGATTGATCCCAGGACCGGAAGATCATGACCTGAGCCAAAATCAAGATTTTGAAGGCTTAACTAACTGAGCCACCCAGGCGCCGCTAAACTTAATTTAAATAGCAATAGTTTAATAAGAATATAGTTATTTAAACAATATAGATCAGCATATATGTATATACACACATACAGTATCTATAGTATATATATATTATATATATATACACACATTCGGTATATACTATATACATAATAAAACAATTTTAAAAGATTCGCCATGCTTCTAGAATCATACCATAATAAAATCTTATTGATATAACTTTTTTTTTCCCTCCTAACTTGTTTATGGCTCATCTGGGGCCATCAATAAGCCTCATCTTGTACCAGTGTCCCTCTCCTCCCCTACGCTCTGCCCATTACGGAGGTCTCAGGTTCTCACCTGTGCCCAGCACCTGCTGCCTATCTGTGGGGCTTGGCACCTGCTGTTCCTCTGCCCAAGGGGCTCCCTCTCCAGTCTCTCATCCTTTGGGCTCAGCTAAACCATCATTTCTTTTAGGAAGTCTTTCTGACTGAGTTAGGTTCTCCTGTGACAAGCTTCCAGAGTATCCTGCATGTCTTCTTCCTAATATTCATCACACTTGTAAATACTTAATTTATGTCTTTTCAACAGACTGTAAACCCTAGGAAAGCAATGCCACATCTGTTTGGCTTACTGCTGAATCACTAGCGTCTAGTTAGTGAGCATCTAGTGAGCATGCAGTAATATGTGTTGAATGAATGAATAATGAATGGATGGATGGATGGACGGATGGGTAGATAAATGCCAAAGCCAAAGGATCCCCCCTGGCAGGTATGAATATGAGATTATAAAATAAATTTTATTGGCTACACTTTGGGCATTGCTTCATCTGCTCTTTTCCAGGAGCTCAATGAACGATTAGCACCAGCTTTAAACAGCTGAAAGAGTTGTCACCAAGATTTACCTTCGTCGTATTTAATCTGGTCTAGCAGTTGCTTCTCGCCAGTTGTAGTAAGTTGGGATTGGCATGGTGATGTCACTTTAAATGCCTCTATGAAGTCTTCTTTCACTGCTCTGTTAAAAAAAAAAAAAAAAAGAAAAGAAAAAAAAAAGGCAGGTTCCTCTCAGAGAGGGGCACGGGATAATGTATTATCTGAGTTATCACTGTTCAATCAAAAAGTACATGAAGGAGCCACATAATTCATTTGGACAGCAATCACCACGGAGTTATGCAGGTCTCTCGTGTAGGTGATGAAACAGCCAAATTCCCTGACAGTGGTGAATTACTCCTTGTGTCACTAATAGCAATGCCAAAAGAAGTGTCAAGGCTACAGACATGGAGCATGGGGGGCTCTTCAAACTGCACGAGTAAAAATGTGATATGTTTTATTGCTTTCTTTTAATCTTGATCATTGAGGTTTTAAAATGAAATTACAGGGATGCTAAGCCTAGCCAATGGGTAGGGTGATTCATTTCTACTTGGCAATGGCACTAGTATGGTGGCTTCCGTCCAGGCCAAGCCTGGGCTGAAACCCCGGTGCCTCGCCATTCCACCACCATCCCCACGGCTCAGCTGGCACCTAAGATCCTAACAAAGGATGCATGACATATGGGAATTTTTTTTCTTTTTTCATCCACAGTCAAACCACTCGCCAAATATATATCTCTTTCTCTCGCAGTTAAAATACTGACCTGATGTAATAAAATCACTGATTTTTAAGAGCCTTGTAGTACGAGAAAGAGACGCTAACATGAATTTGAAATCTGGTGATTAGGAAGTGTTTTGAATGGCCTTGAGAACTGCAGGTAAAACATAAAATTATACTAATATTCTTGTTTAGTTAAACTTTTTAATGTTTTAAAAAGCCCTTCATAATATTATGGATAAGTAAATTCTTGGGCCTGATTTCAATTTGGGTCAAATTCCAACTCATAATGTTACACACATAAACCTTCTCCTTAACAGCCCATAACATTAAACTGAAAACAGAATTCTTAAAGCACGCTCTTATGCTGTCTATCCATGAAATAAGCATTATGGACGTTCAACAGATGTCTTTAATAGACATTGTTATTAAAAAGAATATTAAGTAAAATAAATTTAGACTGCTAGTCTAGCACAATTATTAAAGGAATACTGCTCCCTGTTCAGATAATCTCATCTATACTTAATTGGGAAGGAAAAAAAAATTCAGTGGACATTATTACCTTCTGGTAGTAGCCATGTACTCATTTACCCCTCGAGCTCATTATCCCAGATTAGGATTTGTTAGTGCCTCCTCGTATGCTCTAGCATAAGCCTCAATTCTCAGGAAATTAAAAGTTGGTCAGGAGAAAAAAAAAAAAAGAACTCCAGTTAACAAGCATCAGTCTAAGAGCAAATTCCTTATAAAAATCTTGGGGGGAAAATTTCAGCTCTTTTTCAGTTATGAGTGCCAAAAAAAAAAAAAAAAACAAAAACGTTTTGTGGTTTCAGGCACTTTTAAGTTTTATAATTTGAAAATAAGTTAGGCTTTCAGCAGAAAAAAGAAAGTTCCAAGTCCATAATATGGATTAATGCCTCTGGTTTGTTTTGAAGATGACACAAAGCTAGTGAGAACAACCAACCTATTTGCTGGGAAATATGCTGTAGTGTGCATGAGCATTTCAAAATAACACTATCAATCTGCGCCAGAACTGAATTTTGGTTTCTGCCTTCAGGCCTGTAATATGAAAAATGTTATCCACCCTAGTTAATTAGGTAGTGATGGGAATTTGCGTGCCATCTCCCATTCTAGGTGTTAAAGGAAAGGGAAGGGCCACTTACCTGACCAAGGGTCTGTCCCCAGGGCTCGGCTGACGAGGAGGCGAAGCGGAGGGTCGGGCCACCAAGGCGGTCTAGACACCGTCGTTCTTTGTTGGCAGAGGAAGCACGAGAAGGGGGCCCTGGCCAGGATCGCCGGCTGTGGGGCCTGAGGCTCCGGGCCTCCCCCGGCCTCCCCTAGCCTCCCCGCCCTGGGCCGCGGCTCCGTGGACCTCGGTCGATGGACCCTCGGCCCTGGAGTTCATTGGCTCAGGGACTCGGGAAAGCCAACGGGCCTCCCTCACCGACCTGTAGGAGGAGGGGAAAGAAATAGACGCTCAGGATAGTTGTCGGGGCTGCGAGGAAGGGGCATTGGGGAGTAGGAAGGACCAATAAATGTCGCCGGCCTTCCTCCTCTTCCCCCTCTCCTTCTTCCTCCTCTTCCCCCTCTTCTCCTTTATCCTCTTCCCCTTCTCTTCTTCTCCTTCTTCCTCTTCCCCTTCTTCTCCTTCCTCCTCTTCCCCTTCTCCTCCTTCATCCTCTTCCCCCTCTTCTCCTTTATCCTCTTCCCCTTCTCTTCTTCTCCTTCTTCCTCTTCCCCTTCTTCCTCTTCCCCCTTCATCCTCTTCTTCTCTTTCATCCTCTTCCCCTTCTCCTCCTTCCTCCTTCCTCTTCCCCCTCTTCTCCTTTATCCTCTTCCCCTTCTCTTCTTCTCCTTCTTCCTCTTCCCCTTCTCCTTCTCCTTCCTCCTCTTCCCCTTCTCCTCCTTCATACTCTTTCCTCTCTTCTCCTTTATCTTCTTCCCCTTCTCTTCTTCTCCTTCTTCCTCTTCCCCTTCTCCTTCTTCCTCTTCCTCCTTCGTCCTCTTCTTCTCCTTCATCCTCTTCCCCTTCTCTTCCTTCCTCCTCTTCCCTCTCTTCTCCTTACTCCTCTTCCCCTTCTTCTCCTTCATCCTCTTCCCCTTCTCTTCCTTCCTCCTCTTCCCTCTCTTCTCCTTACTCCTCTTCCCTCTCTCCTCCTTCCTCCTCTTCCTCCTCTTCCCCTTCTTCTCCTTCATCGTCTTCTTCTTCTTCTTCTTCTTCTTCTTCTTCTTCTTCTTCTTCTTCTTCTTCTTCTTCTTCTTCTTCTTCCTCTCCCCCTTCTTCCCCTTCTTCTCCTTCCTCCTCTTCTCCTTCTCCTTCTCCCTCTTCCCCTTCTTCTCCCTCTCCCTCTTCCCCTTCTTCTCCTTCTTCTCCTTCTTCTCCTTCTTCTCCTTCTTCTCCTTCTTCTCCTTCTTCTCCTTCTTCTTCTTCTTCTTCTCCCTCTCCCTCTTCCCCTTCTTCTCCTTCTTCTCCTTCTTTTTCTTCTTCTTCTTCTTCTTCCTCTTCCCCTTCTTCTCCTTCCTCCTCTTTTCCTTCTTCCCCTTCTTCCCCTTCTTCTCCTTGTTCCTCTTCCCCTTCTTCCTCTTCTCCTTCTCCTCCTTCCTCCTCCTCTCCTTCTCTTCCTCTTCTTCCTCCTCCTCCTTCGCAAATTCCAAACCTTGCTTCCCAACTACCTGTAGGTCACACTTCAGAGGAAGCATCTAAAAACATAGATGTGACTACATTGTACGTGTAGGAAGCTAGCAAGTGGCAACAATGAGCTTTTACTTGCATACATTTTATGGAAGCTGACCACAGAATTCGCTAGAGCAGCAGCAGTGAAAAGGGGGCCACGGAGGAACTCAGACAACCTGGTTTCTAACCTCAGCGACCCCCCACCCCATTTACAGCTTGAGCAAGCTGCCTGAGCCTCTCTGAGCCTCACTTGTTTTTGTTTTTTATTTAATCTGAAAAGTTGATGGGTAAATCTTACCTACCTCACACAGTTCCTGGGAGGACTCAGCTGGAAGATAGATGTGGAAACATCTTGAAAACTATAAAACACTCAGGTGAAATAAATTAGAGTATTTTTTATCATTTTCATCATGCTCAAAGTCACTTATGATGACAGATTTCCATATCTATAATTTTTCCCTGAAAGTTTACTCATATTTGGAACAATTGTTATTTATTACTCACTTATTAACAGACATAAAATTAGTTCCGATGGCAGCCTTTTGCTAACAATAAGACAAAAATGGAATCATGGGTTAGTAGTGCTGGAGAGCTTGTCTTCTTTTTCTTTGAAAAGTTGAGACTTCACAATTTGTTAGAGCAAAGTTGTTGCTTAATAACTGTTCTACTAAAGTTCAGCGAATTGTACTTGATGTTCTGGCTTTTATTGCTTACACAGAATATGTGCTTTCCACCCGGCCTTATTAAACACACACACACAACCTGGTATGACCAAAATGGTCCTACTAATATGGGAAGAATAACTACAGAGAAATTCAATTTGCCTGAAACTTCAGGGTTTCAAGAGCTAATTCCAAGTGACAGAGTTATTGAGACATTTGACCAAGAGAAGAACCTTATCTTAGGAAAGACAAACATTTTGTGTAAACACACTGGTTCCTTCCCCTGGCAAGGTTGTTTATGCTTAGTCATTGGGAAATTTTCAGCTGCACTTTGATCAACACGGCTCAGTAATTATCAAGACATTGACTACCTAGAGCCACAGTAGAAAAGAAAAAGCTTGACCTACTTGTACAGCGGACACTGGAAGGAATAACTCAAGTTGATGAAATGCCACCCCTTTATTTTGTGATCACACCTAGTATAGCCTCCCTGATCTCAGGTCTGCTCTGCCCGAGAAATAAGGAACTTTGAAGGTAGAGTAGAATTATGATTCAACTCTCTGCTTTATTCAATGCCATCCAAACTTCCAAAATTCCACGGCTTAATACACTTTCTGTCCACTAACCTTCAAGGAAGCAAACAATGCATGATGAAGTGTGATCACCACCCAGGTAGGAAGTCATTGTCTCTCAGCTCCACATCCACCCTCAAATTTTTGGCTTTCTGATGCTGGAGCTGGGACTCCATAACCTACACTTTTCCTTTTCAAGCAGCTCCATGTTAGGCTCTGAAAATCAAGAGCACCACAGGGAGCCTTCAAGGCTGGAGTAGAAGGGACTAACTCCTTTGCCTTTGCTCTTTATTGGCTTGATTGGCTGCTGTCAATGCCAAGAGCACCACCCCTGCAGGCCCACTTCTTCACTCAGCAGAAGCAGTTCTTTCCCACAGCAGTGAGGGAATCCACTACTGAGTTTGCCCCAACACTTGCACAGCCAGCCTATGGTTTCTGTCTCCCAACTAGACCCTCACTGACACACCGGCTGACAACCTGAACTCATATGTTAAACTCCCATGATAGTCTCTTGTAGGCAACATCTACTGTATTTATGTGCCCAGAAAACAATCTTTTTATTGTGGCAGAGCTCCCCAAACTTCCTCTCTGTCGAGGTAGTGCAGGCAGGACTGGCTCTACCCTTTGTTCCAGGGGTAGGCTGCTGGTGACTCAAGTCTAACAAAAGAAATGATTGTCTGGCCCACCCACAGAGCCTGGTTTGGTGGGTGAACATGTCCTCCAGATGTATTTGAAATCAGTGTCACCTTTTTAAACTTGCAAGTTTAAAAACTTGCAGACCCATAAATTATCATTCTTTAAAAAAAGCCTAGCCTAAGTTGTGTGTTTTTCACCGAAAAGCTGTCAAACAAAAGGAATGAATCTTTACCATTGGTTCTTTAGCAGAAATTTGGTGGATGTGTGGGTTGGGTGCAGACAACACTCTGTGGCCTCCAGAGTATGGAACTGGTAGTGGAGGCAGGTGCACACCTCTCATGGTCCTCCCCCAGCCTACAGCCTGGGACTTTCATTGCCAATTTTCTCGTAGGACTAATTGCATACGACCATTTGCCGATCAAAAGAGCCTTGGAGTAGTGGCTGAGGATTTGACATCCATAATAGGAGACCAATAGAACTTTCTAGATGCCACATTCTAATTGATAATTTGGCTTACTTACCTTACATGATGATGGAGACAAGACTAAAATACTTCCTCATATTATCTTCTAAATATGGCATATCTGATACTAGCATCTAAGAGAGAAGTAGGAAAAGAGTAGACATTCATTAAATACCACCGTAGATAGATACTGGGCTAAGCAATTTCATTTTACAACCAACCCAGGAAATATGTGTTATCACGCACTTTTTAAAGATGAGAAAAGTGAGGTTTGGGAGGGATAAGCAACTTGTTCAGGTCATAGACTAATAGATTCAAATCTAGTTCGCTCTGACATTGGCGTCCATTCTCTCTCTCCACATCAGGAAGGGGAGTCAACAGATAGTTCAAAGAGAAATGATTGCTGAAAATGTCTTGTGTCCTACTTTTCTTGTTTCTCCACACCTAAAGCCTCAGAGCAGAAGTGTGGCTAGAAACTTGTTCTAAAGCATCACTAAATCAGACAGGAATTTATCCTGTGTATTTGGGGAAGCAAATCCAAAAGCAATCGTATTTGGAATGTTAGAAAAGTCTCAGCTTGCTTCTAGTCTAGCCACAAATAAATAGAAGTTTATCTGGGCAAAATGATTTACTATCATTCATTAGTGTATTTTATACTTCACTGAACTTAGATAGGCAAATTATATATACATTTTACATATAAGCAAAACATGTCAGATGTCAGGACTCAAAATATGTATTTAATTAAAAAAATACATCTCTTAAAACCAAAGCCCTAAATACATATTAAACGATACCCTAATCTGAAGGTAAATGAGACACACCACCTAACAGACATGAAATGACCCACATACACGGGAATACCTCCATTAATGAGGCAAATGCATCCCCCCAGCACATTTTAGGGTCGGAAATTTCATTATCTGATGAAGAAGTAACACAGAAGTCATAAGGACCCATCCAAAGAGGACACAGAAGAAGTGGGTATGGTATGAAATTACTAAATATTAACCAAAATGATATTGAGTAGGCTGCCAGAAAACAAGATTATGGAAGTTCTAAGCCAGAGAGAGAGGAGTACGAGGGGGTGGGACTCCAAGGACTCATCTGTGTGGAGGTATAGAGGTGGGGGACAAGATTTGCAGGAGAAGCCTGCCCAGTGGCATGGACTCAGCCTAACTGGGCCACCCCAGCAGCCTCAGGATCAGCCTCGAGGAGCTGGAGCAGAGCCCCCTTGGGCAGGTTCCTGCAAGGACACAGAATATCTGGAGAAAAGAGATGGTACCTCCAACCCCCTCAAGAGCCCCCAGACCCACCGAGGGCAAGCTCAGGGTTGGAGTCACACGTCCATGATTTCACTTGTTCCACATTATTGCCCCATCTATCTGCAAGGCCTTCTATAAAAGGGAGGGTCCTTCATTATCCCATTAGAATTCAAAGACCAAGCACATGGGGATGCCTGGGTGACTCAGTGGTTGAGCGTCTGCCTTCAGCCCAGGGCGTGACCCCTGGGGTCCCGGGATCGAGTCCTCCGTCGGGCTCCCCGTGTGGAGCCTGCTTCTCCCTCTGCCTGTGTCTCTGCCTCTCTCTCTATGTGGCTCTCAGGAATAAATAAATAAAATCTTAAAACAAAGACCAAGCACATTTACCTGGTTGAGGCTCCGCCTCGACTCTGAGTGCCCCTTATCAATGAATAGGACCATCAGGATCTGAAAATGCCGGCCCCACACTTGGTCTGCCCTCGCAAAGACAAGGAGGTGGGGAGCTGGGTTGACCCAAGGCAGCTGCAGGGGCAGAGGAGGCAGCCAGGGGTGATGAGACTCCAAAATGAGAGGCTGGGGAACCCCTACATCTTTGCTGATTTCTTATTTATGCCATAAACCGTGCAGGACAAACACACTCTATTCACTGAGGTATTTTTGTCCCATGCAGCTGCGGGGCTTAGCAGGAGCTTTGCTGTCGAGCCATATGACTCATGCCAACACTGCTGCCTATGATTTATGAAGACTTAAAGAAAAAGAGAACAGCCAGCTTCATTATGAAGGAGCGTCGTTTCCAGGGAATTCATTCGTTGAGGATCGGGGTGCCATGTGGCCCCCTCTCGCCTGCTCTCTGACCCAAGCGGTGGTGGGCCCCGCTCCCCCTGCCCCACTCCCCGATGACACAGGCCGGACCCCTCTGGTCTAAGAGGACTGATGGCTGCAGCCAGAGGTTCCAGGGCCTTCGGCTGTCCGGGAGGTCTACTGACTGACCAAGGTCCTGCTTGGGGCCAGGCCTGCTTCCCCCAAAGACACAGTCTGCAGCCCCAGGAGTGGGGAAAAAGGCTGAAAAGGGACCAGGTTTTGCTGGTTTGCAGGCTGGTCCCTCCCGTCGGACCCTCTCACCTCCCTGATTAGGAGACTGGCCCGCATGATTTTGGGAAATGCTCCACCGGGAGCATTCAACAAGGCATTTTCCCAGCCGCACCCCAACTTCCTACCCCAGAGTGCCAGAAAGGGAAGGGCTAGGGTCTCTTACCCCAAATGGTTTCTGACTCCGACCTTGGAAACTTTCCACACTGGATTTCTTTTTTAAAGATTTTTTATTTACCTATTCATGAGACACAGAGAGAGAGAGAGAGACGGAGACACAGGCCGAGGGAGAAGCAGGCTCCCTGCAGGGAGCCCCACGTGGGACTCGATCCCAGGACCCTGGGGTCACGCCCTGAGCTGCAGGGAGACGCTCAACCACTGAGCCACCCGGGTGCCCCATTCAAGCTGGATTTGACCAGTCTTGTCTTTTCCTACTTCTTTCCCTGTTTTAGCTTTCACTTTCAAACAAGGCCAAGCTCACCCTTTCTCCTTGAAAAATGGGAAAATCGGGCCAGTTGAGAGTGGAGGTTTGTGGCTATAACACATAACAGCTGCCTGATGGGAAGGAAAGCCACTTTGGTAATATCCTGTTTACCTCCTCCCAGGAATGCTCCGCTGCCCATCGATACCCTCGCCACAATAGGGCGGAATGTAAGTTCATAAGAATTTGTGAATAATAACGTGGTCACAGAGCTTGAACTCTGGATGCTTTCACCGTAAATTAAATTGTGAGACGCTCTGGATAAAGTTTGTATTCACGTTGTCTGACTTATTAATAAGATACACAGTGGATCTGATTCCTAGGAAAGATGAGAATAAGGCAGATTTGGAAATTTTATAAAAAGGAACATGAAATGATAAATGTCATACATTGAAAATATGTACCACCTGCCAGCAAGGTTTTATCTTAAACTGGAACATAAAATAAATAAATGAATAAAAGTTTTAGTACGATGCCTTGTTTTCCAGCAAAAGTGTTTAAAACCCTGTTCTTTGTTTTTCTTTGACCATAGTTAGCTTGGCGACAGTGCTTGCAGTGTGGCTTTTGGTTTATTTATTTAATTTTTGTGTGGTCCAGTCCCTGCCCCCACCAACACACACACACAAAGGACCTGAACAATTGGTTACAGGTAGTTGTTGTAATCTCTCCCCCTGGAAGCTTTGAAGGTGCTTCCCGCAGCATCAAAGTGCTTCATTGCTCTGCGCATCTCTGCCCAACTTCAAAGCCTCACTGCGGGAATTCGGAGTGTAGTGTACCCTGTAGTTCTAAAGGACCTATTACTCTCTATTTATCGTGCAAATTTTTATGGAGATGCCCTGGTATCTTTCTTGACTCACTACTTAGTGTCATAGTAGTTCCCCTGGCTCTGATTAAGAACTGTCTGGGGGGAGGGGGGTGCCTGGCTGGCTCAGTGGGTGGGACCTGCCACTCCTGATCTCAGGCTTGTGAGTTCAAGCCCCACGTTAGGTGTAGAGATTGCTTAAAATAAAGTCTTGCCCAAAACAGAGCTGTCTAGGCAAATTATCTAAAGGAATAGGTTAGGGTCAGACTGCCTGAAACTAATCCGGCGGGCTGCTGTCCTTTCAACGTCTCTGATGCCGCACCCTGTTCAACTAACTATAAGTTCTTACCAGCCAGGTGGCCGGGGAGCTCTCCCTAAGGAGCCGAAAGGAAGCAGATCGCTTGATTTAAGTTGTGGCTAAAGAAAAAAAAAGTTTCATGTTTTATAAAAATTATCAGTAGAGGATCCTGAAAGGAACAGAAGTCCTGGGATACGAGAGCAAGTAGATGCTGTCGAGGAGAAGGACCAGGTGTCTGATAGAAGCGTCTGCAGTGATGGAAACGTTCGTAATTCTGTGCCATCCAACGTGGGGGCCCCTAGCTACACGTGGCTGCTGAGCACTTGAGATAATTCCAGAATGACTGAAGAGCTGAATTTTCAGTTTTGATTTTCATCAATTTTAAGTGTTCTAAAGGGTAAGTGTCTATATTTGTATTGAACAATGTAGTTCTAGGAACAAACGCTGCATGTTATGTGCATGAGTGGGAACTCTAGGACTTCGGGTGGAGGAAGGAGGAGAGTGGGAAGACAAACCATTGCCTACCTGCATCCTCCTGGGGAAAAAAAATCCTTTCGACCTGTCGACGTAATGGCTCCACCCAGGTAATAAGGAGATCCTAGCAATCAGACCTGAAAACGATAGTGTCATCATTTATCTTCATTAATCATTAGGGAACACGGCTGCCGGCCCGCACACAGGCTGGCACTTCCCGGCTCCCGCCTACTGATGGATGACATTTCAAGTAATCTGTGGTCGGCAACGGACAAGGGGGAAAGGTAATGGCATTGCCTCCTCATTTGCCAGCCCAAGCCGATAAGTGTCATTGTGCGTGGCTGTCACTTTTACACGTCAAGGCTGCCCAATACCAGGGAGGACACTCGCCCTTTCAGAGTGACA
This sequence comes from Canis lupus dingo, assembly GCF_003254725.2. NCBI lineage: Eukaryota > Metazoa > Chordata > Mammalia > Carnivora > Canidae > Canis > Canis lupus. The sequence goes on along the minus strand of NC_064261.1, from coordinate 2,852,124 downwards.
TAAATCAGCAGCTGGTGCAACAGCAGAGAGGAGGCCTCGAGAGGCCACGGGAACTTCAGGCCTGTCCCCTTGTCTGATTTGGGGCCTTGACCTTGTGCCCTGGGGTGGTAAAAACTGGGGATCAGGAAACTTTTGCTGGGAACTCCAAGCCACATGGGTGATGCAGGTGGCCTCCCTGGGGGGGGGGGGGGGCAGGACGGCCTTGTGTGCGTGGGTGGAGAAGGCCCCTGCTGGCCTGAGTCCTGGGGAAGCCCGTTCCAGCCCCTTCCTCCGCGATCGTCTTCTCGCCACGTTCTAATTAGAAAACACTGAAGACGCGCCGGAAAGGATGAAAGACTAGACATTAATACGTTTTTCTCCAAAACAGGAAAAAAGAACTTGTTGATTAAGCCACAATTCATCCTGCAAGGTTGGCTCTTTTTTTTTTTTTTTTTTGCTTTCCCACCTGGAGCAGCATCAGGGCGGCACCGAAAGGCTCGGCGGCTGCTGAAGGACTTTGTGGTCAAGGCAGATGGGCCTTTTCCGGCGTGGACTCTCTCATCCCACCCCGTGGCCAGCTGCGGCCGGGCTGCGGCAGAGGGCAGGTGGGCGGCGAGGGCGGGTGGCAGCCGGCGCTGCTCCCCGCGCTGTGCAGCAGGTGCAGGTAGGGGCGCGGGTGGGGCGCACCGAGGGTAGGTGGGCTGCGAGGGCAGGTGGGCCGCGAGGGCAGGTGGGCGGCGAGGGCAGGTGGCGGCCGGCGCTGCTCCCCGCGCTGTGCAGCAGGTGCAGGTAGGGGTGCGGGCGGAGCGCGCGGAGGGCAGGGCACCCCGGGGCGCAGGCCCCGCCCTCCATGCCCACCGGCCGCCGCGGCCCTTGTCTCCGCCTCCCCCGGCCCCTGTCCCGCTCCCCCTCGGCGGCCGCGGCTCCGGGCTCCATTGTTCCCTCGGGCCCTCCCTGGGCCTCGGGCCTCCCTGGGCCGCGGCGGCGCCTAAGGACCGGCGGCTGCGGGCTGGGCGCTGCGGACGAGGACCCCCGAGGTCCGGGACCCCCGGCCCTGGAAGGAAGCGCCCACGGCCTTGGAAGGAGGCGGGGCAGCCCTTGTCGGCCTCGAGGCTCCCAGAGGCCCGCCGCCCCGTCCTGCGCCGCAGCCCCGGTGTCTGTGCCCGGCAGGAAGCCGCCGCCTGTGCACCTGTGCACCTGGGCACCTGCGGCCGCCCCCGCCCTGCCGGCCTACTGCTGCGCCGGGGTCCCGCAGGGGGCGGGTGCAGGTGCTGGGCCCAGCCCGGGGGCGGGGGGGGCTGGCGCCGCCTCAGGGGGGCAGGCCCGGCGCTGCGGGGGGGTGGGGGGGAGAAGGCCCGGCGCTGCCTGCGGGGAGGCCCGGTGCCGCCTCGGGGGGGGGAGCCCGGAGCCGCCTCAGGTGAGGTAGGCCCGGCGCCGCGTGGCAGGTAGGCCGCGGGCCCCTATGGCGGCGGCAAAGGGGCCGCGCCCGGCAGGCCCACCCGGGGAGGCCTGAGGCTTCGGCCGGCGCGGCGCGCGGAGGCGGGGGGCGAGCAGTCCCGCCGGCCGCGGCCCCATGGCCGCTCCTCGTGTCCCCGCCTCGCGGTCCGCGGGGCTCTCGTCGCCGGGCGTCCTCGGCGCGGCCCGCCTGCTCGCGTGGGCCCGTGGGGTGGTGGCCGCTGCTCCCCGACCCTGGGCCTCCCTCCGTCCCTCCCGCTCCGGGCGACGCGGCCGAGCAGCAGGTGGCGGCGTCGGGGCCTCGGCGTTGGGGCCTCCGCCCGCCCGCCCGGCGCGGGCAGCTCCCGGGACCCCGTGACGCGGGCCCCGCGGCCTTGCGGGGCCGCCAGCGACGAAGAAGCCGACGGAGCAGGAGCAGGCGGACGTCCGAGGGCGTGGGCCGAGAATGGCCGGAGGGGCCCGGCTCCCGGAGGCTGCGGGTGGCGCCCTCGGCCGTTGCCCGCGGGGACGGAGAGACACGAGGGCGACCGACACGGGCAGAGCGCAGCCCTGGGTGACCGCGGGCCGCCGGGCGTTTCCGCGGCTGCCCCACCCCGCGTGGACCCGGCACCCAAGGCCGCTTCTCGGGTTTCTCCTCAGCGTGGAAACGCGTTTCGCGGGGGAGAGTGACGCGGCGGAAGCGGCGGAAGCGGCGGAAGCGGCGGCCGCGCGTGCTCACACCTACTTCAGTGAAAACCCAGGCCCGGCCCGGGAGGGGCCTTCGCGGACCACCGTGCCGGGAAGGAAATGTCGCTTCTCAGGGCCTAGGATCATCTTTTCATTAAAAAAAAAAAAATCTTTCCTGTGACGTTTAGAGCCCGGGCTGGGGCTTTACCCCATGAAGGGAAGCAGGAGTGTCCCGGGCCCCTTGCGGCGACCCGGCGCTTCCCAAGGACGCGTGACCCTGAGAGGAAGGCAGCGCGTCGACCCTCTCCACCAACACATGGAGCAGCCGAAGCACAAGGCGGTGAGCCAAGGTCGCCGAGGGAGCAGGCGACGCTCTGGCCCCGGGCTCCTCGCCCAAACCGGCTCCACCGCGGCTCTCGGCTCTCGCGGAAACGGCCGTCGAGCACTTCACTCCCAGGCCCGCCCGGCTAACCGGCTCCCCGGTCGGCGGGCAGCGCGCAAGCGTCCGTGTGCGAGCGGCCCTCGGCCGCCCCGGGCAGAGCCCCGAGCCCCGAGCCCCGAGCCCCGAGCCCCGAGCCCGAGCAGGAGGGCGGGGGACGGAAACCCCAGCAGACGCGGCTGTCACGGTGACGGGCAAGGAACAGGCGAGCGACGCCCGGGAAGCTCCTTGCCGCCCGTCAGCCCGGCCGTCACACGTCGGGACCTCCAGCCCTAGCACAGGGCCCCCGGAACGTACCCTGGACTGGTGACAAAATGTGAAAATTGCACGTTAACGTTCACGTGTCGTGATAACGCGGATCATCGCGGATCGGTCCACCAACTGCTCGGGGTGACGGAACATTTTTATTTTATTTTGTTTTGTTTTATTTTATTTATTTATTTTATTATTTTATTTTATTTACTTATTTATTTTATTTTTGGAGGAACATTTTTATTTGAGACTTAACATTGGGACCCAGTTTCTTTTTACATATTGCCTACTCCAACACTTACCTTTACTCTTTCAGGGTTTCATTCAGCCTGGCTCGGCCACCCACTAGCTTTGCAGGGAAGAGCTTGAGGTAAAAGCTCTCCTCCCCAGTTTCCTCTGCTGCGATGAAGAGATCATGCCAATCTCAGAACTGGGTTTTTCTTTTTTTCTTTTTTTTTTTGCTAAGACTAAGTGACTTCATGTTTATGAAAGCACAACTCCCAGGACATAGAGAGTGCTTGGTATGGAAATGCTATTTCCTTCTTCCCCATCTTTGAATATATTCCTTGTAAAGTGTTTTTTTTTTTTTAATTTTTACTTATTTATGATAGTGAGAGAGAGAGAGAGAGGGGGGCAGAGATATAGGCAGAGGGAGAAGCAGGCTCCATGCACCGGGAGCCCAACATGGGATTCGATCCTGGGTCTCCAGGATCACGCCCTGGGCCAAAGGCAGGTGCCAAACCACTGCGCCACCCAGGGATCCCATGTAAAGTGTTTTAACTGTTGGGAGTTGTTTCCTACGTTGTGCATGCAATTCAGCCGGGTGCTTAAGGAATGCGTAATGATCCCTTTCAGATAAACGAAAAAAACTCCATTTCTGAGCTGTTAAGTGATTTGCTCAGAGTTGCACAGCAAACTGGTGCAGAATTGGAAGCCTGGCACCTACTCCTGTGATCGCCTACTCCTGTGATCACCTACTCCTATGATCTTTCCAGAAACTTTTGTCTCTTGCAGCCCTTGCCTCCACCTGAAGGAAAACAGCTGGTTTACAGTTCCACCCCACGCCAATTCCAGCTCTTTGCTGCCTCTTCCTGGCCCTCCCTGCACTGAAACCCCAGCTCCAATCCCATCTTACTCCTCAGGAGCTTTCCTCTTCCTCCACCTGGGGCTGGATGGTCAGGGACTAACAATCTACATGGCACATGAGTGGAAACGAATTGGAAGGGAATGTTCTTTTAAATGAAAGGGTTGGATTAGACACCACCATACATATTATGTTGTTAAATATCTACAGCATGATAAAATCATCCCAAATGTCACCAATCCCTGGGGGACTTATTAATAATTAAGCATTTTTAGTTCACTTAGGAATGCAGATTCCATTTAACAAGAGAATGTACACTAAATATGTCCATTATATTGCAGCTTGCAACAGAGTATGTTAGAGATCGCAGCTGGGTTTCTCCAGGACAGATGACGAAGTTAATGCAAGGATCGGTCTTTTCTAAAGGCAGCGTGAGAGCCAAAAGTAGCATCCTGGATTGGTTTATAGGGTTTGTGTTTATTAGAAGTGTTTATTAGAATGACTAATAATGGAAGAGAGCCGACTTGGCAAGGGCTGGGGGAGAGCCAAGAGAAGCCCAGAGGAAATGGGATGGTCTCAAAGAATATAGGGCAAAGCAGAGACCCAAGGCCTCCAGTGGAGTGAACTATCTGCACCCCCCCCGCCCCCGCTGTCACTGTTAAGGTTTTTAAGGACTGGAATAGGCTAAGAAGGTGTCCATCTATATGTTCCACTTAATGGGAAGGCCACTTACATTTTTATTTAGCTTTCTCCCAAAAGATATATGGCCCTGGTCCTACACACACACACACACACACACACACACACACACACACACACTTTTCTTTCAAAAGCACTATTCTTTATTTGCTTTGTTTTGTTTTTAAAGATACCCGATTCTCTCTCTCTCTCTCTCTTTTTTTTTTCTTCTCTATTTCCTGGGCAAAGTCAGAATACTGAATATCTTGAAGGAAAAAAAGGGAAGCTTGAAAACTGGTTGCCAATCTTCTTTGTGTCTTTCAGAGATTAACTGTTTTTTTTTTCCCTAGTCCCACCAAAAAAGGTCCCTTTTGAAGATGATCAAGGGGGAGAGGGAGAGAGACAGAGAGAGAATGAGAAAGAGAGGTGAAATCTGGGGAAATTGGTTCATCCAGTCTTTAGTCCTGGGGCTTTTCTAACTAGCTTTGCAATGTGTGATCTTTTGGGCATGTTATTTAAACTTTTTCTCTAGGCCCCTTTCCCTACCAACAGAAGTTTCCATGATCTAGAAAACCCCGCTAAGCCTTAATGTACCAGAAATCCAGGCTTGAAGCAGGAAGGAGCCTTCCTCTCAATGGTGCCTGAAGAATTTTGCAACCTTTTAGCAGAAAAAGACTGTGGTGGATATGTTTTTCCACTTCCTTGTTTCCTGTATTGAACTACATGCAAATCGAGCTGCTTCTTTACACCCTCACTGAAAGCACCTGCCAACCTAATAAAAGAGCCATAAATGTAGTTGTAAGGGCCCCAACAAAGCAGGATCCTCTCCTGACCAGGGAGGTCAGTGGGACAGGCTGCCACCAGGAAGGAGAAACCACAGGGAAGATTGTTGGCATGTCTATTGTCACCAACCTGGGTGCCAAAGGACTCGGCAAAGTGGAGAAGCAGCAGGACTTAATATGGAGAGTGGACTTGGCCTGCCTTACGGCCTCTTCACTTTCATCCTGAAGTTATTAAGGTTCAAAGTGCAGCCAGAACTGCCTCCAGGGGACTTCTGGTCTGAAAAAGGTGTGTGTGTGTGTGTGTGCGCGTGTGTGTGTGTGTGTGTGTGTGCGTGTGTGTCTACAGGAATCACTCCCCAAGCGTTCTCTAAAACCACTCCTTCCTGGGGTGGGGTACAGGGTCCAGACAAGGGCACTGTTGAGTAGAGATTCCCACCCTACTCTCTGGAAAGAAAGGACACGGAGACAGAGGAATGTGAGCAGGAACGGGGGAGAGAGCCCAGAGGGCACAGGGAGCTATTTATCACCGAGCAAGCAGCCTTGGGAGACGCAGGGGAGGAGGGGCTGAGTTTCAAAACAAGTCGTGGACTTTGAGACTGTAAAAATGGTGGAGAAAAGATGACTTCAAGTCAAATAGATGAATAAATTCAGTTACCCTGGATGGTTTTCTTTTGCCACTAGTTTTCTCCTACTAATAACCAGCTCGTCCCAAATGCCAATGGCGTATACTCTATTTCACCATTTATAGAAGCAGATGGTAAGGTTTCTCACTTTGCCTTCACACACACACACACACACACACACACATCCCATCACCACGGCCCTGACAGTCCAAGGAATTACTTTGCTCTCTCTCTTTAAACGTCTAGAAAGCACTTTGGGTATTGTCAAGGCTAATCAATCAGAATTATGCTTATAACTAAGGGGATCTCATGACCATGGTTCATAAGTTGCTTCAGACAGGGACGGAAGGGTCATATCCAATGGGGCATGGCCTCGCCCTTCAGCAGATGAAAAAATACATGTGTACGTGTGTGTGTGTGTAGCGGGGGTTGTTACTTGGTTCAGCTGCTGTTAATTGCCCAGTCTTTTGGCTCCTGGCAAAGAAAAGCATGTTTAAAATTTCTAGGGCTCTAAGCATAATCACAGATTTTCCAAGTTTATAGGGAACCTAATGAATTCACTGCACACTGATTAAATTGTGGCCCCGAGAAGTTAGCCAAATTAAGGACGGGTCACCCAGCAGGTTAGCCACAGGTCCAGAGAAGCAACATGGGCCTCTAGGCTCCTTGTCCTGTGCTCTTTCTACGCAGGGCAGATTCTAGGAGATCCGTTTGACGGAATTTCCTTTCCACTTTGTAGCCATATAATGGGTTTATTATGCAAAGTCTTCACCAGTCCAACTCTCCCCACCTGCACCTTCGCAAGGCCACACATCTGCATAGGGACGGGGTGGGAGCACTCTGCTCCCACAGGACACTTGTTCTTTTTCATTAAGCCCTTTTTCTTTGTCCTGAGGTCAATTTCTCTTTTCCTGGCCTCGATGTCTTTTTCACCTCGGTCTACTCACATATATTAGTTTGTATACCAACACTTACATACGGTACCTGTAAGTTACGGGATACCTACTAGAGCTGAGTGCAAGCCATAGTACCTAAAAAGTCATCTAAGACTGTGTAGCCTTTCTTATGTTCTCCCTTTGTGATCATGTGAAGGGTGGGACCTTTGAATCCCATCAGTATCAAAGCTCTCCTCAAAGCTCTCCTTCACGAGGCGAGCTTACGTGACTTGCCCAAGAACAGGAGGCAGAGCTAAGAATGAAACAGTCCCCACAGAGTCACTGGCTTTTCTTCTTTCTCTCGGGCCACCAGACCGACCTGCCAAAATCGCATTCTACATCCTCGCTTCGCTCCTGTCCAACCCCTGGCAGAGATACTCACGGGCAACAAGTGGACATGACGTGAACACAGACAGGATGTGGAGAGGACAGAGTGAGGCCGGAACAACGCAGTCTGCACTGTTCAACACATTAGCCCCAAGCCATAACTAGATAGTATAATTAAGATTGAGTGAAATTAGGGGCACCTGAGTGGCTCAGTGGGCTTTTGGTTCAGGTCCTGATCCCAGGGTTCTGGAATCGAGCCTGCATCGGCCTCACTGCTCCTCAGGGAGCCTGCTTCTCCCTTTCCTCCCTGCTTGTGTTCTCTCTCCATACCTCTGTCACTATCTTTGTTGCTCTCTCTCAAATAAATAAAATCTTTAAAAAAATTAAATTGAGTCAAAAATTTCGTTCTGCAGTTGCACTGGCCACCCTTCCAAGTGCTGAATAGCCACAAGTGCCTAGTGGCTATGATATGGGAAACTTCTATCGGACAGCTCTGCTAGACCCTAGGCCATCAGGGACTAATAAATAATAATAACTACAATTCATTGAGCGCCAACAGTATACGAGGCATGATAGTTGGTGTTTTATGCCTATTTTATTAATCTCCAGAAAATCCATGAAGTACTATCATTTGCATCTGAGACAGGAAAGAACTGGTACTAAACATTCTTAATCATTTGCCCTTCATGCTCAGTAGTAACTGGCAGAATTAGAACATAGACCAGTTAATGTCAAGCTGGAACATGAACTCCAGTTTCCTATGGTGAGCCTTATAGACTGATCATACAGCTGACATTTATTGAGCACCTACTACTATGTGCCAGGCATTGTTCTCATAAGTAACATACATAAAAGGCCGGGACTAACCTACGGCTTGCAATTCCAATCTCTGTTTGCAGGGCCAGTTGCTCTTTCTAGATGGCCTCTCTCCTGCAGCCAGCTGTCAGATGCCTCTGCTTGGAAGATTCAGCTCCATTTCACCTTAGAGTTGGACAGCAAGGTCTGTTGCTTTCTTGGCCAAGCCATCATCACTAGAAGTCATCACGAAAGTCATGCTTGAGCAGATTTTGAAAGGAGTCCTTTGGCCTCCTTGGAGGGGTCCCACCTCAACTCACCAAGAGCATGCTGTTGACATTCCTTTTTTGACATTCGGTTGGCCCAGGAAAGACACCTTCAATCCTGGTGAGGTGGTTGCATTTCAGGCACTTTGGTGAACCTCTTATCCTTTAATATGAAGCAGGTCTAGTAGGCAACCCTCAGGAGCTGGCTCAAGAAGCTGGCCGTGATATTTGTGGCACTTGTCTGTAGATGTCTTTTAGTCTGGTCTAGAACTAAGTGCTACATGGACACCGTACTCCACCTGCCCAGCCTCATTAAGATAGCTTGAAATTTTTTTTTGGCTTATTTTTCTATTTCTTTGATACTTTTAGAGCATTACTGCCATCTGAGAAGCAATATCCAATGGAGGTTTTCTCTTTTATGGGTGAAATTCTTGTGACTACCAACGGGGCTTCATTGCATGAGTTAGCATTTAATCTTGGTCAGCTTGTTGACTTTTCACACTCTTAGCAGTATTATAATTCTGCGATATGGTCCAAAATCCTCTGAAGATGGTTTCAAGGGGGGTACCTCAGCGGCCACCATATCACTTCATAAATGGCTTTCAGAGGGAGTAGCCTGTGAGTTGTCAAGTTGGAAGTACCTCCCTAAGACCTTGAAACTTAGGTTTCTTGATGTACCCTTGAACAAACACTCCACCCGGGCTCAAACTATTAGTGGTGTAGACTGGCGGTGGGGAATATCTTCAAATAGATCTTCCATATATTTATGGAATCCCATTGAGTTTCTGTAGTCAGATCAATAACAGGCCACGTGTAAGTCAACTCACATTATCAAAGACTTTTGTAAAATTGGTGGATACGTGCACTTCCTCTACATGATGTACCACAAACACCACAGGAAAGTCACTCCCACCTCACCACTACAGCCCAAACACACAGCTGTCTTTCAAGGGTACAACTGACTTTATTGTGCAATCGTTGGTTTGCTAAGATACTGACATGAATTTTGCTACAATAGAAAAGTGTGGGGAGTTCACAAGTGCGGTCTTATTATTCTCATATTTTTTTTCTTCTAGAAAAGAACGATGAACTTGAAATCCTGCTGTATGTCCTTGGCACTCCACATAATAAAGAAAGGTAAATAGAGCTATCTAAGTAGCTTCTTGCACTTCAACTTGAAAATTTCCTCAGGTGCAGGCCCGTGACTACAATTCATGATTCCAGTTCCAGCTTCCTAGTTGGAACAAATTCATATTTTTAACCTAAACTGGCATGGCTACTCCAAGACATAGTACATTCTCTCTTGTGGAGAGACTCAAAAGCATGAGGTGATTGGCTATTTAGAGGGAGTATTGTGAAGGGGATTTAGAAACTGGTCCGGTGGCCAGACTAAATTACCCAATCAAAACCTGACAGGCTATGATTTAGCATGTTCTCTAGTCTGCAAATTTCTATATCCAGAATGCTCTACTCTTTAAACACATCAGACTTTTTTCTTCTCAGGGTCTTTGCCCACACTGTGTGTGTGTGTGTGTGTGTGTGTGTGTGTGTGTGTTTTCCTGGAATAGCAGCACATGGCTAGAGTGAGTGTGTGGTACAATTTATTGTTCAGATGTTGATTTAAGTGTTTTCTTCTCAGAAAAGTCATTATTAATCCTTCATCTGTGCAGGCACACCATGTTATTCTCCATCTTTGAGTCCATCTAAATTTTCCCCCAGAACGTACGCAGTTGTGAGTGTACCTAGCATTGTCTGTGGGTTGACTGCTTGGTAGACTCTAAGGAGAAATCCAGGTCTGTTGTATTCATTAACATATACCTGGGCTTAGTGTATAATAGACATTTAAGCAATTGTTACACATTTAAGCAAATGTGTGACTGAATGAATAAATATTAAAAGCAGATTAAAATTATTTCTAGAATCTAAGCCGCAGAATTTTTTGAGCTAGCAGACCTGCTTAGAGACACTCTATCATTTGTCAGTGAGACATAAATACCCTCAGTTTCTTCTTTTCCTTACCCTGTAAGATTGGTTGAGCTATGTAAATTTCTAAGCACTACATAATTGCTATTTTTGATTAGGTTACACACTGGGACTTGTGTACCATACCATCAGAAAGCCCAGCAAAAGAAAAAAAAATAGTGTTGTGTTCTGTTTTGGTTGTTTGTTAAAACAATACCCAGGATGATACTGAGAGCCTGGATGATACTGAGAGCCCACCGGTTCCTGTCCAGTTCACTTGGAACAACCTTATCAGCCTTCAGACTCCACATACCTCCAGCTCGTCTGACCGGAGTGGGTGGATCCTTGAGGGCTTCCTCTGGTCCCGTGGGTGGACAATGTCCCTGCCCATCTGACTCATGGGGGCGGGTCACATTAAATATGATAGGACCAAAGTAGAAGGCACCAGTGACCAGATGCATCAGGAACAAAGAGGGAGGAAAGCAGGGCCCTGAAAATAGAAATCACATCAAAAAATAGATGACGAGTTGATAATGCCTTGAGGCCTTTGTTCAGGAACACTCTGGCACTATAAAGGGAAGAATGACAGCACCATATTCTCCTATGAAGCATGAGATGGTTTTTCTTGAAGAGTTCTTCCCAAAGAAGGCCTTGTGGGTTGTGGCTAGCTCTGTTTTCCATTTTTATCTAGATTTGTTCTTTAACGCAAATGTTATTCTTTTTCCAAGGATTGCTGTATCATCACATTAACAATAAGATAAACAAACTTGACAAAAATTCACTGGAAACAATAAGTGTGGTAATTGCATATTCTTGTCCTAGGTATTCCTTTTTTGTTCTCAATTAAAAGCAGTTCCAAGCAGTCGTGTATGCCGTATCATTTGTTCACCTTAAATAAATACTTTTGAATCTAAAAATATAGCAGAAATAAAACTTTCTGAAAAAAATAAAAAACTGAAACTTAGAATCACATCAAAAATAAGGAATGGATTTTTAGAGGATCTGGATGGTTTGCGAGAGGTGGAGGTTTCCTGACCAGCCAACTCTGTGAGGGCCCTAGATCTAGGGAGCAGAAGGGTTTGTGCAGAACAGCCCCAGAACACTGAGTGGAAGAGACGCCCGTCGGAGATTTTAGATTTGCTCAGACTTAACAAAATCATGAGTTAACTATACTCATTGGCAGATATTTCATGAAAGAACAGGATTTCAAGTCGCACTTGGTCACCTCAAGAGTATTTCATAGGATTATCATTTTTAATCACTCCACTTCCATTAAACAGGACATTCCTGGACCATGAGTGCTGGACCAAGTTGCTGCCCAGGAGTGACCCGGCCACTCTCAGGGGCATGGCCTCCGCCACACGTTTCTGTCTGGAAATGGCCAGGGGGACTTCAGGAAGGAGCAAAATGAGCTGAGCACCGTAACTTCCATAGCCGATCCATGAAGTAGCCCACTTCCACGCCCTTCGGGACATGGTAACCTGCCCCCCCCCCACACCTACAGGCTTACAACAGGATGCCCCAGAGATCTGCCCCAGCTTCCTTTTCTGTGCCCACATTTCCCCCACAACACGCTGCAACCAGCGCATCAGAACAGACACACTCATAATCAGACCAAAGAGCAGTGACAGCGCTGGCAATTTTATACCTGGGCCAAGTGCCAGACCCGGCTGGGGGAAGGAGGTGCGGGCAGGGGAGGGAATGTCCTACCCACAACCCCTTTCAAAAACGAAGGTTGGGGCTGCTATTAACTCAGTCCTGCTAGGAGACTCGAGCTTGAGCTTTTCCCCCACATGCTCTGGAGGCAGGGCCTTCAGATGAGGTCAGTGAGGGGCTTTTAGACTCCGACATGTATACGGAACTATACTCGCAGAAGTGAGGGGGGGCGGGAGCCTCACTGTACCCCCCACTGTAGCCTCTGGAAACCCAATGGTTCTCTGGAATGTTGCTAAATTAGTCACCACTGATACACCTCCTACAGCACCTCTGCCCTTTGCGTAAGCCTAAACAGTCTTGTTTGTTTATCTCACACTGTTTTCCTGAGTCAGGAATTCAGGGATAGCTTGACTGTGTGGTTTTGGTTCAGGGTCTCTCATGTGGCCAAGATGGTAGCCAGAGCTGCAGTCATCTGAAGGCTTGACTGGGGTTCGAGGATCCACTTCATGCAGGATGATGCCCTTCCACGGCTGCCAAGCTGCTGCCGGCTGATGGCAGGAAGCGGGCTCCTTGGTGTGTGGGGCCCCCATAGAGCTGCTTGAGTATTGTCAGCACACAGAGGCCAGCCTTCCCCACAGTGCGTGATACAAGAGAGAGCAAAGTAGAAGTCACAATGTGCTTTCTGTGCTAGCCTTGGAAGTCACACACTGTCATTTTGTAACATTCACTTGGGTTGCACAAGTCAGCCCTGTTTAATATGGGAGGAGATGACACCAGGACATGATAACCAGGAGGCAAGGCTCGGGGGCCATTTTGGAAGCTGGTGCCCACAGCTGCTTATTGGCCCTGCCACTGCCCTAAGGAATCGGTCCACGCATTGCCTGAGCTTCCCCCAGGAGCTCCACGAATCCGACGCTCGTGGGGATGCCCGAGCGTCCTTTCAGAGCAGGGTCAACAGCTCCTGACCTCCTGCCTGCCTTAGGCAGGTGGTGGCTCCGCGCCACACCCTGGCTGCCGCGCTCTGCCTTGGTAGCCGCGCACGTGTGGGCAGTGCTAATGAGTCACCAAGACACCGGTTAGCCAGGCACACACCACGGCCTAGAATGCAACCCTAAAGCAAGACCCTCCCCTAGAGAACCTTCCAGCTGGAGTGTTGCTCCCAAATGGGCGTCTGCTGGCCCCAGAAGGTCACAGGCCTATTTAAGTGTCTGAATGATACCTGTGAGGCTCTGGGGAGGACGCGCCCTCACTGGATTTCTGCTCTTTGTCTGGAGGGGAAACAAGCCTTGCTGACTCAGGTGGGAGTAGAGAAGCTAACTGTTGGCCGTTGCCGGGCTCCTTCGGTGGCTGGCCGTGCAAATTCCAGTGAACCTCCATGATCTTCTGCAGGACGATCTAACCTAGCTTCCAACTGTAAGATGGGAAATTCTGAATTCACTGAAGAGATCAGCCCCGCTAGGCGGTGTGTGCACCTCACCTCCGTCAGTCTTCCCAGGAACCCCGGGAGGTCGCAATCAGACCACCGTTTTAGAGAAGAGCAAACAATCTCAGGGACCCTAAATGACCTGCCCAGTTTCCCAGCTGGCAGGTGAGGGTCCAGGATTCTCACCTGGGTGAGTCCCCCTCCCCAAGCCCAGGGCATGTCCAGGGAGAGGAAGGCCAGGACCCTGGCAAGTGGCCACAGCCCAGCCCGGCCAGGAGGAGGCTGGGGCCGAGGCCCACGGCCACGGCCTTGGGTGGGGGGTGGCTGGAGCTTCCCCCTCTCCTCCAGCCCTTCTCCAGTCGGGGCAGCAGGGATGCGGGTCCCACTCAGGGGTTAGAGTGTGCACCCCCCCTCCAGGGAGGCTCAGGCCGTTCATAGTAATAGTTGCCGAACCGGCCCCCCCAAGCTAAGCACCACTTGTAAACCTCACAGCATTCCTGTGAGGTAAGTATTCCTGCGGCAGGCAGCGGGGCTAGGACAGGAGGGCTGGGGAGCACCGCAGGCCCCGGAGCCCAGGCTCCACGCTCCCGCTCCCGCTCCCAGCCCAGGGCCCAGCGCCTCTGGGGCCATCGTGGCCTCGAGGCCCAGCACCAAACAGGCTCCTCGTGGGAGGGCCTGGGCCACTGGAGCCTCCCGCCCCCAGGCCCCCAGGGTGCTCCCCCAGGCAAAGGCGGCCGCGGGGGGGGGGGGGGGGCTGCAGGTGGAGGGCTCCAAGGGGGGGGGGGCGGTGCTGGGGCTCGGGGGGGGCGGGTGCTGGGGCTCCGAGGGGGTATGGGGGTGCTGGGGCTCCGAGGCCGGGGAGGGGGTGCTGGGGTTCCGAGGGGGGGAGGGGGTGCTGGGACTCCGAGGGGGGAAGGGGTGCTGGAACTCCGAGGAGGGGGTGCCGGGCTCCGAGGCAGGGGGGGTAGGGGATGGGGGGTGCTGGGGCTCCGAGGCCAGAGGTGGGGGGGCGGCTGGGCTCTGAGGCCGGGAGGGGGATGCTGGGGTTCCGAGGCCGGGGCTCCGAGGTCGGGGTGGGGGCGCGGGGGGGCTCCGAGGTCGGGGAGGGGCGGGGGGTTGCTGGGGCTCCGAGGCCGGGGTGGGGGGCACCGAGCTGGGTGCTTCAGCGAGCGACAGCGGCGCGGGGGCTCCGCGCCCAGGGCCCGAGTTCCTCGCAGGGGTGGGTCCGCCCCGAGGGCGGGAGCCAGGGCCGGGGGCGGGAGCCAGGGCCGGGGGGGCTGCTCCGGGCCGCGAGCCCCCGTAGTCTTTGTGTCTTTGGAACCGGATTCCCCCCTCGCTCCCCGCCCGCGCCGCCCGCCCCTCCCCGCCCCTCCCCGCCCCGAGTCCCAGAGGAGCATCAGCAATTAGCCCGGGCCGGGGGGGGGCGGGGGCGGCGGGACCCCCGCTCCTCCCCTCCCCCCCGCCCCCGATCGGCCCGGCCCGGCCCGCCCCGCCCCTGGAGCCCGCGCAACCCGTCTGCGCTGCCTTCGTGCGCCCCCTGCCGGCCGCTCAGGGCCGGGCGAACCCCCGGAGCCGGTCCTCGGCAGAGCTTCATCTCCGCGGACAATAGACAATGGAATTTTTTTTTTTTTGGAACAATGATTTATTTTGGGGGGTGGGGATAAGGAGGAAGGAGGGAGGGAGGAAGCGGCAGTGTGTTTGTCATCGCTTTGGAAAAAAAAAATCTCTGTTCTATCATTGTTTCTGCATATCCATTATATTGAGGACAAAAGAAGCCCGTTCTGGAACAACAAAGCCAAGGGAAGTGTTTTCTGGGGCTGACATTTAATTGTGCGCGCAAGGTGCCACAGGAGCATGCGGAGCAGGAGCGGGAGCGGGTCGAGGGGAGAGGGCACAGCCCCAGGCCCCGGCCCGACCTGCTGCTTGAGGCCTGGGTCCCCTCCGCCGCCCGCAGACCCCCCCAGGGCACACACTGCACACAACCCTACCTTCCTTACGGCTTTCCCACCCATCACAAGGCTTCCTTGCGGAGGATTTTCACAGCACCTCCCAGCTCTATTCTTTTACAGCCAACAGGGAAGACTATGCTTTGCCTCCCAACCTCAGTACACGGTCCTTACCAAGATGATCCCAATTTTTAGGAGCTTTTAGGAAGCTTGGGGACACTCGGTCCAACCTCTGGTTTTACAGATGAGTGAGAGAGAATGCCTGGACCAAAGTCTCACAAATAATCTGAGGTGGAAGCAGCACCAGAACCTTTCTATCCTGAACCCTGGTTTCTATTGTGACCTGCCGCTGCATGTCCTTGATGCCCAGCACCCCCTGGCTTGCTCACCCTCATGGCCTCCTTTCCGCAGGAGAAGCCCATACACAGTGAGCTGTGTTGCACCAAGGTGGGTGATAAGCCTGGGGGGTGGTGGGGGGATGGACAGAAGCATTCCTGCTTGGTGGCAGTCTCTTTCACTCCCCCTCTTTACCCCTGTCTCTCTGTGCAATGAAGCAGGGCGGGGGGGGGGGGGGTCAATGCGGATATCATTTTCAATTTATTTATTTCACTATTTTGATGTAAGTCCGTATGTAAAACCTATTGTAATTATCCAAAACTCTCCAGAAAATGCTCTTCCTGGGTCTCTGTCCTTGAGTCCCCAGGGCTAACCTGGTTCCTGGGAACACAAGAAGTGCTTTCTGTCTTTGAAAACTGCTCAGTGGTCTCTTGGCAAGAGTGGTTTGCCCCTGGGAACCTGAATAATACAGATTTCCTTCTGAGGTTCATGAAAAAAATCCTTGGAGAGATGCAGATAGCTGATCACGCTGTAGAACAGAGACATTTTTTCTTTTTCCACCTTCTAAAACATGCTACAACAGACGGTGCTCCCCGTTAAACCCTTAACTGTGTCACAATGAGAGAAGAATCAAGTCTGAGATGAGAAGCTCAGTAAACATCTTTGCACATCCAAAATAAGGCAGCCCGTCACAGAAGTCTGCTTATTTTAAAGGTTGTTCAGTCTGTTTAAAGCAAATAGACCAATCTCACAGTCTGCAGACAAGTAGACAACAAGCAGAGGAAGTTTCAAAACAAAGGGCCAGAAGATTCCCTAACTCTCTTTAAACTGTCTTATAAAAAGCACAGAGGAAGAAGACAACACACTCGGCTTGCAAGCAATTCCTAAACCTTTCTGCTGGGTTTTGGCACTTTAAGAACTCGGGTTTATACAGGGGCCTCGTGAAATGTTAACAGGGAGCTTAGATCTCCAAATCCCCTAGTCTTCATTTGTTTGTTCCTTTTTTCCTTACCCGCTGTGATTCATCCTGGCTCTACAAAAAGCCCCACTGGTTCAATGATATTTTAATATGACAACCACACACTTACAAACACCTTGCCTTGAGGACTTTGTGAGACTCAAATGTGATCAAATGAGATGATGTAGGTGAAAATACTTTAAAAGTCTAAGGTACCCTTCAGATGTGAAGTGTTATTCCCATATATCCGAGGTTTTGAAAGTACTGAAGTCATCGGAGCACTTAGCATCACTGTTTGGCAAAGTTGTGATCCGGCCCATTTTTCAGGACTCAGCGGTTACGCATCTGGGGTAAAGCTTCATGTAAATTTTAGACTGTCCAGCTCTCATTTTAAAGAATACCCTCGCGGCATGCTGGAATCTGGTAAGTGCTAGAACGTTGGTGACTCACTGCTTCCCCCATGTCCTTATTTGGTAGCATGCAAATAAAAATGATCATTTTCAGATTTAGAATTTCTCAGAGCATGGTGTGAGCAGCTATTTTTGCTTTTGCTCCAGTCACCATTCTGTGTAGTAGAAAGTGCATTTAGAGTTGTAAAAACTGTTTTTCCATTTGCAGCCTAAATTTAAATATGGAATACAGCAACCCAAGTACTCCCTCGGCTAGGTACAGAAGTCACCATGACTCAAGCCAGTACTCCTGGCACGTGGCCCTCATTTCTGCCCGTGAAAGGCCTGCACATCACTAGATGCACAAGTATTCACAAGACTGTGTCACCCATGCACGTGGCATCTCTCTTTGGGGCACCTCAGGCGGTTTGCGGGTGTTCTGTAACTCCTTCTCTTACCGTCTGTATCGGAGAGGTAGGGACTGATTGAAAGGACACCCAGTTTGTGGAAAGTGGAACCCTAAAGCGGTCCACTGGCTTCTCTATTCCAGCCCCGGACTGAAGAAATGATTGATGCCGCTCAAGATGAGCAAATCTTGAAACCCCAATTTTGCCCATAGTTGGCGCCCTATCTTCCTAAAACCAAGCCTGCTAGAAGTTTCTCCAGAGGTCGATGTCCAAATTTATCTCCTGCTCACGAGGCTGGCAGCTGGACCCGTTACCTGATTTAACCCCAGGCCCTACACAGTCCGCACCTTGGACCTGACCCGGCAGCCGAGGTCATGACTCCCTTGCTGTGACCAGGCCTTCGGATGTGAGTGTCCATGATGCCCCTTCGAGGACAACCGGTCCAGGCTGGCCAGCTGCAAGACCAATTTCAAGCTGGTTTCAATTAAACCACATTCCGGTGACTATTTCCTTTCTCTTTTAAAAAGAAACCTTCCGTGGCTCCTTGGGGCCAGGCTGGTGGCCCTAACTTCTTGGAAGCTTCTGTTTATGTGCTTTGTGGGGCAGGCTGATGAACATCAGCTCGCTCTCCTCTCCCGGCGCCTCCCTCACTGCCCCAGCTGCTCTCCCGAGCTCCAGATCTTGTGGAGGACCAGCATCTGATGCCGCGTCCCGATGAAACAGCCGTCCCCGACTGGGCCTTGGCCACTGGGGCCTCGGAGGAGGAGGAGCTGGGCATGTGGCTGCTCGCTCGGCCTCCCTTCCCCTCCAGCTCTACCATCTGTACTGGGGACTTCTGTCCCTGTAAATTCTTGCAATGTAGGAAATGCCCAGTGGAAATGCAAAAATAATCATGTCATCTTTCACACATTTATGGTATTTTGGCAATGTTTCTAATAGCCGCTAAGGGACAAGAGTTTATCTTTCTATCTTACATCTCATAAATCTTTTCTTTTTCTTCCATCGCTAGCGTAAATTGTGCTTAGTCCAATAACAAGGTTAAAATTATAGTGCTTTTCATCATTACGGAGATGCTCTTGCCTCTTGATGGGGACAACGGCTACATCTAAAGCTTAGCAAATGTTTTTTTTTTCCCCTTTGCCTGCATCGAGATGTTGTCTGGAAGACAAGATTTTCACTCCGCTGAGCGTCGGCTTTGTTCGAGGCCTCTGTTGGGGAGTGTAAACACTTACAGGAGAGGCCTGTAACCTGCCGGAGAGTCTGATACTGTGTGCCTCTGTTCTTCCCTGAATGTCATTTCCAGACCAAAAAAATAATAGAGGGATGGGGGGTGGGGGGCGGAGAGTCATCTGAGGTATCTGGCAGTGGTGAGGAACCTGGGCTATCCATATAAACAAGTCACTTAACCTCTCTGAGCCTCAGGCTCCTCATTTGGGGCTAATAATCATGCCTCTTAAGTTCATTATGAGGATTTAAAGCAACAGAATGTGTAAAGAGCTTGCACAGTGGCCGGCACATAATAAGCCCTTGGTAAGCATTTGCCAGCATCCTCATCGTTAGCATTTCTATCCTGTCACCACGTGACAGCCTTCTGCCCTGCAAGACCCTAGAGCTTCCAGAAGAATCCATGTAGCATTGCCATCTTGTACCTCTGGCTATGGCGTCATGACTTCCCAGTTCAGCTTCTGCTTTCCCAGGCCGGAAACGTTCCCCAGGCAGAATTGGCCACCAGCTCATAGAAACTTGAATCCCAGGCAGGAATGAGGTCCTCAGCCAGTCGGCCTCTCCTCTCTACTACCGACTGCTGCTTCTCCCTCACAGAGGTGGTCACGCTGCTCCCCTGTCAGCCTGCCACTCCCCCCCACCACACAGGGGTCTGTTGGAGGTGATCTGGGGGACATGCTCTTTCTACCTTTCCAGAAGTACATCCTCATCGATCAGTTTCTGCAGCCTTCTGTGGTTCTCCCTGACGCCAGCTTCTGTTGCCAACCATCCAGGAGACACCTCCATCCCTTCTCCATCACACACCTAATTTTTGACTGAGGGTTCAGTTAGGATGTTTTCTGCATCTCCCCGAACAAGACGATCCATCTACTCAGGCTGTCATCCCTAACTGAGGCACTGACTCTTCTCTCTGGAACACAAGGCCAATGTCATGCCAACCACGCTCTCAGCTGAGCTCATTAGTCCAAGTTCCTTATTTTCAAACTCGGTCAGACATTCATTCACTGTAGAAGCGGAAGCGGCCTTTCGATGATGTCTGAGTTGGAGCACGGCTCTCTCACCAGAGTTTCGGGGTCTGCTTTCTCTTCTCTTTCTGAGTAATTCAGCTAGCCTCAAGAAGAGCTTGTATTTTCCTCTTAGGAAGCAAGCCCAGTGTGGAAACTATACTTTAGGTTTGGTTTTTGGAAACGATGGATCATATGGACTGACCATTTCTTCCTAATCACAATCCTCCTAGTAAGCTAGCTAGCTACCGTCTAGGTGTCTCTCCATCATCGACCTATAGTGCTTCGCTAGTGACTTCCTTACATCTGACCCAGAGTACCTGCACTGAAGGGTAGATGTGCCAAGACATGGCTGACAACTGATACAATGGCCTGGTTTTTGCCAGACTCTGTTTGTCCTCAACAAGTGGGACTGGACACGTCTCTGAATTACATTATTACATTAGAATGCAATAGGGAAATGCCTGGAAATGCGCAGACTGGCTTATGCTGAAGCTGATGTAAGTCAATGGAAAAATGCACTGGCAAGGTTCAGACACGAGGAAACACCTTTTTCTCCAAAAGGTTGCATACAGCCGACCAGGGATCAATACTTACAAGATGAAAATGGATGCTCTATTTTGATTTCTCTTTCTCCCTTGAAACCCCATTTCCCATTGGTTCTGAGTTCTTTCCTCCTTTCTTTACTTCACAATATCTCTCACTCTTGTTTCTTTCTTTTCATTCCTACTCGAACCCTGGTCAAAGTCCTCTTAACCTCATGTCTGGTCCATTATAATCACATTCAGACGGCTCTATCTACTTCACCTCTTTTCTCTTTAAACATCATCCTAAAACTGCCACCTGATTAATCTTGTTAAAACACCACTTTCCCCAAACTCCACTGACTCCCAATCCTCCAACTGCCCTACAGGACAATGTCTCAAATTCTCTTGCTATGGCATTAGAACTGCCCCCCACCCCCAAACAGGTCTCCAACTTGCTCATCCACTCCCCACCTTTCTCGATTAACCTCCACAACCTCCTCATCTAAAATGTGCCCGTGCCACAATCATTCCTGGACACACCTTTCCTTTTCCTTCCTGCTTTTCCAAATCTTCCCCTGTCTTAGAAAGGAGGCTCAAATGGACCCCCAGCTCGAAACGATCGCTCTCCTCAGAACATCCTGAGATGCTGCTTGCATGATTAATTCCACGTAGGCATCAAACACCTTCTCTTGACTTTCCTTGTCATGTTTTGAATTGTTCCCTAGTTGTCATGTGCTTACCTCCCCTAGCAGGTCCCCGGTAGTGGAATTCCTCACACACGGTTGATTTGTAGTCCAAGTTTCTTCAGAAGTATCTTGCCCACGTCTTGCATTATGCAGGCATTCTAGAATGTTGGATTTACTGCATAGAAGAGCGAACAACTGAAAAGGAAAGCAAATGAGTCAAGCTGTGTTCATCTACCAGCACAGAAAGGACACGTCCAGAGTTTTGTTCACGCGCATGTCGAATTTGAGGGGATGACAGAGGATGTGCTTTTCAAAGGATTACGTACATAACCAGAATGAATCTTGTGAGGCCATCCTGCCCAATTTCCTGGCTCTATGCCATCTGAGACAGAAACAGATCTGTCCTATGCTTCAAGACCCCAGAGACGGAAAGCCTTGGCTCCGTTCCATAGTCAAGTTTCCGAGCTACACTGCCTCTCCCTGTGACAGACAGTTCTTGAACCTGTCATGCTAGGCCAGTGCTCTGCAGGTTTAGTTTGCCTAAACTCCTACAGTGCATGTTTAAAATTTAGCTTCCCATGCTTACCCCCCAAAATAACATTTAGTCATTTGGGAGTGGGGGGCACATGGATCTGATCATTCTGATCCAGTGGTCTGGAGAACACACTGGGAAAGAAGGAGACTACTCTGATTTAATATTTAAAGAAAAATAGTTTAGGCCTGTTAATTCCCGGACCATTTTCCGCAAACCTTACAAAACAACTGATTAATAGTTTTTCTTAATAACTGAGCGTCCTTCTAGGAGTATTGTTAACCTCATGAATATTAAGCTCCAAGAAACATTTGCTGTTCCACACATATTTATTGAGCACCAATGTGCCAGGCATCATATTCTAAAGATGGATGAATTAAGTAATAAAGAAGGTGGATCCTCGTTCTGAGGAAGCTCGTAGCGTAGTGAGTAGGAAAATGAACCACTGTGGTAGGGATGGCGCTGACCTACCACCTTTCATCTGAAGTTGGGAGACATTATATGTGTCTGTGGCAGTTCAGCAGGGGCAGGCACTTGGGGTCCACTGTGCATGACACTAGCCAGAAAGTATATATAATATGTCCCCTCCCCTGCTCCTGACTTTGTGCCTCTAGGGCAAATGAAAAGAAAATGCTGTCACCCCACCACTCCAACTACTTTCCAAAGGGGATGAGCATTATTAGTCATTCAATCAACCATGCCTTATTAAACATTTAGGATGACTAGCACTCTGTAAGACATTTGGAAAGGACATTGTTCCTCCTTCTCCCTGCCCTAGACTTTGCCATAAGAGTGTTATAGTTCTTCTCCATTCATTTGGGGCCCTTTGATTTCCCTGCCACCAGCACTAAAGGCTGAGTGTTCATTCCGTTCAGGAAATGAATATTTAGTGAGTATTCCAACATGTAAGGCACTTGCTAAGTGATGTAAGGAATATAAAGATGAATCAAGCACAGGTCCTACTCTGAAAAACTCACCTCTAGTATAGAGACACATTGTGTGCAGAAATACTGTGCCGCAAAGTCAAATATAAGTACATATACCATGGGGGTTCCTTCCGGCAGGATTGGGATTGAGAAAACGGGGAGAATGGGAGGGATGGGGAGTGAGTGGGTCATGCCTAGGAGAGGCAAGTCCAGGTCTGTAGGTGTCAGCCTGGAGGTGTGTAGGGGCCTCCTGGAGAAGACAGCCAGTGGCTGGTTAGAAAACGTGTGCCCGGTGCACGGAGAGAGGTAGAGGCAAGACGCATTAGCGGCATATGGAACTACAAGACTGGGCTTTATTGCCAAGAGTATTGCAGGCAGGAAAAGGGGAATTGAAACATCAGAGATATGTGTCAGACATACCATATTTTCTTATTACACAGCATGGTAATCACTGAGAAGCTGAACTTGTAAAATCTAAAAGGTGAGTTAAAATATTGTATTTACTCATATAACTAATAAAATACATTTGGTTTTTAATCCTTGCTTTTCTCGGGGGATGAGCCTAAAATATTTTCATGCAGCCTGGCCAATTTCTCCACGAAGTCTGTGAGGGGGAGATGTTTTAGTATCAGACGAATACTTTTGTGCTTATTTTACTCAGGAGAAATTGGAAGGAAGGAAACATGGAGTAAAGAAGAGAACAAGATCTCTTTCTCATGGCACCGATATGTCTTAATGACTGAGGAAAAAACTATCATGTATTCTGACTGTGATGTGACTGGGATTATGTGCTTTTTAGAAGGCTGGGTTTATTCTCAGGGTCCCAAACGCTAGATGTCGCAGACCCCTTATCTTTGGCCTTTGGGTTAAAACTGTGATCTCCAAAAATCTGCCCCACAGTCCTCATGGGCTTTGCTTTTGGTTTTATCTCCTTTCTTGTCTTTTTATAGCCTCCTCTCTCTTTATTTCCGATAAGGAGTGTTGGGTAGCAGAGGTAGCCAAGTGATAGGAGCAGGGGAAAGTGGGGGGAAAGCCAGTAGGGAACAACACCTAAGCGTTGATTTGAGAACTCCCTTCAAGTCACTGTTAGAGGCACATGCAAATTAATGCCATGTGCATAATCCTCTTTGAATGTGTGGGTTCAGAAGATCCCATGCAGCTGGATGCTGTCCTCAGAGGAGGTCCTGGCGGGGATCCTTGCCAGAGTAACCAGTAGATCTTCAAAGACCTTGACACTCAAGTTTACTTTCTCGACATCAGGTTCCCCTGCGGAAAATGACCCCTCGTCTTCCACAACTGAATTTAGGAGCATCAGTGTTGCAGAGCGGGTGTCCGAGCTCCCGGAAGCCAGCCAGAATGTGCCAGGGCCGAGCTGGGGCGCTGGAGGGGGGTGTGGTTGGCGCTGAGCAGGGCACTCTGCACTCTGGATGTGCTCTCAGGAACTCCCGAGCCACACGCTGAGCAGCTGGGTGAGAGGGGAGCTCCTCGCTTCGGAAACACCCCACTCGGCCAAGCGGGCCTTTGTTTGAGGTGACTCTGGGAGTAAAAGCAGGTTATCATCACTGTACCCAGTGGTCTGATAGAGCAAACGGAAGAGCTCCGTGAGGTGAGGAGAGGTGAAGAGAAAATTAGTGAGGCTCAAATGGGATAATTGGAAAAGCAGAGGGAAGGCAGTAAATTATGCCTCTTTTGCTTGGTTTAGCTATCATAGCCCAAGAATGGATGAAATAGGTCAGCGACCCGCAGATGAAAAGCAAGATCAGGAAGGATCTGGGGGGGAAGGGAGGCCTGAGCTCCCACTGCACTGCCAAGGGCCGCGGAGGGCCCCTCGGGGAGACAAACAGGGCGGGGGGAGGGGGGCAAACAGCTTTCTCTGCCCGTCCGGAGGCCTTTCTCATGTTGTCAGAGCCTAGACCTGTCAGTAGGAAGCAGGTTGGAAAAACAAGTCTCACAGATGAAGACGCAAATCAAGAGAGAGGGTGCTAATGGCTCATGCGGGCCGGGATGGCTTCAGTGGAGCCTCCACCCCCATGGGCACCCTTGTTCTGTGACCTTGGGAAGTTAGGTAGCCTCTCGGAGCCTCAGTTTCCTCGAGCGTGATAAGGAAATAATTGAGCCAAAAACGTCTTACATATAAGCTTCTTAGGACCCTTCCTAGACCTTAGGACACACTCACAAGGCTCGCTGATTAACACTTCAGAGCATGATTTTCAATGCTCTCGAGGGCATTTTGGAAATCTGGGGGGGCTTTGGGGAGCTGTTACAAGGTAGGAGGGACTACTGCCATTTAGCAGGCAGAGGCCAACAACAATAACATTTTCTTGCATCCCACGTGACTTTTGAGCATTCTACAGGGTAGTTTCATATATGAAAAACCTGACTCACAGTATGGGAACTTAGAACTTCACTTGTTTTTTTAAATTTACACGAGGTCTTTTTGCATTGTTTTAGCACACACTGAATTTTATACAACCATATAAATCAAGATGATTACACTCTGCTTTGTTCAGAGAAATGTCAAGAGCTGTTCATCGTCTCAGAAAAACCCCATCGCGGATGGAGAAACAGCCACCTGTATGGGCTGCCTTTGTAATTATTCCGCTGCTGGGATCTCTCCACATCAGTGAGGCCTCATAACTTGATTGCAGCTTCCAAAGCCATAGCGCACGGTGGCTGAGCGTTCACCCACTGAAATGCCCCTTCTTATATTATAGCGTTGTGCTCTTCTATCGGTATTGCTATCTTTTTGAAGTGTGAAGAGTTACGTTATTTTCTTCCGGATATTAAAGGGGGAATTATAAACCAGTAGTTATAATAAAGAGGTGCTAGCTCTGATAGGTTTGAAACCTGCAGGTCTGGAGAGCCAAGCTCAGCACAACTGTTGTACTTCCCAGAGACAAGGAAATCAGAACCCAAATAGAGGGCATTCCACTTGGTCTAAATTACCCCTGTCCTCTCTCAGCTAGGTACTTGATGCTTGTTTGGTGGTCAGAACAGTTGGGAGCATTGCCGACCCGTGCTGTCTTCTTGCCTTCATGATTAGTATGGGCTCATCTGTCAAGTTTCTGTAGAATGCATACCTTCAAGAGGAAAGGCCATCTTTTCTTCTCCACATGTAACTTTTCTCTACTTTCTCACTCTGGGAGCTGGATCACTCCAGAAGTCCTCTTCCTGGGCTTTCTGTCCCCCTTCCCTGTGGAAAGAGCAAGTTTGGCCAGCAGGAAGGACTGGAGGACCCCCTTCCACTATGGTGCCTCTTGATTTGTCAAGCGCTATCTCCCCACCTGGTCCACAGTCCCAGATCCTGCTGAGTAGGCCTAATCAAACCAATTCAGAGGTGCTATCTCTGACTTGATCACTGGAAGGCGTGTCATAGGGGAGGGAGTGGATCTGTGTACTCCCTGACATGGGCAAAGAGAAAGAGGAGCACCTGCAGGAGAACTCTATGGTGGAGAATGCGCTAATCGTACCTTGAAAACGGTTGTGTGGCCAGACAGCCATGGGGAAGATGGCAAGTGGAGTCAGTCTTCTGAGAGTGGGTCCTGATAACTTTTCTTTCTATTAATATATTAGGATATGTTAGTGGTGAGGGAGTTTGAGTCTAGTCTATTGAAATCAGGAAAAAATAAAGAGCCATTATAAATATTTCAAAGTGTATTCTGTGATCAAGCTCTATGCAGAGATGGACTATTTCCCAAAGATTAACTTTTCCCGTCTCTAGGTATAATAAGAAAATAAAAAGGGAGGGAGGGAGGAAGAGTCGGAAGGAGGGAGGAAATCTTTGAGAAAAACTATTAATTAGGATTGAGGAGATCTACTAAGTCTCTGCCTAGGGCTCGTTGTATTTCCAAGGTTGGCCACAAAAATACCTCCCATCCCACAAGCTCTTCTGCAAACAAGTGAAATCTAACCCCCTTTTCCCTTGAATTGGGTCCATCATGAGAGCAAAATGCCACCTTCTGCTGAAGGAGAGAAATAATAATAATAATATATATTTCTATAGTGAACAAGAGGATTATTTGACACCAAACCAGACCACACTCACTGGACCTAGGGATCAGTTTACAAAAATGGATCTTTGACACAATCAAATTGGCAAAGATGCTCAAGAGTCAGTGGGAACAAGAGTGAGCTAGGAGACAGCAAACATGTAAGCAAGGAGAAGAAGCCCTCGGGGACCAGGGAGGCTGGAGGAGCCGCCGACCGAAAGTAGAGACCCGACCAGATTGGGGACTTGCTGAGAAAGGCTCTTTGTTCCTGGACAAGGTTGCATCAACACAGTCAGAATAGATATCAGTGGCTGGGACCTTCAAGCAGCTGACAGTGACCTTGGCTGGAGGATGGATGGTGCAGGGTGCTGGAGACACCACATAGAGCCGAGTGGAAATAGTTTCACAGGGTTACTGCAGGGCACGTTTTCCTGGCCGTTTCTCTTGGGTCTATTTCTTGGTCTTTCCTTACCCTGTTCTGAATCAAAAGGCCTGACCTCTGCCTGTTGCTTTTCCAAGACTGGAGGATGGGAAGCACTGACAGGTGAGTGGAGGGTGAGGAGAAGGAGAGAGAGAGACAGGAATGTCTTCCCCTTCCTCTTTGCAGCTGCTCAGCATCTCTGGTCCACTACGGTGCCAGCCTCTAGCCCGTGACAATGCCCTGAGCTCCGAACTCCCTCCCCTCTTCCCTCTGCCTTGTGGCAATGCCAGCGTCCAGTCTCTGGATTCCTCGCTGCCCCCCAGCTGGCCTCTAGGCTCTCCCATCCTCGTGTAATCAATCCCCACATCAAAGCCCTTCTGTTTCAAATTCCCCAGTGGTTCCTGTTTTCTAGTTGGATCCTGACTCCTACACTGGTCTCAGGAGCTGGTCAGCTCTGATTCGGGTTGAGAGCTGCTAAGAACCAGCTGGGGAACACCTTGCTGGAAGAGATTTGTTGGCAAGCACCTGGTGTTCAGGACAGCTAGGTGTGTGCCTGCCTCTCCAGAACCACATCAGCTGTTGCCTTTAGGAGGGACTTTAAGAGAGGAATTGAGTGAGGAAGAGGGGCTAGCTAAAAACTTCACCGCACCAAGGATACCAGCAGCGGGAGAAAACTTAAGTCAACTCCGTTTAGAAAGAACCAAGGTGCTCTGATGGAGGCTCATGAATTACTGAATTACCATGGCATCCTTGGGCCTCATCTGTTTGTATCTTGAGTCTGGTTTCAGACAGAACAGAGAATAATGTTGAGTGCCTCTAATTTAATATTCTGATAATATTTCCACCACATCAAATTCCCACTAGGACAAATGTATACAAATGAATCATTATAATTTCCCCCTCTTACCCCAGCCAAGTCACTTGGGCCTCTGCTAAGAAATGATGATAAAAGTGATGAAAACAAAACAAAGCATACATTATAATGTCATTTAAAAAAGAAAAGATTTCCAGGAGATCCTTTGTTGTACTGGAAGAGCACAAGCTGCATTTTTAAATGACTTTTTTTGTTTTCCCTTTTGGATAATCACAGAGAATAAGGCAACCAGAATACTGCTTGGCTGCTGCTGAGGTCATCATTGAGCTCCTGCTGACACGCTGAGCCGGTCAGAGAGCCCAGGACCTCAGAGGAGGTAAGTATAGCCCTGGAGACACGACAGAAGGCATCATTCAGAGGATGGAAGTGTTACGTTTGGCTCTGGTTGTACAGGACCCGGTCACCATGCTGGGGATGAGGACAGAGCATCCGTGCATCACGGGCCACCGTGGACTGCAGTGGGAGAGAGAAAGGCCATGTGGGACTGTGTCCTTGGGGGATATGATTTTTCATGCTGTGTAATGAACCTGCAACAGGGAAGGGCATTTCATTGTGGGTTTTACTGCACTAGGCAATTCTGACAGGTATATGGATACTTATTCCAACTTGCAGTCATAAGATGAAGACAGTAGTTGGGAAGCTGCCTGGCTTGCAGTGATGTATTTGGAGAGAGGGCGTAACATCCAAAGTTCAGAGAACAACAGAGTACAATCATGAAGTCCTAGGGTCATTTGCTTATGTCTTCTACTCCCTTCACTAGAAACAGGGCTGCAACCAAATATCACAGGGCAGTTTAAAAACATGAATCTCTAGTTGGCAGTCCCAGCGGGGACCCCCCCTTCAAGCCACGCCAGCAAGGTGTCAGATGCGTGCATACATTGACCTCTTGGCCAGTACCTCTTCGAGGAGCTTCAATCAATGTCTCATGTAACAGGCCAACCTGCTGAGCCCTGTGCAAATTCCTGACTCACAAAATCATGAAATATAACAAAATGGTTGTTATTCAAAGGCACTAAATTTGGGGGCAACTTGTTTTGCAGCAATAGCTAACTAGAATATACTCCTACCTAGACAAGTTTCTAATCTAGTCCCAGATGTATCTTAGTAAGTACTGTTTGCCACTTAGTAGTGCTTCGGTGTCAAACAGTCATCAGCATCTTTAATGACTGCCTGGTGCAAGCCCCAGTGATGTGCAGGATATGAAGCACAGGCGCCTGTTTCTGACCTACAGGATCTGATAAAATAATAATTATGGGATATCATTTATCGAGTGATTGCTATGAATTAGGCTAATAATTCTCAAAGTCGGTACTGAAAGATCAGTGTCCGCATCATCTTGGAATTGCTTAGAAATGTAAATCCTCAGGTCCTACCCCAGACTTATTGAACCAGAAACTCTGGGAGTGGGCCCAGCAATAGGTAGTTTAGTAAACCCGCCAGGTGATTCCAGGGCACGTGACAGTCTGAGAGTCACCTGAAGTACACACTTGACTTACTTGACCTCATTGAATCCTCACCGAACCCTGGGTTTCTCACTCTTGCCAGGACTGACGTTTGGGGCAAGAGAATTCTTGCTGTGGTTGACCTGTGCATTGTAGGATGTTTGATGTTTGACAGCATCCAGGCCCCTACCCACTAAGGCCAGTAACGCCTCTCTCCCCAGTTGTGATAACTAAAAATGTCACTAGACACTGCCATATGTCCTCTGGGAGTCAGAAATCGCCTCCACATGAGAACCATGACTTTAACCCTATGAGGTAGTGTTTGAAAATAGACCCAGAATTGATTTTGAATGGGTATGGTAAGACAGGTAGACATGGAAATGGCTGTCACAAAGAAAGAAGTTTTTATTCAGAGTTCCCTAGAAACAGGAGGTGGTGTGCTACATCATGGGGAGGCCACAAAGCAGAGTACCAGGGTCAGTAAGGAGGCAGAGGGAGCAGGGGAAATAGAGGTTAAGAGCCTTTATTTTGGCTTCTGTGCAAAGGAAAAGGTGAGGCATGGTAAGTGGGGATAGGACTAGCTGGTTTGGATCATTTTAGTGGGCTCTGGGGCCAAAGGACTGTTCCTAGTTGCTCTGGGGAGATTAGGGCATGGGCTAATGGTCAGAATATGAGACCCCAATAAAAGAGGTGGTTAGGGGTACGGGCTTTGGATTGGTTGGCTCACACATGAGAAGGATGCTTGCAGGCTAGTCCCTTGCCAACTCTAGGAATTGACTAGCCCTGAGAGGGGGCAGTCTCCTGGAAGTCAGCAAGGCCCCCGATGTCAAGGCATCAGCATACGAAGGAGTGCTTGATACAGGCAGGCACAGTTGCCCTATTTTATAGATAGCAAAGCCGAAGTGCACAGAGGTAACCTGTCATAAGTCATCTCTTCCCCAAGGGGAGGACCCATGTTGAAACTTAGGTCTATGTACCCCTCCAACCGTGCTGTTACCTGTGTGCTATACTGCTGTTCATCTAGCTGGTTGAGCACACGTGTGAGCATCTATAACTATATAAAAAGATACCTGACACAGCAGAGGAGGATGTTGAAAAATTTCTACATGAAATAATTACACGAAGCAATGAGGAGAAGAGATGGCCTATAGCGGTCAAAAAGGCTTTGTAGAAAATATGTCATTCAGACTGCTAGTACCATTATGCTTGCTGGAGGGTCTTGAAAGT
This sequence comes from Canis lupus dingo, assembly GCF_003254725.2. Lineage (NCBI taxonomy): Eukaryota > Metazoa > Chordata > Mammalia > Carnivora > Canidae > Canis > Canis lupus. The sequence continues at coordinate 2,821,914 of NC_064261.1, read as the reverse complement.
TGGAGAAAACGAAGCTAGGCAAAACTGTGGAGAAAGAATATTCTGAAAAGATGGGAAATGATGTGATCACAGGCTCAAAGGCTCCTAGGAGTGTGCAAGGTCTGATGAAAACACCAAGTGTTAATAGGCTGCTTTGGTTACTTGAAAGTAGATTAGAAGGAAAAAGAAGAAAAGGGGGCTGCAGCTGGATGCCACCCACTTTAATAAGCTAAATCCATCAGAAGCAGTGCACGGAAGCACAAAATATTCAACATGATGAACTAAATATCGACACACACAAAAAAATCCCCATTGAAAAGCAGTGCCATAATTCCAATGCCTGGGCTCCATGAAATTTAGAGTAAGAATCAAGCTGGAAATTTCTACTTTGACATGTTGCAAAATCTTCAGCTGGGCTGGGAATGGGTGACCAACAGGGACTGCACAAAGAAAGCCCTTTCCACTGAGACTAAACGAGCGTCAAAGGCCTTGGGAAGGGGAGCGGACCGCCATTCATTTACTTAGAGGTTTCTGAGAGCTGATGCTGCGCCAGGCACTGTGCTGGACGACAGATCATTAGTCACATTAATAAAACAGGATCTCTGCTGTTGAGGGACGAACAAAGTAGGGAGCTCACCCGGGCAGAGCAGAGGAGACTTTTGTCCAGCCGGGCGGTGGAGAGGTACAGAACGAATGGGCACCTGTCCAGGTGGTGAAATCCCAAGAGGAACCTGCAAAGATCAAGGTCCCTCCCTGGAGGCAGGGGTGCCCTCCGTCATCGCTCTCACGCCGCCGGGCGAGTGTCATAGTGCACACCATTGCTGGGGCCACCCCCCAGGGGTACTGATTCCCTGGGTGACAAAGGGAATGCTACCCTCAGTCCTTGACAACTCCATCAATACCTTCGTTTCCAATTGACATTTCCGCAGAAGGCCTTAGCAAGAATTTAGCCAGAATGCAAGCTCCAGCTGGGCCGAGATATTTGCCTATTTTGCTCATTGCCATATCCAGAGTGCTTGGCCCACGTTAGGGACTCAGTGAGTCTTTCTGGAATGAATGAGTGGACACATACACATGCTAGAGGTAGGGGAAGGGCAGACGTCAAGAAGAAATAACAAGAAAGGGGTACTTTTAATAAGGAGGTTGGAACGATATGAGGTCCTGACTTGATTTTTACCAAAGTTCTGCGGTGTTTGGGGAGAAGCAAAACCCTCTGGTCTTGCTCTGCTGAACTAGAATTATGAGTTGAATGGCTGCTCTTAAATAGGCATCCTAAGAAATGGTGTGGTCATGACAAAATAACCATTAAGTGCCTTTCAAATCCTCCAAAGGCTCCTGTCTGTGACTATTTCTAACCCGCAGGCTGGGCCACAAGAATTCTCTGACAGGGCTCTGCGTCTCCTCGCTCACACACATCTACCAACTCACTGTGGACTCAGGCCCCAGGAACAGCCCAGGCGCCCTGCCGTCACGCCTCCTTCCTAAGGCCGGTGCACCGGCTGGAAAGCACAGACCTTGGAAACGGTGGAGGAGAAAAATCAGGGCATCCCAGCAAGTTAAGCAAACACCTAATCAAGTGTCTGGACACAAGGACTGTGTTGCCAGATTTTTATAAAATTATTTTCAATGGGAAAAGCGGTCTTGCTCCAGATGTAGCAAACATTAGGTCTTCAATGCCCCCTACCCCCACCCCACCTCCGGCCCAAGTCCTTAAGTACTTTTCAAAATTCTCAGTTCAGATTTTGACTTTAATTCGCTCCTTCTACTTACATACCTTCTTGGGAAAAATTTTTTTTCCTTGTATACCTTTTCTCCTTTCTTGTCTCACTAATCAATGTCTGTATTTGGCCGAGATCTCCTTTAACTTGGGCCCAACAATGGGTGGGCCTCCAGAGGCGGGCAGAAAGGGAGCAGGTCTCTTTAACAGAACCAAGCAGATCACAAAATGTCTGTCAAAAGAACACTGTCTGCCTCAAGCTTCCCACTCTGATGGGCTCAGTGCCGAGCTCTGATTTGCTCTAGTTAAAAAAAAAAAAAAAAAAAAAAATCCCCTAATTTTACTGTCAAGATTTTGAGAAGCATTCTCATGGTTTTAAAGAGATTATTGCATAATTTGTTCATGTTTAAAGAATTATATTGTTAAATAAATTTAGCTCTCCAGATTCTAAATGACAAAAACAAGTGAAGTTACATCATTTGAATTATGAAGTGATAATGTCTTCCAATTCTGCCCCAATCAAAAGTGTAACAGTTTAAAGCTTATAATAATCATGTTCAAACATATTCAGATTATAATTACTTTTCTTCTGATAATGATAGCCCGTCTGATTGGATGATTACCTATTTGACTTTGATAAGTCTCAGAGGTCAAAAAAGGGATAATTGCAGACATCTGTTTTCTATGGAAAATATAATCTCAGAAAATAGTGTTTAAAGTGACATCTGCAAATATGTGTTTTAGAAAGAAACTCGTTGCACATTTAAAATCACAGGGAAAAGAAGCAATTCCTAAGCTACTATGCATCACACTGTCTATGTAAATAGATGAACAAGTTTAACTTACTAGTATTCATGTATGCATAAGTAATTACAAGCAGGCATGATTATATTTTGTGCAGGTAAAATTAAGAGATGGAAATAGACTATGAGAAAGGAATTTGAAAGGGCCTATGATGTGGGATGACACAGAAGCTTTCTCTCTCTAGTTTAATCCTGTCCAGATACATAAAGGAGTAACCATTTTCCTGGTGGTCTTTAATGTGCAACTGGAAGATTTTGTCCCCTGGCTCCCTCTTTGTAGACAGCCTCCCCCACTTACCAGATGGCTCTTAGTGTGTGGAAAGGTTTGTTCGTGGCCGCCATGAATCTCTCCGTAGGGGAGACCCCAGTTTCTCCTTCTGCAGGTGCATCACCTTTCCGACCCTTAGGGAGATGCCAAGAGCTTCTCCCTCCCTCCAGCCAACAGCTGCATTTTGCAATGAAAAGGGAAAACTTTATTTGATATTCCTTCCCACACATGCTAAGACTCCCTTGGTTTTTAATCAGGAACTCCGAATCTTTTCTAATTTGTGGAAGGCCTGGGTGATCACTTTTGCCAGGCTAAGCTTCTTAAAATAAAACTTTCACCATAGCGCTTCCCTTCCCAGAAGCCTTCCCTGGCTCCCCAGTGTCTATAGAAGGAATTCCAAACTTCTCAGCAATTTACAAACCTTTAGCACCTGACCTTATCCTGTTTTCTCAACCTTATCTTCTTTGTGAGATTCTTTGGTTAAGTCCATCTGACACCACGTGTTAATTAAACTTTCTTGACTCTAGTCTAAATTTCCACCTCTGTATTATCATCTCTGCCTATTAATCTTTTGGTGGTGGTGGTGGTGGTGGTGGTGTAGTTTTTGCACCTCAAGTGTACAGAACTAGATAAACCACAAACTTTGGTTCATAACATACTAGTACGATGGGTCTGTGCAAGAGCCCCTTCTGTCTTTACTCACCTATATTAAAATTTTCTCAAGGTTGCCTTAAATCCTATCTTTTCAGTAAGGTCTTCCTCTATACACATAGGAATGATCACTCTGTCAAGAGAATCTTTCTCTCCTCTGAACAATTATAGCATCTATTACCTAGAGTCTAGAAGCTATTTGCATACCACACGCAGCACATGCAACCACTGTTGTCTGGGCACATCTGCAGCTGGAGTGAGCTGTGTCCTGCTATGTGGTATGTGATCAGGAGTTTGCCAGAGCCCTATAATACACAGCACTCACCAAGTTGTATTTTATCTGTCTTCTCCGCAAAAGAGTTAGCTCCTTGACACCGGACTCAGCTTCTCATTCATCTGGGCACCCCAAGTGCCAACCATAGTGCCTGACAAGTTCTGTTTAGGAAGCAGTCATTGAGTGTTTTAGGAAAATGACATCATAAACTCCTAGGAAGCAAAAATAAATAAATAAATATAAATAAATAAATAAATAAATAAATAAATAAATAAATAAATAAAATCAATAAACTCCTAGGAAGCAATGAAGGGGCCACAGAACTTCAGGGAAGGGAAGGACCTCCTGACTCCTGTTCCTTCTGATCTCACCGTGCCCAGTGGGGAGAGTACTGGGCAGATGTAAGCATTCAGTGAATACCCAGTGATTGATTGATGCTTAAACTTCAGAAAATTAATGAACCCTATCTATTAGGGAGGGTGGACAACTTATCTCAGTTTCCCCCTAACTGTCCTGGTTTTAAAACAAAAAGTTCCATGTCTGGGAATCCCTCTTGCACCCCGAGCAAACCAGGACAGTTGGGCAGTCCAGTTAGAGTCACACACATACCAACAACATAAATGCTAGTAATTATTCTCTCTCCTGGTTGAAGTCTTTTGAGGACCACTTTTGCAAACTCCACTTGAATTTCTGTATATTTGAAAGTGACTTTTAAAAAAGTTTCCTGAAGATTAAGTCTAAAATTCAGGCTTTAGGGAAACAGACTACAGGAGACTCAATGATAGAGAACAAACCGAGGGTTGATGGGACGAGGTCGCGGGGAGGATGGGTTCAATGGGTGATAGGGATTGAGGAGGGCACCCGTTGTGATGAGCACTGGGTGTTGTATGTAAGTGATGAATCATGGAATTTTATCACAGAATTCTGTTCCTGAAACCAATCTTGCACTAGATGTTAACGAACTAGAATTTAAATAAAAATAAAAAATAAAATAAAATTCAGGCTCTTCAGAATTTAACATTTAAATGTATTGTTATTTCTCTACTGTATTGTTATTCTCCCACTCAAAATGAGTATGATTTTATTTTTTTAAAGACTTTATTTATTTTTAAAGATTTTATTTATTTCTTCATGAGAGACAGAGAGAGAGAGAGAGAGAGAGAGAGAGGCAGAGACATAGGCAGAGGGAGAAGCAGGCTCCATGCAGGGAGCCTAACAGAGGACTCGATTCCGGGTCTCCAGGACACCCTGGGCTGAAGGCAGACGCTTAACCACTGAGCCACCCAGGCTGCCCATTAAAGTCTTTATTTATTTGAAAGACAGAAGAGGGAATCCCTGGGTGGTTCAGCGGTTTAGCCCCTGCCTTCTGCCCAGGGCTTGATCCTGGAGTCCCGGGATCAAGTCCCACAGCAGGCTCCCTCCCTGCATGTGTCTCTCATGAATAAATAAAATCTTTAAAAAAAAAAAAAAGAATATTGAAAGACAGAAGAGAGAGAGAGCAGGAGCACAAGAGAGCACAAGCAGTGGAGAAGAAGCAGGCTGCCTGCCCATCAAACAGGGAGCCTGATGAGAGACTCCATCCCCGGATCTGGGATCATGAGTTGAAGGCAGCCGCTTTAGGGACTGAACCACCCACATGCCCCAAATGAGTAAGATTTTTAAGGTAAACTGGGAAATTTCATTTCTGAGAGTGGGGGTTCTCTGTTGAAAGCAAAAAGAGGGGCACCCGGGTGGCTCAGATGGTTAAGTGTCTGCCGTCCGCTCAGGTCATGATCCAGAAGTCCTAGGACCCAGAGCCTCACTGGGCTCCTTGCTCAGCGCTCAGCCGGGGCGTCTGCTTCTCCCTCTCCCTCTGCCTCTCCCCCTGCTTGTGTGTGTGTGTGTGTGTGTGTGTGTGTGTGTGTGTGTGTGCTCTCCCTCTCATGTGAATATTTAAAAAAAAAATCTTTAAAAGAGTGAGAGCATAAAGAGACAGGGCTCAACAGAGATTCGAGTCTATGACTTTTTGGCTAAGCAAGAATCAGGTGAGCCGGGCACATTCCGGCGGAGGCCACACCCCCCTAGAGTGCAGCAGGGGCACTGCTGGGAGTCCACCAGTCCCGATTGTCTAAGACCAGCCTCCTTAGATCCTCTCGGAAATCTTTTATTAAATCTCTACGAATTTTCATATTCTCCACACCGTTCCATATTTATTCCATTCCACATCCATGGTTATTGAGGGAATATTTACTTGCTATTGAAGGAAGTCATGTGGGATGTATAGTCAATAATTTCATCAAGGAATAACTTATCTTTGTGCTTTTGGTGGAAAAAGGAGGGAAATAGTTTCACTCCAAGTAGCTTATGAGCTTTTGAAGAATATTTACGAAGGGATGTTTTTAGACAAAGAGATTATTATTTTCCCATTTTAGTAGAAAAGCAGAATAAAAACAAAGCCTGAAACAAAACAAAACAGTAGAGACATAACCAGAGACTGTGATGGCCATGGATTTCTGTATTAGCCACTTAAATACAACCAACGCCACAGAGGACACATGCTTGTTTCTACGGAAACAGTCAGATGAGAATTATCCTGGATGTAACTTACATGATTAAAGATTTGCTGGCTAAGGAGAGGGAAAAGGTAAAACAAATTTAAAAAATTAAAAAAAAAAACCCACCTTTTTGTTTTTGTCGAAAGTGACAAAACATTTAGCAAAAGCAAACTTTTGCAATAGTGGATTTTGAACTTCGACACACAACGGACATGATTTATATAATTCTATGGTTTTATTTTTGCTTCTTTTGAAATGTCTATGTGAACTCTGGCTAGCTAAGGGTGTGATTCCCTTTTATGCCAGGAAAATTGACTTTCAAGTAAAAACCATCTTCACTCCCTGACCTAACTCTGGTCCTCATGGTCATCGTTTCTTGCCTGGGCAACCAGGCAAGTGATTTCTCTCCTGTATGCACTCCACACACCCACACCATCTGTTCTTCGCAATACAGACAGAATCAATGTTCATTTGCATATATGATCATGTCATCCTCCTTCTGCCCCCGTCCTCATTCTTAAATCCTTACTTGGGTATGAAGTACTTTGAGGTGGAAGACCAAGATCCTTAACATGGTCCTGAAGACCCTGTGGAGTTTGGCCCCATGTCCTTTCCATCTTTCATGCACTAGTCTTTCCCCATCTCTCTGTACTTCAGTAAGGCCTTCATCCAGTACAACTGCCATGTTTCCTCCGACCACAGGGCCTTTGCACATGTTGTCTCTACCAAGAACATCCTGTCTCTTCCACTCTCCACTTAGTTAAATCCTCTTATTCCTTCAGAGTGCACGTCCCCGGGAAAGACATCCCAGCAGCCCTTACTGAGGTCAGATTTGAGAATGTTGAACACCAGAGCTAAACAAACTCACTCAACAGCCCTGTACCTAAGCAGACCATCTTGTTCCCTCCCTACAAGGAAGTGCCTTCCCTGAAGGAGGAGAGCAGAACAGGCTTCCAGGAGACAACTTGTTCCCAAGAAAGAGAGGAGGAAGAGGCTCTCTGGCACTTAACCAGCTTCTCCTTCCAAAGTCTGATTGCATTAAATCCCTCTTTCTTCCTGGGGCAAAGTAAAAGGAGGGAGGGGGCAGCCAGGAGTGTTAGGCTAATGATTCTCCTTCCTTACCTATGGGCAAGAAGGGTTTTCCCCTAACAATAAAGAACGAAAAAATATTTCTGATAATGAGTTTCTCATTTCTTCATGGGTTAAGTGAACAGGTTAAAGTAGGTTAAGCTCTGTAGCCTTTTGCTGCCCCCAAATTTGTGAAACAATTTCAACTACAATATTCACGGCTTCAAGTGTTGGTTATTTGAGTTATATGGAAGCTTCTATAGGCAGTGCTGTATCTCCTGCTTTTTAAATTTTTAAGATTTTATTTATTTATTCATGAGAGACACACAGAGAGAGGCAGAGACACAGGCAGAGGGAGAAGTGGGCTCCATGCAGGGAGCCTGACGTGGAACTTGATCCCGGGATCCGGGGTCATACCCTGGGCCGAAGGCAGGTGCTCAATCCCCGAGCCCCCCAGATGCCCTGTCTCCTGCTTTTTAGCCCATCTTTGTCACCCTGGGTCACAGAGAACTTGCCTTTGCCTCATCAGCCCTTTGTCCAGTCAGCTAGGGCTGAGGACCAGATGGCCTTCCCCATGTCTCCAACTTAGAGCCAAGGGACTGTGAGAAGCTTCACTTGAACCCACTCCCGGCTCCCCCAATCAGCTTACTTAGGGAAGAGCACGACAAACGGGAAATGGGCAGATTGGAGGTCAAGCCCCTTGGGCAACTGGAAAGTCTCTGAGAAACTGCGGGTCTCATCTCCAACATCGTCATCCTTGTTCTATGGTGAACAGCGCGTTTTCTTGTCTTGAGAGCTCTCTAAAATGTATCCCTTGCAAATGGTAAGGAAATTGAGTGTCCTATATACATATAAATAGCATCCTTAATCATCATCAACCCAATGCACTGTGCCCTCCTTATGATGCTGCAGGAAAGCAACCAGGGCATTCCCATGGCCTTTACGGGGATTTTCCTTGATTCTGTAAAGCCTCGAGTAATACTGAAGCTCTATCATAACACCGAACTACTTTTGCATTCATTCTGGTCTTCGGTTTGAACACTATAATATTAGTTGTTTAAATTTTCATAGATTCCAAGGTTCAGAAGAGTTCTGGGGGAGTCATTTAAACTCATCCCCCTCTGGGTCTCTAGGTAGAGCTGCAACATTGCCTAACAAAGACAAATGGTTTTCTATCTGATGTGGAAAGGTCTCCAGGGGAAGAATCCATAACCAACCACAGGCATCACAGATTACTAACATGAGTGTGCCCTCACTTTAAGAAAACCTGATGGTGGGATCCCTGGGTGGTGCAGCGGTTTGGCGCCTGCCTTTGGCCCAGGGCGCGATCCTGGAGACCCGGGATCGAATCCCACATGGGGCTCCCGGTGCATGGAGCCTGCTTCTCTCTCTGCCTGTGTCTCTGCCTCTCTCCTCTCTCTCTCTCTCTGTGTGACCTATCATAAATAAATTAAAAAAAAAAAAAAGAAAAAAAAAACCTGATGGACATGTGAAACCTAAGTGGTAGGATAATTTATTGAGATGTTAATCTGTGCTTTGTTCCTTATAATTCGCCTTTCCTGCCCTGCCTCCCTACCTCTCTGGGAGGTGAGAGAATTGACTTGTGCCGTGTCTCTACTGCTTTAGTAGACAGAAGCATGGAGGGATGGGGTTCACCTGCCCATGTGCTACGCCTACAGTCAGAGTCCAACCTCTCAAGGGTTGGTGGAGAGAGGCATGCTCCCTTGAGAGAGTGGCACTGCCCAAGGAGACAGAGGCAAGTAGCTCTAAGTTCTTAGAGAATGGTTTTTACCTCACTGACCTCTGATCACCTGTAAAATGAGAGGGTGATTTAATGACTCCACTCTTGAGTCTGTGGGATGATCAGTCTGTCAGGCTGTGATGCCCCAGGACCACAGTGATGCATCTGTTTATAAAGCCTTTTGGGGTAGGGTCACCAGCTGGTAAGTGAAAAAGTATAAGCAATATTTGAGATTACACTTATCCTTAAAAATTATCTAAAATTCACATTTAATCGGGCATCCTATGTTTGACCTGGTAACCCTATTTGGGGGCACCTGCGTTTTGGGAGATGGGAGGCTGCAGACAGAAGAAGCCGACACCTGTTCGTGCCTACCAGACCGCACCCAGTGTTCAGGAAGCAGGTGTGTGTGTTTCCTTGCCCTGTGAGTATGCCCGTTTTATTTTTAAGTTTAGAAATGTACATTTTGAATGAGATCTATCCTGGGATGGTTTTCTTCAAAACCTTCAAAATCAATACTTAACAGGAAAAATATAAATGGGATCTGCCCGTTTAGTGAAAGCCCAAATTTCTAAGCTTAATAGAAATTAGAAACGAGACCAAAGAATCCTAAAGCAAGGAGAAGCCAACGGCTTAAATGATCAAAATGAGGGAATTTCTTCCACATTACCTTTCCCAGGGAGGACATGACAGGTGTTATCAGTAGGAGCTGTATTTTTCCGCTGCCCTCAAAATCTCTATGAAACAGGGAAGCAAATGGAGTCAAGGTTCCCATTGCCTTTTCTACAGCACTATAAGCTTTTTAAAAAATGTGCCTTTGAACTTTCTATTCTTTATTTTGGAATTGCATTTAATATCATTCTATGATTTAAGGAAATCATCTGTGAATCGAGCCAACCTTGATGGCACAGGATGGGCTGCCTGTGATTTCTTGACACAAAACAGGTCAGGATCTAAAACTGAATGTGGAAAGAAACACGATTTATATTTCATCCAATTAGTGCATCCATGACCTTCGTGTGAAAGGAACGTGGCCTTGGGTAAAAGGACTCTCTCATTGATTTATCCCATTTTTAATCAAAGAAAGGTATACCAACACACACAGGATGCCCGTAACTCAGAGTTCTCAAGACTCAACGCTGTCTTGAAAATTCGCAGGAAATTTAGCATCGAACATATCCTCCCCCATCACAAGGAGATCACTCTGTTAGTGAGGAGGTCTGGGCACAGAATTAGAAGTCTACGTCCAGCTTTAATAATTTAGTGGAATCTGAAGCTTTGTGAGTGAGAATGACTGCCCCCTAATGCCTTCGGTGCCACTACGTTGAATTGAGATTAACATAAGTATGATGTGCAGGAAACAGTTACCCTTTAAAGGGTGTGTGTGCGTGTGTGCGTGAGATGGACAGACAGTGAGACAGAGAATCTGAGAGACCACATGAAAGCAACTCATTTACCAACGTTCGATTTTCCTCAATATCAATCTGATCTCTCTTTTCATACTTTACAATCTAGAAATAGGTTTGCTTTGAGTCACAGGAAGCACCAAAAAAACTCCACCTATTACTCCGATTTTGTTTTATCAAGAGATTTTGCTGTACTTGTGCTCGTTGGAAGGGCACGCGGAAAGCATCTCGGGGCCACTGGGCTGGGAAATCACGGGCATGGTCTGGCTTCAGGACCCTTCTCCTAAAATGCATTTCGGGACAACTTAACACGGTCATGCATTTTCTAAGCGGCAGAACTGTCCCCGCAAAATAGACAAAAACAGCCCAACTTCAAGGAGGTAGACAACTGTTTGATTTTTAAAAGAAAATTTTAATGACGCTTACCCTTGGCAATATCCTGAGGCTAAGCAGGAGTGGAGGGTCCCGGGCAGGTTTGGTCCCCCAGGGGGAGCAGAGGCTGGGTGGAAGGTGGAGAGAACTTGGATCGGATGCGATGTTGCTTAATCAAGGTTAAGCCTCAGGCTGTTACCAAGGAGAAGAAGAGCCAGTGAATCTGACTATGTAATTGTTATTTACCTGTCTGTCTCTCTCTCTCTCTGTCTTAAAAAAAGAAAAGAAAAGAAAAGAAAAGAAACAACTGGGAAAGAAGGAAGGAAGGAAGGGACAAGCTTAGACCCTGTAGGTTATTTCTGAATAATGGAAATACTTTAAATTCTTGTTGTAATTAATCAAATCTATGTTCTTTCAGAGTAGAAAACTAAATGGATGCATCATTAATGGCTCAGTGTAAAAATACAATCATGCAAATTTAACAGAGCCTTCTATTCATTCCAACCGAAGACTAATGATAACAGTTAACATCTTGAACTTTCACTGTGTGCTACATAGACGTCGTGTCGCAAGCTCTGCGCTCATTATTTTCCTCCAACCACGGGGAAACTGAGGCTTCTAGAATCGAAGCGAACTGGCACATCTCAACGTTTATATAGGGTGCACATGGGATTGGAACCTCGGCGGTCGTACCCCAGAGCTGTGTTCATAGATGCTGTGCTAGATCCATCTCCTACGTCCCTGCAGCAGACGCATCCTTGCCACCAGGAACGGGTTTTTCTTAAGGAGCCAAAGGAGAGAAGAGCCAATTTAGATGATGGGAGGGGCACCGTGGCAGAGCACACCCGTCACAGCTAGCTCTCTGAAAGCCCCGGGTGACTGAACTGAACTAAATGGAAACAACGTCCTTATCAGATGCAGGGCACGGCTTACCGCTGTAGGGGATCGGCAGAGGGCAAGACGCGCTAGGCCCGGAGCCCGCAGGAAGGGAGCTCTTGGTCATTGCCTTCTTGCTCAGGGCTGCCAAGAGCCAGGGCACTTTGTGGGTGTCCCTAGATTTCAATATGTGTGGTTTGGCTTAGGGAGATAACAAGAGAAATCATATGGAAGTGAGGCTTTTCCACATTTCCGAACTTCAGAGGGGAAGGCAGCGTGTCCCCCGTAGTGAAGGCTGGGTAGGGAAGACTCAGTTTCCGCATCTGGGAATTAGATTCCCAGATCTAAGGACTGGGAATTAGCATCCTTATCCACGTGGTGAGGATGCTCTTCTGGGCCGTCACGAGGATCGTGCAACTGTCCCTGGCACGGAGCGGGCACTTGCTAAGTGGTTGTTATTACAGGTGCCCGGTTTTCACTGAGCGGGTGGGAGAAGCCTAAAGCAAGAAAGGAAAACACTGGAAAGGCTGAAAAAGAGACAGAGGGAAGGATGGGCCGAGGGCATCCGGCCTGAGGGCCCTGCTGTCGCCCCTCCCGCACTCTGTCCTAATGAGCCATATGCAGCTTCCGATGGATGAGATCTGGGTCTGCAAAGACAAAACGGAGCCAAAAGGCGATGTAACATGGAATTATAGACCGTTTCCCGCTAATGAGCCAGCCTGCCCGGTAAGAACGCAGCGCCGTGCGGAGCCCACATCGGGTGCGCGTGCAGTGGTGCGCCCGCCCCCTCCTAGCACACGCTCACGGGCGCGTTGAGCACACGAGCATGACGGCCAATATCACGGTTGGTTAGTTCGCAGCCCTGCGCTGGGCGCTGTGAGGCACGCGGGGGGCGGTGGCTGGGGCCCGGTTGTTAAGGACGACGACGGCGGGAGTCGCAGGCCCGAGCTCCTGGGGAAACGGCCTCTCATCAGCCAGTGATGCTCTCGAGACCTGGCCGAGTGACGGGTAGGGCCTCTGGAAGCGGGGGGAGGAGGCGCTAGCTACTCCTGCAAAGGGCTTACCGCCCACGTGGAGGGCCACACACCACACGGGCACTCTACACACACGCACACATATGCAGACCACACACACACCATGCATCTCACGGGCTTGCATGCACTAAATGTGTGTGTACAGATGCATACCTCACACATGCACACATACCCGACACACATACGCTTTGCCTATACCACGTACGTATACACACATCACACGTGTACCGACCACATACAGGTTGCAGACACATACACACACCACTTATTGCACACACTTGCACATACCACGTGCCACACATTACACACATGTATACACATATACCAAACACACACACATACTACACATAACACACATGGCACATATACACATATCCATCTACATCACTTACATACATACACACCAACCCACACTATACTCAAGCACATATACCACACACAGCACGTATTTGTACACGTACTATACACATAGGCTATATGCATGTGCACAAATCACCTACACCCCCCCACACTATATCACATACACCTCATGTCCATACACATGCTACTCCCATAATTATGCAACACTATATGCATATAGACATGTACAACATGCAAACACACATATACCACATACCACAATACACACCACACTCACAGCACACATGTACATACATGCACACACCAAACACCCCACACATAACACATGGATGTACCCACCCCACACACATAAAAACACATTCCCACGCAGTACACATATACCCACATATTACATATACACAACATATATATATGCCTTAAATGCACACCACACACGCAGAGAAATCCGCCCACACACATCACACATGTCCATATCACAGACATGGACACACATGCACCATCCATACCACCCATATAGTACTTAAGCATAACACATACCACATGTGTACATATACACACATCCACCTACACATAGCACACATGATACTCACATACAAGCCCCCCTCTGCATACACATACCACACATACACACACATGCCACACACCTGACCATACACCACACACACATAACACACGCCGTTACCTTTCACACATTCCATAAACACACATAGCAAGTACATACAGGATGTACCTCGCTGTGTCCCCTTGCAAGAATGTGCCTCCCTGGGGACCAGGATACTAAACCCACAGAGCTCAGATTGGCAGGGACAGGCCGCATAACTGAGGCAGTAAGTGACTGGGACCGGCAGACTCTGGATGATGAGGGATGTGACACAGTGAGGGATCCCATGGGTCCACTCCCTTATTTTCTCCACCATGAAGTGAGTCTTCTGTTGGATGCTACGTTGTTAGGGATTCTGGGACTGTGGATGAAACATGCTGCAAGCCCCTGGATGGTGTGCTGACTGAGGCTCTGTGGGCAGGAAAGACAAACTCCTGTTGAGAATGGTATCTATCCCTGTGAAGTGGAGCCGCTAATCCTTCAAAGATGGGAGATCCTTCAAAAATCCTTCCCAATGTAGAGACTGGCTACCAAATGGCCCACTGGGCTCCTTGAGGAGGGCCACGTCATGGCCTCAATATTGATCTTCGTTGCCGACATGCTGGGCATTCCAAAGGCAGTATCTAGGCCAGCCTCATTAAATGGAAGCCAGTACTGCTGTGTCCATCCATGGTCTCCGTCTCTGTCCTCGTGGCCACTCCTTGATTGTGGCCATCATGCCAGTTCCGCAACAGCCGATGACAAAGAATGCGTAACGCCACCTGGCCGAGTCATACTGTCTACTTGGTTATTCAGTACCTCTTCTGTGACAGTGCTTTTTTAGTGTGTATTAAAGTGCGATACAACAATCTTGACACTTAATGCTCCACACCCTATGTCCATCCACATGCCTCTACCCAAAGACTGCTCACCAATCTTCCAGTTCTTTCACTCCCAGGCTCTGGCTACCCCAGGAGTCTCTGTACAGTCGACCCTTGAACAACACTAGTTTGGACTGTGCAGGTCTACTTGTAGGTGGATATTTTTTTTGATACGGTACAGGACTCTTCCTTATGATTTACTTAATAACATCTTTTCTCTAGCTGACTTTATTGTAATGATACAGTATATAATACAAGATATAAAACGTATTAATCAACTGTGTGTTATTGCTAAAGCTTCTGATCAATAATAGGCTATTAGTAATTGTGTCGAGGGGGAGTCAAAAGTTACATGGGATTTTCAAATGCACTAGGGTTCAGGGCCCCTGATCCCTGCATTGTTCATAGGTCAGCTGTATATTCTCACCTCAGGTCACAAAATGGATGATCTGGGGCAATGTTCATTTCTCTCCCCATTGGGAAGCTTTTTCTCCTCCACTGTATTTCAAGGTTACTCCCCCGAATATGGCTGTAAAATATAGTCGCTGTTCATTTCTGGCTCGCATCCCATATTGAGCCATGCAAGAGACAATTCTCCATGGGACTCTTATTTCTGCATGTTTGCAAGGAGAGGCACTGACTTCCTTTTTTTCAGATCATCTTTTCCAGGATGCTTACATAGTAGATGGCCTTGGAAAACAGAGAGAGTGTCTTCCTCCAGAACGAAAAGCAGTCATGCTTATAGTCCATCATAGAAGATTTGGGTTTTGTAAGTTCAAAGTTTCTCTTCTATAATGCAACCTACTACATGTGCAGGTGTCACTTGGCGTTCTTTACTTCACTTTATAGGAATTGGAACTCGGGAAACTACTGCAAAACAAACAAACAACCCCAAACACTGATACCCTTGCTACTGTTATTGTGCTCAGTAGTAAAGTTCTTGGTCTCTGACTTTACACCTTCTGCCAGCTGCAATACAACTATGGCAGGATAACCTGTTCTTGACAAGGTGACCCATCCTAAACAAGATTGGACTTTCTCTCTCCTCCTCTAACTGCTCATATGGAACACTCCTTTGGCGACACGTGAGAGCTTGGGATAGGCACCAGTGAAACCCTGGTGGGTGACAAAGGGACGTGGGCTTCCTACTCATGCAACTTCCTTATGCTTCTGGTTCCACCCATTTCCATCTTACAACAGATTATTTCTAAGCCTATCTGACTTCACGACTTGGCAGTTCCAACAGAACCCAGATCACAATGGAGAACCTGGCATAGTCATGTGATACTCCATGGGTTAATTCTAGCTTTCCATCAGAAACATGCCCCAAATTATGCCAGGAGCTTTCCCAAAAGACATACAATTTTGCTGTAGGTAACATGGCCTTCTTCTAGAATCCCAGAGACCTGCATTTTTGTTTTCACAATGGGATTTGCCATAGATTCCATACTATATCTTTTGAAAGTACATTAACACTTTCAACACCATAGGGTCTGTTGGATCATATGGCCCACATGGCAGGGAAGCCTGGAACTTCTTTAGAACCCATTTCCACTCAAGGCTCCACTGAAAACTGGCAGTCCTCTGTGTCATCTGATATATGAACTGGAACAGTATCCCCAAGTTGGAATGTGCTATTTTAGAGGCCAAAGAGAGCTATCAGGTGCTAGGCTTTCTTTTTCTGGAATAAGGATGCAAGACATTTGTCTTTTACTTTAGCGGGGATATCCTAGACCCCTAGAGACTTCACTGCAGTAGCAGCTCCCTGATTCTACATATATCTCAATGTATGCATCTTCTCCCCAAGGCCGTCAGTATATACCAACCTCTTGCTTATCTTGCCTGATCAGCATGATGTCATCAGTATAATAGATCAATGTAATGTTCTGCAGAATGTCCAGGTTGCATGGTCCAGAGCTCCAGGGACTGTGTTGTGACAGAGGGGGGAGTAAAAAACGCCTGAGAACAAAGTTGTTTCTTAGTCACCAAATCAGAGGGTATGTACCATATACCTGAACTATGTTAGTCTGCTCTATCAATGAAATCCTGTGGCGCAGCAGCTTTATCAGGATTACTACTTGGCCAAGTTCACAATAGACAATAACCATTCTCAAGGACCCAAATTCAACACAGATATGTTGGGGACTACCACCCTATATGCTTTAAGTCTTTAAAGGGCACAAATCTCCACTCCTAGAAAATGATATTGCTTTTGATTTACCATCTTAGTTGGAGATTTGGGTAAGGACTGAGGGCAATTTCAGAGGCTTCCATTTGGCCTTCCCCTCTGGGATTGCTCATCCCCAGTATGCCAAGGATCCAATGTGCAAGTTACAGCAAAAGCCAAGTGTATTCAGTGTTACTCAGGGATATTGGTTGGATCCACAGACTACCCAGAGGACACCCTGGCTAAAAGTCAAGCTTTAGCCTGGACTTACTTTATTTCTTGGCCCTGTGAGCTCTAACTCTAACAGAGGACTGGGATAACACTTCAGGTCTCCAGGCATCAATGTCAACCCAGACCTGTATCTGATAGCCTCAAAATATTTGAGTATTTTCCTTTCTACAGTGTATGTAGGTCCCTTTTGGAAAGAACTAGGGGAATCCTCATGATATATACTTGCCATGGTGTTCGGGCCTGGTGATATGGCCACTTTTTTAGTCAATGGGATCGAGATCTGAAAATCTTCACAGGTCCAGGAAATAAAGCAAATGGTGACAACTTTTCATTGGAGTGCACTCTGCCACTGCTCCTCCATTCATGCTGTCTTCTGATTGGTGGTATCAATCAGCACCCTCATTAGCTAACCATCCTTTTGCCCCCAATCTTACATTCAACCATTTTGAACAAGCATGCTCAAAGTCTCAATTCCAGGGGTACTCCTCTGGCTCCTGCTGGTTCATGCTAGCTAAACCTCACAGCTCTTTGAGATACGGTATCTATCTTTCCTTATCAAAACCAATATATCCTCAGCTGAATTATGCTGAAATTTAATCTTTGTTTCTGGTGTAGTAGCCAGAATAAAAGATGGAAGAGTTCCTGGGGGGTGGGGGGGCACACCTAATTCCTTGCCGAGAAAAGAAGCCTCTGTATCTTTCTGAATTACAAAAATACTAGCTTTTACTCTGGCAGCACTGAGCATTAGGAGGGACCTGAGGAATCAAATTCTTAGGAATATCCACCAAGATGTCCCTGTCTCAGTTTTTAAGATCTCATGCTTTCCCGACCAGAGCCTTCATCCTACAACAGATCTGTCTGAGCTGAGCATTTACACATCACTGAGGCTTTGCAATCCTAAATCAGATTCTGTATTTGCTCCTCAATTGTGTCTGCTCTTCCACCGCATGAGATGAAAGAAAGCTTCTTTATAAACTACCAATAAAGCCCTGTGGCTACCACACTTAGCTTTTATCTGTATTTAACTGTACTCGGTTTCTTATTATTCCCCTGGAGGCCGCAGGTACAACTTAGTAGCAACCAGTAAATTCTACCGTCCGTGTAGGCCACGTTCCCCCACATATCTTTCAAATATCTTAATCATTGCACAGGCAAGGGCATTCTCCTTCACCAGGAGATGGGAAGATCCTGGGAAGACAGGATGTCGTCTTCCCAGGCAACCACACATGAAATCTTCAATAACTGAGTTGCCACCTTCTGCCAGGGAGTATCTATGTCCCACATACCACCACCCAGGAGGAGGCCCTCCTGGTCAGCCACATTGCAAGCAACTCAGTTGCAAAACCCATCTTAACAACAGCTTACTCAGACCACTCCTGGTGTCTCCTCTGTCTTTCAAGCAGCGGACACCCACATAGGATCAGATATGGAACGGACTTGTTGGAGTAAACAATTATAAAGAATAAAAGGGGAACAGTAAGCAAGAAGAGTCTTTAGACTCAATGCAGTTCTGACATCCATGAAAGAAGACAGGGAAGGAAGAGCTGAATAGGAAGAGCTATTGACCCCAGTAGGGGTTCTAAGTTAATCTTGGCCAGGTCAATGGGAAGGTCCTGAGCCAGGGTTGCTCATTAGACAATTCTGCATTTAGGAGGAATGGACTGGTTTAGTAACCCCATTATTCTCTGTCATCGATTGGGAGCAGCCTAGAAATCCAGTGGATCCCAAGGTGCAGGAGCTAGAGGCCGTCAATCAGCTAGGGCTTCCACGGCAGAACTGAATGATGTGCCTTCATGGCCGCCATTATGGGATAACCATCCTCCTGTGGGCTTGATGGGGATGGCTACCAAGAGGAGAGCAAAGCACAGACAGCCTCTGGGCACTCTTCAAAAAGTAAGGAGAAGCTATCCATGCAAGTAGGGTGAGGGTTCCTGGGAACCAGCTCCTAACTTAGCTTTCCCCATTCAATCATAACTTTCTACTCCTTTGGTCAAGCTGGGATGAAGTTAAAGACTCTTTAGGGTCCAAAATACTTAAAACAGAGGCACCTGTAACTGGAATCTACAACGCACGCTGGCAGGTGTGGTAACTACCATGGCTTCCAAAACACCACGTAAGGGTGAGGGAGGCAGTCTCAGACATACTGCACGTGTGTATTAGGCAAGGTCACACCACTTGGAATGCCCACCTCACTCCAACTTCCAGTGATTCTCTCCATTAATAAATAGGAGAATAAGGTGGCGTCCAAGGAAAGGTACTAAGGAGGGGGCGGTAACCTGCCCAAGCAGTTCTCACCTTACCTGCTATGGAAGCACTTGATGCCAACATGAAAACTAAGTGATTCACAAGCTAATATTGCTTTGGTGTGTGCATGAGCATAAAAGTTCCCTGCTTGCGTGAATGCAATTCTCCATCTAATTACCTAATTACCCAGCCCATTTCCAAGAAGGGCCCTGGGCCCTGGAGAGTTCATCTGGGTACACGATAATTGGCTGACCAACTGACTGAATTCTCCTGTTGAAAAACTTGGAGGAAATGAGTCCAAATTCTGACAGCAGGAAATTTTAGTGGCTGTGTTGTTTCTCGGGCTGGTGGAGATTATGTTAGGGGTCACCCTCATCACTAGACCCACCTCTGAGCACTGGGTTTGCAGTTCTAGTTTCATGGAATTTCAAGGTTGGAAGGCACCATACAAAGTCATCCCAGGCCAAACCCCATGACCTGAAATGTCAACAGTGCTGTCCTATAGATGTACAGAAATGGTGGTGCCATCCATACCAACTCTGGTATCACATTTGCTTCCTTTTCTGCTGATCTGGACACAGCTAGCTAGCGGGCCATGTTCTGGCTCTTACAATTATTTGCTGTCCAAGGTTTTCGGTGTCCAAATGTCTGGGCCCTGTGTCTTGAGAGCTTGCACAATGTGCACAAATGCAGTTATGATAATAAATCTGAAATCAAATTTAATACTAACTTCCCCCAGCCATCCCACACAGTCCCATCTCACCACGCAATCAGCTGGCATATGGCTTAGGAAATATCAGCCATACACCAGTAAAAACAAGGCACAGTTAGGAAGCATATCGCTGTCAAGAAACCATGCGATTAATTTCAAAGTAAAAAATAATTGGATTATCTGTGCTATGGTTTTCTTCATTAGTGCAGATAATTGGGAGATTTTAGTAGTATATTTCCTTCCTTGAAGAAAATGCTTATAATATAATGATGGGGATCCCTCCCCTTTAGGTTTCCACTGAGTGGGAGTTTGTAGGAGCCTATATCTGGTACCTCTGACTGGCAGGTAAGGAATAAAATAGTAGGAAAAAGTGACCTTAGTGGCTGGGACCATGAAAAAAAAAATCACTGAAGCTCTATCACCACCACCCCATGTGAACATGACATCTGCCACACGCTGCCACACTGGGGTTGAAGCCACACAGACTCATGCTCTCCAGAAGGAGTCAGTGGTCAGGGTTGGGCTGGCCAAGTGGGATCTGGCAATAGAGTAGCAGAATAAATCCAGGCAGGAAGGATCCTAAGGCCAAGGGCTGAGAGTCAGCACTAACAGCAGGGAGAGAAAGTTGAACCCAAGATGAGAGGCGACACTGCTCAGGCCTCCACGTTGCGCTGCCTGCTGGCTGGGCTTGGTGCAAAGTGTGGTCACAAGACCACCTACAAGGAAAAGCACCTGAAGAGCTTACAAAGATGTGGATTCCTGGGTCTCCAGCACAGACCTGTTTAACCAGTATCTCTGGGATCTGAGCCCAGGAATATGTATTAAAACAAATTTCCTGGGTGATTCTTAGACAATGCACATTTCAGACTCACCACTCTGGGCATGTGGTACAAACCCCGGCACGGGAGCTCCACCTGCCTAGGTGTGAACCCCCATCCTACTGTGGCACGCTCATTACGGGGGGCTCTTCACAGCCCCCACCGGCATCAATATTCCCCAGGATCCAATCCAAAATGGGTTTAATGAGCATGTTCTTTTTGAGAAACGCTGTTCGGGAATCCCAAACCAGCAATGGGCAATCTCTCAAGGCAGAAAGGCTGAAAATCAGCCACAATTTATTTTCTCAGAACTGGGAAGGGTGGAGTGGCTCTTCTCTTCTAGCTGGATGTGCTGAATTAGAACCATGCAAAACAAATACAGTTCCCCCGGGGCCCTGTGCATGATTTATTTCCAGATTTAATGAATGGCCACGTGCCTGGGTTAGTGGAAAATAACCCGCAGACCGGCTCATCCCTGAAAAGCCTCTCTCCGCCGATGCCACTGAAGGACGCTGACCCATTTCCACATCCTAATCTCTCAGCAAAGCAGGTGACACGGCAGGCTGACAAGGTACTCAGGATGCCTGCTTTGCCTCTGAGAACACAGTTTCTCAACATCCTATGAAATGTCTATTGATCCAAGCATGTAGCTGATGTCGACGCTGATTGTCTGAAGGGAGGCTGCTCAATATCACAAGGTCATGATGAGGGGAGAAAACAACGAATAATTCACTATCCTTGTACACAAAGGACCGGGCGTTGTTTTCTTCCTTCTTGACAGTATCTTTCTGAGGCACCGAGTGACTCTCCCTGTCACTGGCCTTGCTGGGGGATTTAGGCCTTACATTGGCTTGTATTTACCTGTTTCTCCCCTGGCTTAACTTTTCAGATTCCTGTCACAGCAAACACCTGTTTTATATGCTCTGTCCCTGCTGCAGCCTCATCACACAAAAGGCTGATTTAACTCCTCGAGAGAAAGGCATTATTTCACAGGCCCTGGCACTTTCCGGAAACCTATTTCCTACCTGCGAGGAGCACCATCTCTCTACCGAAACCGTATTTATCAATGCTTAATTGATTTAATAGGCCCCGTCTTGCAGGTGTACTGTCAGGCTTCGTGGATTCACTCGTGCGTGAGGTTCTGGGGGCTACGCAGAGGGAATGAGGCCTGGTGGCTCCAGGAGCGCTGCTCTGAGTATCTGCTGCCACTGCCCACATGGCGACAGAGATGAACCCAGAACGTGCCACTCCTCCCCGGGCAGGGCAGCCAGCGGGAGGAGCAGGGAGGTCTGCAGGAGCACACAGGTAGCTCTATCCTTAGGGCTGCTCCTCTCCAACACTATGAGGTAGGCGGAGTTTGTATTCCGAAGTATCACTCTCTTTTTTTTTTTTTTTTTGCACATTTTGCCCCTTGATCCACTCATTCTCTCCTGCCCTCCCACAGCCCTGCTCCTTCCTCTCCATCCATCCCTCACCCCCCTTCTCCCTCCTTCTCTTATCTAGGCAACAGTCCTTGCTTGTGCTCTGCTGCCAGAAAAACAGAGGATCAACTGATGCACATTAAGGGCTAAACGACTAGTGAGGTGAACATCTCTCAATAGCATGTGTGTTTTAAGAGGACATTTCTAAATCCAAGGGGGGACAAACATTATAATGGTGGAAATTCACAATCAAGCACAGAAGGGAGAAAATGAGGCTGTCATTGTTTCTGAAATCACAACACTAGTTATATCTGTTTGCCTCTCCTTGAAAGTCAGTAGAAACCTGTTTCTTGGTTCACATGTGTAATAGGTATCAATTTCCTTGCACATATTTACATGTGTCAGAAACATGTTTTGTTTCCCTTTTTCTTTTCTTTTCAAGCCTCCATTCCTCTGGGGCTGCAGGAATTTAATTTCAATTAATCTGGCTTTTCCCCTTCCACTTTCCCCTGGATTGCATCTAAATTTTGGAGACTTCCACAGTGCCACGTATTGGAGGGGACATCTGGTCCTCAGGATCACTCACCATCCATGCTGGCCTCCCCCGAGGTGTCCACCTTGCCATCTGCTCTTCAGTTACTGGTTCACCAGGTGGCTGCTGACTCATCCCTTGTGCCTGACCATGAGACTCTTTCACATCCAGCTCTCTCTTGGCTACTTGCAGGACCTCTTGGGCATATGGGTGTTCACTGTGTTGCCATACAAAAAAAAAAAAAAAAAAAAAAAAAATCAGAAATCTCCAAGAGGCTGTGCAAAATCGTTCCCCATTTTTTTTTTTTTTTACCAGTAACATAATCCTACCAGTGTCCCACACCTTGTTGGGGCATGAGAACAGCATTATTTTGTGGGGTCATGCTGTTCCTAGGCTCTAGCTGGGAACCTGGAATGCAGGTCCCTTCCTTCTTGAGGCAAAACGAACCAAAGTGGGGAAAGACGGCATCTGTCCTTCCTCCCCAGTCCTGCACCAGGCTGAACCCTGGAAAGGGGGCAAATGAATGTTTCTCAGGGACCTACCAGCCTCTAGTCCTTGGGGCTTTTTCCTAACTTCTTCCTCTCCATAGTTAATCAGTTATTTTTCTCTAATTTCCACTGGTATCTTTTTCTTGAGGCCAAACATGCAAAATGACTAAAGACAGGGAAAGTCCAAGGAATGCAAGAAAAAGGAGGACAGACTGATTTTATTTTAAAATATTCACCAAATTGTAAAATACTGTGCTAGCCCCTATGAGAGATATACAGTATTATAAAGCATAGGCTTTGCCAGCAAAAAAACTTATACACATAAATGTAATGTTAAATATGGACTCAGAAGTCACATGAATTTATGGGAAAAAAGAAGTCAGTTCATAATTGCCCCCACACTTTTCCTTTTTTTTTTTTTTTTTTTTTTCTTTTCTCATTTTTCCCTTTCAAGGAATGCCTCAGATGCCAGGGGGAATTTCTTAAAGTTAGAAGCTAAATAGAGTATTGACCAGACTCTATATCAACAAATATTCCTATAGCTTAAATCTGTGATTCAATTAGAAATATCAAAGTGTTACCATAGAATTTACTTACCCTGAGTGGTATTGGATACAAATGAATTCTAAGACTAAAGACTAAGACTAAGACCACGCTTAGAATTACAACGTCATTTGCCTTCTTTAAGATCTCTTAGTTGGGAGACTTTATTTCTATTATAAAAAATTTAGAGCAGCAGCCACTCATTTTTAGGGCTGGTGTGGAAGATGATCTTATTAGCCAGGGTAAGTATAGCCAGCTGCTGTAACAACAATTTCTAGGTCTCCAGACCTTAGCACAGTGAAGGTGACTTTTCACTCCACAGTCCATTGTTCCCCAGAGTCATGTGGGGACCTAACCTCTGCCTTTATGCACAGCTCCCAAACTTATCCTGGGTGACACTGAGCCCACTAATGGGCACGAGGGGGCATGCAGGATTGTGCAGGAGGTCTTTATTGGCCTGCCTTGGAGGTACTACATGTTACTTCCTCTTATTTTTCACTGGCTGGAACTCATCACACACATTAGGTTCCATTTAATTGCAGAAGGATGGGAAATGTCATCGAGCTGTGGATCCAGGAGAAAAAGGCAATGGGGTTGGTGAGCCCATCATAGCTTCTCCGCCATATTTGTGAGCAAAACTCTGTGCCTGCAAAATGCTCCCTGGGACTAAAAGCCTTGTTAGCCAAGAGCCAGAACTGTTTAAAAGAAAAAAAAAAAAAAAAAGAGCCAGAACTGTTTCATATACAAAGAGAGCTGGAGTGTCAGAGAGGCATGATAGTTCTATCTGACCTCCCTCCCTCCCTTCCTCCTGCTCTGGCTTCCTCATCTCCACCCGCCTTCCTTGAGACAGTGGGTAGGCACATTAGAGCCTGCATCTGCACACTCGCTGCCACTGTACAGGTTTCTTCAGGAAGTAGAGGCAATAGCAGTCAGAAGTGGGCTTTTCTTCCAGGTGCTTGGCAGCACCCTGCCCCAGCTCAGAAAGCACAGCACATGGATAATCAGCACTAATCAATGTCAGCCTCGTCACTGGATGTTGGCAGAGGCTCAGCATGGCACTGAAGAGAAAGCCTGGTAGCTATGCTGGGCATGGGGGGTGGGGAAAGAATTAAGACCTACCTCGGAGCCTGGGTGGAGGACTGTCTGCGTGCCAGGAGGGCTCTGATGGAAGAGGTTTTGGTCTCTCCTGTGCTGTTAGCCAAGCCTGGGCCCTATAAAGTATTCGCCTGTTGACTGAAAGGGAATCATTCTGAGGCAGAAAAATGCCAACAGTGCTCCTGGGAATTGTGCTTTTGCTTTTTAGTGTCTAAGTGGCTTTAAGGAAATGGATTAACTTGGTATTTTCAAATGAGATATTCTTCACTTCCTGCCCTCAAATGCATCATGTATATAGGTAAGGCAGCCTTCTTCTGGAACAAGCCACCACCTCAGAACAGAGGGCTGGCACCTCCTTAATGGCAGTGACATTTTTATCAATGGATCAAGCTTGAGGAGCCGGTTGGTTTAGGCAGCCATCTTCTTACATTACACACACCACAAAAAAACTGGGGCCTGAGGAAAGGACATCTTAGCCAACCTTACCAAAAAAACAGTAAGGATATTTAGGTTATGGTCCAGGGAGAAGGGCCATCATCACCCAATAGAGGAACTGCGGATGGAGAATGAAGTCCTAGGTGAGGAGGATTACTGTATCTGATAAAGAATGTATAGTACACAGAACTCTGTTGTTCTTTCCTTTTTCCTTCTAGTAGGTTCTAAAACATAAGGTATTAAAATCTCCTTCCTAGGGCCTTTCAGCTAAAAGATAATCCATCTTCAGGGCACCTGGGTAGCTCAGTTGGTTGAGCTTCTAACTCCTGGTTTCGGCTCAAGTCCTGACGTCAGGATTGTGGGATCAGGTCACGTCCAGCTCTACACTGGGCAGGGAGTCTGCTTAGGATTCTCTCCTTAATAATCCATCTTCATCTCCACAAAGTCAGCAGGGTTGGATTATATGAAATTTGAGAGTATCTTCCCTCTGACATTTCTATACTGATAGGCTTCAAAAATATTCAATCCAACCAACTCTTCACTGCTACATACAATCTCATAACCCTTTTATTTACCAGAGCAGGTCAAGCTCATAATCATAGCTTTCCTCAGAGACGGCAGTTGTGCTGGATGTTGGCTCCAGAGAGATTCATTCTGAGTACCTCCCAGAACTCTGTCACCAACACCGTTTCCTGTCGGAGTGAGGTCAGGATCCTCAGAATTTTCTTCTGGAAAGATCTTTGCCCTATTCTGTCCAGCTCTGAAAATCAAATGAGATCCTGGGTCTCAGTTGTGAGGTTACAAACAGTTATAGTGGAGCTCTGGTAATATAGGTACATGTTTTCTCATATACTGTCAACCTGCCATGGAACCACATAATCATTTTTCTCTCGAGGATCTGTGTTTCCAAAAAAAGCCTAATTGCAAGATGTACACGAAATAAGCTTTTGATTTCTAAAGCAATTGTTTGGATCAGCTAAGTTTTTTCAGATTATAAAACTCTGAGATAAGGTCATCGCATGTCCTGACCACAGAAGGTCAAGGAAGTCTTTGTCATTTCTTTTTTTTTCCCCATTTTTTCATGCCCTCATCAATGATTTATTGTTGAACAGTACTATGGACCAGGAGATAAATCACACAGGAAAGAAGAATCTTGTTGCTGAAAGGTATTGAGGAAATACAGTGCTTTGAGATTGTTTTTAAATAATTGGAGGAATTAAGAGAATAATCAGGAATTATAAATTTGAATTCTGGCATGGGCACTGAACCAATGTAAGACTGCGTAAAGTTGGTTGACTATCCAAGTGTTTTCATTTTCCCATTCATATGTAAAGGCCTTAGGTAAAATGCACTAAAAATAAGCCAGATACTATTTCTAGTCCTGAAGTCATCCTGAACAGTATCTCCAGAATGGATATCGTCCTCAATGAAAATCAGGTGATTTGCTAAGATTAGAAGGGGAAATAAATCAGCTAAGTAATGCTTATGTCATTCACAAGAAACCAAAGTGAACATCAAGAGACGTTATGAAGGTAGGTGTTCCTATCCACATATAGCACTGGGAGCTAGTACTGCAGGTAGACTGTAGATGCAGTTACCCAGTTGAATATTTAAATACGTCCTTATTTGACTGTGCAATCACACAGCCAAATATATTCAAGGGTAGTTTCCTTTATAAGAAAAAAAAGACTAAATGAAATGCTCAAAGATGACATTAGCTCAATTTTATGTTTGAAAACTTAATTGCACCCAAGTGAGAAAATACAAAATTAAAGTTCTCACTGCAAGAATTGAGCCTTACAGCACCTCGTAACAAGAAGAGATTTTACCACACATGTTGGAACTCAATGAGATGTGTGTACTGAAACCTAGACTGGAAAACTGCCTGCAAACCCATTACTGCCCCTCTCCGAGAGTTTGAAGGGTAAGCCTTCTTTTGAGATTATACAGAGGTTTTATCTTGAGAGTTACACCTAGGATTTGCACCGTGGATTGCACCATCTAGTTAATGTCCTACTGGATAGTAACTCATATAATTTTATATAAAAACAATTTTGTCTTTCTGATCCCTCTATACTGTGTCTACCAAGACACCCCTATGAATTAAAAAAAATGAGACAAAGGCTATGTGAATGTTGGAAGTGAAACCTCAGGCCCTGTGGTCCTGCTTTATTATTAGAGCACATGAGTGACTAGAGAAGCCACTAACTGTGGTGACCTTCAACCCTTTTCATTGCTTCTGGTTTAAATTCTGATACATGTCTCTCCTTTGGAGACTTCTGGAGGCTTAGAAATACCTGATGTCGCTTCTTCACACCCAAACTAGCCCAGAAGAGCCTAGGTTCCTGTCTTCTTTCTGCAGTATTGTCTCCTGAGTTCCTGAGGTCAACTGGAGCTGTGGAAAATTGTTTACTGTCTTTCTGAAATGCCTTCTAGAATCCAGGAAAGAAGAAATGAGCTGTCTACTGAAATAGAGTCTGGAGACCTTTTGCCTAGAATTCCCCTGATGTGACTTAATCCCTTCCCACTGTTGTACACTTTAGGAGTACAGGCAATAAAGAAAGCAAGCATTGCCTGTGTCACTACCAAGGCCTGCTTGTCAATCTGTTCTTCAATCTAATTTTTTAAAAGATTTTATTTATTTACTTGACAGAGAAAGCGAGCAAGCACAAGCAGGGGGAGCCGCAGAGGGAGAGGAAGAAGCAGGCTCCCTGCTCAGCCAGATTCATATGACCTGAGCCGAAGGCAGAGCTTAACTGACTGAGCCACAGACACCTCTGTTCTTCAATCATTTATCCAACAAACTGTAACTATGAGTCTATCATAGTGCTAGTCTCTAGGACATTCAAAGATGATTAAGGTATTGTCCATACTCTAAAGGGGCTCACACTAGTTTGAGAGATGATGTTTGTACACATATATATTCATAAAAAATCAGCTAGAAAGCGATGGGTGCTATGGGAGAAACCCAAGTACCAGGAGGATTCAGATTTGAGAGGAGGCCTCAAGAAAGGAGTGGTGGTTGAGCTGGCCCTTGAAAGGGAAGAGTATGGCATGGGGAGCCACAAGATGCTGGTGCCACTGATAGGATGTCAGTAGATAAAGAGAAAAGACAGGGATTTGGGGGGTGGTTGTGGTGGGTGTGTGCTAAGGGCTGAGGCAGCAGGTAGGAGGTAAAGGAGAGATAATGCCACTGGTTCTGGACATGTTGAGTTTGAAATTGCAGTTGGAGATCCCAGTAGAGCGTTCCAGCAGGCAAAAAGAGCAGTCCTGAGAAAGTTTAAACTTGGGATCATGTCTGCACAAAGAGGCCTGTTGAGATATTGGATGTTGCTTAGGAACTGGAGCTAAGCCCTACAGCAAAGCAATTAACACTCAGCAACAGATACTAATGTCTTCGTTACTTGCAGGCAGGCCATATACCAAGACACGGAGAAATTCAGCTTTTTAGAAATCTGGGGAGACTCTTTCCTAGATTAGAGAAGTAAGGCCAGTCTCTGGTGAGTGGATCCTGGTGGAGCATTTCGGTATACTGAGCCCCATGAGTATATGATTATAAGCTCATCTGTCCCTTTAAAAAAAAAAAAAAAAAGCTGCACTTTGCTCCTTATCCAGAACTGCTTGAGGTTGATGTCATGAGCACCCCTGTTTGCTTCTTGCTGTCTAGTGGGCCCCATCTTCTCAGAATGATGTAGATGCGTGTTCTAGCCTTTCTGTGATTTGTCTACTGCTGTACTATTATAAGCATTATCGATCACGCAATCCATTAGGGCACCATTCACCATAAATAATTTATCCCTTCAGGCATGAGCTCGTCTCTGCCACAGATGCCATCAGCAAGAATTCCCTTCAGGAGTTTGGGCTGGGTGGGGAGGGGGGGCGGGGAACAACTGCATTGCAAATGTAGTTTAAACACGCAAGGCCCAGGGAGAAATAAAAATAATGACTGAGCAAACCTCGTGCCTGGAGACTGGATTCTACTGGGGATGGTCTGTCAAAGAGAGAACAGATCTGAAGTTTTCCAAGACCAGCACTGCACCCACAAAAAGCAAAAAAGCATGCTGTCCTGACAAATAGATATAAGGCTATCTTCCTAGCTGAGGGAATTTGTTTAGGCAGCACATCAATATTTGTTGAACACACCAGAGCAATGCTAAATGTTATAATTGCCAGGGACTGGCGAGGCTGAGGGAGGCGTAGAAACAGGCAGCAGAAGAAACAGTAGACATGGTCTTGTAACTGCATAGACTGGAAAATTCTATCAGTCAAATAGGAAAACGTGTGTAATTAAAACTATAAGATTTCTGACAAAAACAAAAGAGTGCAAGAGCATTAGAGCTCAGAGTGCATCTATAACTTGTGGAAGGACCGTCACAGTAACCAAGTGCTCAGGCCTCAGGCTTTAGGCAGGGTTGCAAAGGAAGAAGAGCCATATAGACAGAGAAGCGAGGAAGAGAGAGGTACTTCTAGCAGAGGAGGATGGATGTGCAAAAGTGTGAGGTTGGGAGCTCACGAATCGTGGATGCCAACCAACAGATCTCAGCTAGGGCAGAGAATCCGTGGTGTAAAATCTGAGAGTAACGAGTCAGGATGGCGGAAGGAGGCTGCTAGGTTGTGGTTTTCCCACACGACACTAGAGTCGGAGTGGCCCTTGGTAGGGTAGACAAGACCTGGGGAAATTTTTTCACCCTTTTTCCCTTTGAGCCCTTCTGTTTTGAGCTGTCTAGGACTTCCCAGCTACTGTAGGTCTTGTAGGAAAAAAGATAATTAAGCTTATTTATAATATGTTTATACATTTACCCTCTGAATTAGTCAGAGTCAAGACAAGAAAACCAGAGCCCAAGTCAGGTAGTTCATGAAAGGGAATCGATAGGGGAACTAGCCACAAATAGGTTGGAAGAAGTGAAGAGCTAACAGGAGCTGGTGAGGCCACGATTAGTAACAGCTAGAGCTGCAGAAACCAAGGGAGAAGAGCCTGGAGGACACGGAGCCATGGTCGAGCTGCCTGGTAGGAGCTGGGAGCACAGAGGAAACGCAGACAGGAAAGATACCACCTGAGGCTGAGAGAGGGGTGGGAGTTCCACTTCTCCCCCCCCCCCGCCCTCTGACTTCCTGCTAAGACCTCCCTTGGGCCTAACCTAAGTGGAAGCCAGTTGGTAAGGAAACCTAGAAAATACAATTTGGATACTTGTTGATATCAGTAGTGGAAGGGTAGGGAACAACAGGTATCCCCTTGATGATCAGTACAGTATTTGCAGATGACTCTCACAGGGAAGCAATGCCTCTCACACGCAAATGGACTTAAACTGGTGGAATTAAGCATCCAGTGAGGCAGTATTTAGGGACAAAATCTTATTAGAGACTGCAATTAACACTACTTGGTCCACCACCCGACCTATAGTAGAAGAGCTGAAATCAGAATCGTAGCTTAGCTGGGAAGTTGCTGAGGTCTCTCGGAGCCTGAGCTTCGTTCCACCATGACCGCCCTGGTTAGCTTTGGACAAGAATCAGCCAATACCTGTCTGCTCCAATGAGAGGGCTGCAGGCTCAGTGAAAGCTGAGCAGAAACTGATTGAAGACTATGGTTTCTGCTCCTCTGACTCAATTCCACAGGCGAAGTCTTAAGGCCTAGAACCCTCCAGTCTCTGGTTCCTTACAAAGGTCTGCTGATGTCATTTCTGGGACTCTGTTGTTCCTCAGAGGCCTCAGAGGAGCATTCTTGACTTGTCTGAGTCTCTTTGGCCTGATTTGATTAAAAGATTAAAGTATATACAAGTTTTACCAAGGGGGCTCACACAAAAGCATTCCAAGGCCCAATGGAGGCTCTTAGACACTGGGTCTCCCGTAGAAATCCTGTCCCCAAGGAGATGCTTCTGATTAACCTTTAGGGATCATGTGCTTTTACATTAAAGAGTCCAAATTTCAAATAATGGTCACAACTAGGGATGATATGAAGACAGACTCTGTTTTGTTTTATCCCCAGAAGTTAATGTTGATGTACATCACATTCATTTAGTAGAATTCACTTAATATGGATTGATCAACCACAGGGCAGATGGCCTCATAAGACATGATCCCTGCCCTATGCCAACTTAGTCAGGGCCAGGAAGAGGGAGTCAGATGCTTGTTGGTGGCAACCCAGGACTGTATAGGCAGCACACCGATTTTCAAGAGTGGGATATGATCACTGCATTGTTCATCTGTTTGGTACTATTGCTGCAATTCGCTGATTCTTAAACAGAGCTCGACAAAATAGGCTTGTTGTTAAGCCAGGCTGCTAATTGTGCTGGTAATTAAAAACTGGCTGTACTGGGTTTGGCCCATGTTCCCTACCTCGAAACCTTCCAAATCAGCGTTTGCCTTTCACAATGAGCAAAACACCTACTCTGTTTCCCCCACTCATTTTCAAAAACTTTCAAATGCCACTTAGCTGATGCTTTCACGGAGTCTGGAAGGACTTCTGGTATTTCATTGAGAAAGATGCCATGTGCACAGCAGTAAGCAGGGCTATATATAGCCAGGGACGACTGAGGGCGACTGCTGAGAATGCTCCAAGGAGCCAAGGGGATGACTGTGCTCGTGGCCTCATCTCATCCTCCTGCCAGGCTTCTTTGATGACGTCACATTCCGTTCAGAGTTTCTGGCTCTGGGAGCCTGAATGTCAATTCCTGGAGGCTGAGGGCCACGTGGTAGTCCACAGCTTGTAGGCTTGTTTGTGCATGCATGCTCATGCGTGCACATCCACTCAGAGTTGGTGCGTCATCTTCCTATATTTATCCAGTTGCTGTTTTACTGGCTCTGAGAAGCATCTGTAAAGAAAAAAAAAAAAAAAAACCAAAGCTGCCTCCTCCTGCTATGCAAGCTGTCTGAGCCCCAGAGACAGGCTCTACTGTCTCAATCATGTGTGTGCAAGTAGGGGTTGTGATTCCCCAGAGTGCCTGGGTCACTGAGGAGACACCCTCTCCCTCCTCCAGCAGGTTGAGAGCTTACAGTACAAGAGCATACAGCCTTTGTGCTCCAGCCGTGGCCCTGCTGTCCTTGCTCACTCCCAGTTAGGTCTGATTGGGAGAGGTACAATGTGAGCAGAATGAATACCTGGCTGGGGAAGGGGAGCTGGTCAGGCCTCTGGGGCAGGAAAAATTGGTACTAACAGCTGCAGTAAGGAATAAGGACCTGGAAAGTTATCATGAAATGTTATAGCTGAAAGGGATCACTGATATTGTCCACCTAAGACTGTTGTCTCATAGAGAAGGAAACTGAAGCCAAGCAAGTAGAGTCATCCAGCACTAAGGCTGACCCTGAAGTGCAGCACTTCTGGATGCCAGTGCAGTGACTTTCTATGACCCTCTACCCAGCAGCTGGAGCCTCAACTCACCTGCAGGCCATTCTCCAGCAAACATCATTCAAAATAGAAGACCCAAAGATGATATGCTGAAGACCATCCACAAGTTTTGTCCAAGGAAGCCCATTGACAGGTGTTGAGAAGCGTGTTGGTGAAGAGTAACTAGAAAGGTCATTGTAGGTCAGATCTCTGGCTTATGCCAAGGGCCACCTGCTAATATATCCCTGTCACCACTCTGTGCTTGAGCCATTGTCACGTTCTACTGTGTAGTCTGGCCACCTCCTAGGCACATCTTTTCAACAATTACCACTTTACACTTTGTGAACAATCTCAGCACCAGTGTCCACAGGATGACTCAGTCTAGAAATATCCAAATGGAAAAATCCAGAGTCTTGTGGGTGGTATAGTTGGTTAAGCCTCCGATTCTTGGTTTTGGTTTAGGTCATGATCTCAGGATTGAGTCCCACATCAGGCTCCATGCTCAGCATGGAATCTGCTTGAGAGTCTTTTGCTCTCCCTCTCCCTCCCCCTCTGTCCTTCCCCCATGCACACATGTGCTCGCTCGCTCTCTCAAGTAAATAAATAAAATATTTAAAAAAAAAACAGATCTAAATAAATCTGGGCTTCTTTGCCATTCCTTAAAGTCTGTTGCCTCATAATACCAAGAGAAAAATATAACCAATCTTTAAAATCTTGAAGAAATACAAAGATCTTTCCAAGAGAAAAATATATCCAATCTTTAAAATCTTGAAGAAAGACAAAGATCTTTATCAAAGCCTTTTTTGATATAAGAGAGAGTTACTCAGAAGTGCCTATTGAAAACTTGCTGCAAGTCACCTTCTCCATTCTGTTCTCCCCCAAATCTCACAGGTCAGAGAAGCTACTCAAATTTCTCTCTTCCTCTCTTGTAAAATCTCTAGCCCAAGCTGCCTCTCCTGTCACTCCCTCCTTCCCCCTCTCTTGCAATCCTTCTTGGATCTTGAATGTTTTCTTTCCTCTCTTAGGTGGTTCTATGACTTTTTCTACGTGGATCAAGTTATTTCTTTTCACTTTCTCCCAATTCTACTTTCTACCCGCTTTCCTGACTAGCACACCAGAGGCACATGAACTGAGCTACTAAGACAATAATTGTCCTTAAAACATGAGGAGAGGAATGGCTATAAATTCTTATACGTTCATCCTTGCTACATGAAATATCAAGTCAAATTGATGTGCAACGAGTTGTTCTTGGTTGGGTTCCTCCATTATTGAATTCCTAAAGTTCTGCAAATAATATAGTATTAATCAAAGACTCCCTCAATATGATGCATCCTTATTTTAAATAGGCTTCTGCTGCTTCTCAGACATGGAAAATAGCCAGCTTTTCCCCTTGACAGAAATGATTTTAGGATGCCATGGTGGGTGCATTCCCAGCTACCTAACTGCTGCCAGCTGGATTCATAGCTCCTATTTCATGAGGTTATGGTCAAACCTTAAATCAATCCCAGAGAACAATAAACCATTCAGGAACCTTCACTCTATGTGCAATAGACCTGTGTTCCTGTTTTACCTGAATAGGAACTCACTGCCAAAGCAGCAACCAGCATGCTCAGAGCATTCAACATAATTTCTGCCATTTGAGGGAATCCTTCCTTCTTCTTCCTTCTAGGAATCTGGCCATGGACCAAATGATGGGAATTTTCACCCCTTTGAAAGTGTTGGGAAGTGGCCACAACCCCTCTCTCACCCTGTTTACTCTCCCCTGAGGGCCAAGTAGTACCTTACCTGCTTGGTGAAGTCAGAAGGACGAGCAAGAAACTCAGCCTTTTCTTTCTCTTTCTTTTTTTGGATTTCCTTGTCAGAGGATGGGAGTTTTTGCTTACTTCCTGCCCCATGCATGGCAGTCAGGAAGGGGTCAGAGCTCACTTGCTCCTAAGGCCAGCTCTAAAGACCTAGCTCTCACTTTGTTCCAATGGAGGGACACAGTAGATGCAGCTCTTTTGCTCTACATCTATGTTCTACAGAGCTAGCCCTCAGAGTCGGACTGAGGAGTCCGACTGTGACCACAATGAAGTTCTACTCTTCGATCCAGATCTATCTTTCATAAAACATATTCTTAAAATCTTCATTTGTCTGATTTCTGCCATTGTTTCTCAGTAGCACTTGTGAAACCATAATATCTGCATTCAATTCAATTAAACTAATATTCAACTGCCTATTTCATACATACCCCTAGGGAGGGAGCACATTAACTCATTCCCTTATAATGAGTTAATCTATATCATGCAATTAACATTTCCCAATCATTCACCATGAGTGAGTCTAAAGCCAAGTGGAATGCTAGGACCATCCCAGGTAAGTTCCTAGGATGATATCAGGGGTGAGGATGAAGACATGCTCCATGATCCAACTTACAGCCTATGAAACTCCCCTCTCCTTCCGGTGAACCTGGACCTGTGTTGGTAGCAACACAGTTGCTAGGCTTGAGTGGTTGGCTCAGGATCGCAACTTGAATTTATCCTTTCTGCACCTCAACCATAAGACTGTGGGCTAGTAAACTCTTTTTTTCCTAAGAAAACATTCCTTGTCTGGGAAATTAGAACAATATCTCTTATCATTGTGGGAATGAGAGAATTGTGTAATGATCTTAGAATAATGCCTGGCAAGTAATAAGCCCTCAATAAATGTTAGTGATCAGCAGTAGTAGTAATAAAATATTTTTCTATCACCAAAAATATCCCATCAGGATGCATCTTTAGAATGTGTCAATGAAAAAAAAAAGTGCTTTGCTTTTAAAATAATCGTTTTATAAATATTTTAGAATGAATATTTTAGTGAGAAACAGGTATATCGCTTTCTAGCAAATACGAATGGGAATTTGCTTGCTGAAAAACAGAAATACCATTTTTATCACTTTCCCCACCCAGAGCATCTCAAGGAACATTTCTTAGCTGCTTTTATCCAGACACATGTCAGACCTAAGATGTAGTGACAACTGCCTCCTGAAAGTCTTGACATGGGCCCCTAAGTGGGGGCATTTCTAATTTTGAAATGAGCTATGTGGTTCAAAGCTCCATGCTTTCCAACAAGTAGATGATTGATAAGACTTTCTCGTCCACTGATCAAGCTTGGTAAAAAGGAAAAACAGGAACTAAAAATACCATTTATGTTTGAACTAGGGGCACTGAAAGTAAAAGGAGACCCAGATTTACATACGTGATTACATAATTATATATTTAACTAGTAGTTTGGAGTAAAATTGTCCTTAAATCTAGGGATTTTTGTTGTTTGATCCCATAAACTTGTAGTTGTTATTACCACAGAGCTGAATTTTCTTAAAGATTTTATTTATTTATTCATGAGAGACACAGAGAGAGGGAGAGACATAGAGAGAAGCAGCTCGCTATGGGGAGCCCAATGTGGGACTCAATCTCAGAACCCCGGGATCACATCCTGAGCCCTGAGACGAAGGCAGACGCTCAACCACTGAGCCACCCAGGCAGGCATCCCTGAGCTGAATGGTTTTTTGCTGATGACTTTTTTAATTCAAGGTACTGGTCATTATACCATCTAGACATTTTGCAACCTATAGAACTACCAAGAAAGAAATTCATTTGGATGTTGTATCAGCCTTCATATGGATTCTCTGTAAAACTGAGATGACATGTTATATTAACTAAGTAAAGGTGATGTAATAAATTTAGGTTCTATTCCTCCCTTCCAGCTGGCATGCCCAGGTGACAGTCTCCTTAGAGTACCTCCCGATGAGTCCTTCCTCCATCTCTTCATGCCAGGAGATCCTCATGTCATTCAATGTATTTGTCATAAATTATTGCATTTCTACTTGAACAAATAAATAGTCACTAACCTGAAGTTTCCCCTGCAAGCAAAAAGTTACCAAACTGGAAATGTGGATTTTAAACTTAGCATATGAGCTAATGTGGAGAGTAAGAACAGAAAATTCATCTGTTTTATTGCAAATCTTCCATCTGCACCTAAGAAATAGGCTTCTCAGGTCCAAGTGCCTAAGCTAGTATCCTGGGAGATGCGACCATTAAATTTAAGACTCTTACTAATTTATAAAGTAAAGCCAAGGAAAAAGCAGTAAGTCATCCTTTCATGAAAGAATTGGGTCCCATTCTATATGTATTTTTGGGATTCTAGTGCTTTCCATGAGTGAGAACTCAGCCCCATAATAGAAGACCTATATATCAGAGGATAACAAAATATCCCGGGCCGATTCTCTCCTGTGTATGAATCTCAAGGGGACAGGGAAGCAAGAGCAACAAGTGTAGAAGTTGACAGGGAACCTCGATGGAGTCGCCAGGGTCAGGAGCAATCAGAAGTTGGTCTCAGAAGACAATGAGATGACCAGGGCCAGAAGGGCCACTGGGACCTGCGACTCTGTATCCATGAATGTCCCTCCAGTTCTCCAGGAGGCATGGTTATATGGCTGCTGAGTTGGTTCCTTGCCATTTTTTTTGCTATCCCGTCTATTCTCACAATAACCCCCTACCACCAAGTAAGTCTGAGTCCCTTGAACCCAAGAGAATCAAACACTGGATCATACTTGCTATCAAGAATCGGAGCGTTAGCTGGCAAGTCGGTGTCCCTGTAGTAGGCTGGGACTCCTGTGTAAATTACCTGGTTCTTGGACCCCAAGGATCACCTAAAGGATGTGACAGTCTCTCTTCTCAGTGAGTGAAATAATAAAAATGCAAATCTTCCCCTGGATGTCAACAGACATTCCTTTTCTAGGGGGAAGTGACCTTTGAGTAATGGTACAGAGTAGTAGGCTGTAGCTTCAATATTTTAGAAGGGGGAGAGCCTGGTTAACAATATCTGACATTCACTGCGTGCCTCCCCAGGTTCTGCACTCCATTACCTAATCTGATCCTCACAGTAGGCCTTTGTGTATCTTCACAACTAACCGGAGGTCACATAACGAGGAAGTGGCAAAACTGGGATTCAAACTCAGTGTCACTTCCAGAGCTTGAGCCTCTAGCCAATGTGCTGTAATAGGAACAAACTCTCAAAAATATTTCATCCTGGGACGCCCAGGGGGCTCAGCGGTGGAGTGTCTGCCTTTGGCTCAGAGCGTGATCCCCGGGTCCCCGGATCGAGTCCCGCGTCGGGCTCCCTGCATGGAGCCTGCTTCTCCCTCTGCCTGTGTCTCTGCCTGTGTTTCTGTGTCTCTCATGAATAAATAAATAAAATCTTTAAAAAATGTATTTCATCCTGTCTCTGGACATCTTCAGTTTCCAGTAATGTCTCTCATTAGCAGGTCTAAGTAGTAGCCCACACCCAGCCTCTTGGGCAGCAAACAGGCCCTCTCAGTGTGTCTACAGTGACACCCACACTGGCTGGTAAAATTTCGCTGATTTTCTGTGCTCCACTGATAAATCACAAGGGATAACCTTCTGTCTGCATGCTCTTTGAACACTTTAACCTAGATTTTTAGAAGTTTCTACTTTACCTGCTTCTTGCTTTTTGCTTCAGCTTCCAAGAGATTCCTGGTCTCAGGCCTTTCTCCCCACCAGGGGAGAGCCGAAGTGCGGTAACATGATTGTATTAGACATCAGAAACAGGCACCACATGTGCAGCAGCTTCAAGATACCAGGCTACTGGGAGCCTTTTGTGGTGGTGAAACATTGCCCAAACTAAGAAAATGAGTCCCACCATCAGGTCTCTTAATTGTGTTTCTCCACAAGGGCATCTGACAGCAGCTCTGGAAAACGTCAGACAAAATGCACTATCCCCTCAACGCTCAGGCCCAGCGAGCCGTGGTCTCACCGGCAGGAGCACCAGCTAGGAACACCTGTCTCTGCTGTGGTGATGTCAAGGACCTCTCATCCATACACCAGCACCAGCTCCTCAGTCCAAAGAACGAAACAGAGAGAACTGCGGTAACTGTCTCAATTGTTCACTTTGGGGACATTTTCATGCAGATGCCTATTTGTGTTTCATAGAATCCCTCTTACAACCTCGGTAGGAGGCAGGGTCAGAAGGAGGACAGTTTCCCAAGTCAATAGCCACTTCCCGAGGAGGAAATCCACGGATTTTTTTTTTCTCTCCTGGCTACAGAGTCACAAATATTCCTTAAAAATTATTTATTATTTAAATTCAGTTAACATATAGTGTATTATTAGTCTCAGGGGTAGAATTTAGTGATTCATCGGTTGCATCTAACACTCCTTGGTGCTTATCACATCAAGTGCCCTCCTTAATGCCCAACACCCAATTACCCCCAACCCCCCCCACCTCCTCTCCAACAAATATTCTTTAGTTGTTTGTAATGCAAATAACGGCAACCATTTCAATTTATGCATATAGCACTCTGTGTTTTCCCAGAAACAGGTTTGCTTTTATGTGAACCTTTCTAGGAACATATCTCCCACTTAAAAGAGTCAAATTGTGCCTTTGTTTCAGTGTCTTAATTGAAAACAAAATGCACAAAAACCAGGAGAGGAAAACAGGGATTCTCAGCCAAGTGCTAGGCAAGGGGAGCTACTGTGGGGGAGGAGTGGTTGTCAGAACACCTGGGGGATTTATTCAAAGTGGCTTTCTGGGCAGGCTCTACACCCTACCCCACCTCACCCTAGAAGGAATCATCAGAATTGGAGGCACTTTGAAGCCCTCAGATGCACCTGAG
Organism: Canis lupus dingo; assembly: GCF_003254725.2. NCBI lineage: Eukaryota > Metazoa > Chordata > Mammalia > Carnivora > Canidae > Canis > Canis lupus. The sequence continues at coordinate 2,782,711 of NC_064261.1, read as the reverse complement.
TGGAAAACAAATCTTTAGTTACTAGAATCCAAAACATTTTCAACAAAACAGAATGGTAACCAGTTCCCTGGGAACTGAATCCTTTAATAGCAGGCATGATTCTCAGTCTACAAATTAAGATGTGCAAACAATATTAAATCTCTATTTTCTAGAAGTGTACTATATTGACTTTGAACTCCAATCTCCCCAAACTTGTGCGAAAATATAATCTCTATGATTACTGAGTCCACCCCCTTCCCTCAAGATCATGTAGGGTGTCTAGCATATTCTGCTGTATGAAGTTATGGATGGAGGTAGAGAACTCTGGTATTTGTCATCTGTCCCACAAGTTTCCACTAAGATTTCCATTGTTTTTGGTCCTAAGGGCTTTTCAGGACTGGTGCCACTCTATGCTTCCAAGTCACACCTAAGACAGGGGAATCTTTTGTGAGGTAGTTGAGGGGACTTGTCTGCCTAGGTAGCTCTTCCTCCACAGGTTCCTGTAGCTCCTGTTCCAGTTCTATTCCAGATGTTCCTTGATCTCCAGTCCTAGTCAGGAACTACTCTCTAATCTGTCCTTTTGTTAATCCTCTTTGCTTCTTATAAACCTTAATGCTCTTCTTTCCCTGCAAACCTTCTAAATTCTACTACAGGCTCAGGACTCTGGTAACAAAACCCATAAATCCTTGGAAGTTACTTCTCCTTTCTATCCCACCACATGACTCCCCCCACTACTACCACCAATCTCCCAACCTTGAGGCATTTGAGCTCCAAGTTTGAGTAATAGAAACATACAGAAAAAAAGAAAAAATATATAGAGATGCAACTAAGCAACCCAAAATATTCCATCACATTTTTATACTCTCTTCACTGGTGATTCCCAGTTCTAGTTTCCAAATATTCCCAGAAAGATGTCTTTAGGTTATAAAAATCTTCCAAAACTTTTCTTTTTATTTATGTATTAATTAAGATTTTATTTACTTATTTATGAGAGATACAGAGAGAGGTAGAGAGAGGCAGAGACGGGAGAAGCAGGCTCCATGCAAGGAGCCCGATATGGGATTCTATCCCGGGGCTCCGGGATCGCAACCTGAGCCAAAGGAAGACGCTCAACCACTGAGCCACCCAGGTTCCCCTCCTCTAAAACTTTTAAAATCAAGTTAATGCTGATGACATTTAAATTTATTTTTCATCATAAGTGTAGTTCTTAATCCCCATCACCTATTTCACCCATTCCCGTAACCCTCTCTCCTCTGGTAACCATCAGTTTGTTCTCTATAATTAAGAATCTGTTTTTTGGTTTGTCTCTTCTTCTCTTTTTCCCTTTGCTTGTTTGTTTTGTTTCTTAAATTTCACATATGAGTGATATCATACAGTATTTGTCTTTCTTTGACTTATTTCACTTAGCAGAATACTCTCTAGCTCCAACCATGTCATTACAAATGGCAAGATATCATTCTTCTTTGTGGCTGAATAATATTCCATGTATATAACACATCTTCTTTACCCATTCATCTATCGATGGATGTGGATTGCTTCTATATTTTGGCTATTGTAAATAATGCTGCAATAAACATAGGGATACAGCTATCCCTTGAATTAGGGTTTTTGTATTTTTGGGTAAATATCCAGTAGTGTGGTTAACTGGATCATAGGGTAGTTCTATTTTTAATTTTTTGAGGAAGCTTCATATTGTTTTCCATAATGGCTGTACCAGTTTGCATTCCTACCAACAGTGCAAGAGGGTTTCTTTTTCTCCACAGACTTGTCAACACTTGTTTGTGGTTTTTTTTTTTTTTTTTTTTTTTTTTTAGCCATTCTGACAAGTGTGAGCTAATATATCATGGTATTTTTGATTTGCATTTCCTTGATGATGAGTGATACTGAGCATCTTTTCATGTGTTTGTTGAAATCTGTATGTCTTCTTTGGAGAAATGTCTGTTCATGTCTTCCCATTTTTAATTTGGACTATTTGTTTTGTGGGGGTTGAGTTATATCAGTTCTTTATATATTTTGGATGCCATTTGCAAATAAATATCTTCTCCCATTCAGTAGGTTTCCTTTTAGTTTTGTTGATTATTTCCTTCACTGAGCAGAAAAGTTTCCTTCACTTTTTATTTTGATGTAGTCCCAAAAGTTTGTTTTTGCTTTTGTTTCCTTTGCCTCAGGAGACATATCTAGAAAAGTGTTGCCATGGCCAATGTCAGACAGATTACTGCCTGAGTCCTCTTCAAGGATTTTTATGGTTTCAGGTCACACATTTAGGTCTTTAATCCATTCTGAGTTTATTTTTGTGTATGGTAAAAGAAAGGTGGTCCAGTTTCATTCTTCTCATGTGGCTGTCCAGTTTTCCCAACACTATTTGTTAGAGACTGTCTTTTTTGCATTGTAAATTCATTCCTCGTTTGTTGAGGATTAATTGACCATAAAACTGTGGGTTTGTATCTGGGTTTTCTATTCTATTCCATTGATTTATGTATCTATTTTTAGACCAATACCATACTGCTTTAATTATGACCGCTTTGTAATATAATGTGAAGTGTGGAATTGTGATACCTCCAGTTTTGTTTTTCTTTTTCAAGATTGCTTTGGCTAGTCAAGGTCCTTTGTGATTTCATATAAATTTTAGGATTATTTTTTTCTGGTTCTGTAAAAAATGCTATTGGTATTTGATAGGAATTGCATTAAGTCTGTATAGACATTTTAACAACATTTGTTCTTCCAATCCATGAGCATGGAAATGTCTTTCTGTTCCCTTGTGTTGTCTTGAATTTCTTTCATCAGTGTTTTATAGTTTTCGAAGTACAGGTTTTTCACCTTTTTGGTTAAGTTTATTCCTAGATATTTATTGTCTTTGGTGCAATTGTAAATGGGATTATTTTCTTAATTTTACTTTCTGCTGCTTCATTATTAGCATATAGGAATGCAACAGATTGCCATACTCTGATTTTGTGTCCTCCAACTTCACTAAATTCATTTATCAGTTCTAGGAGTTTTTTGTGGAGTCTTTAGGGTTTTCAATATATAATATTATGTCATCTGCAAATAGTGAGAGTTTTACCGATTTGGGTGCCTTTTATTTCTTTATGTTGCCCAATTGCTATGGCTAGGACTTCTAATACTATGTGGAATAAAAATTGGTGAGAGTGGACATCTTATTTTGTTCCTGGCCTTAGCAGGAAAGCTCTTAGTTTTTCTACCATCGAGTACTGTGTTGGCTATGGGTTTTTCATATAAGGCCTTTATTATATTTGAGATATGTTCCCTGAAGACCTACTTTGCAGAGGGTTTTATCATGAATGGATGTTGTACTTGTCTGCATCTATTGAAAGGATCATATGGTTTTTATTCTTTCTCTTATTGATGTGACATATCATGCTGACTGTTTTGTGAATATTGAAAAACCCCTACATCCTGAGAATAAATCCCACTTAAATGTGGTGTATTTTTTTAATGTATCTTTGGGTTTGATTGTGCTAATATTTTGTTGAGGATTTTTGCATTTATATTCATGAGAGATAATTGGCCTGTAGTTCTCTCTTTTTTGTGTGTGGTGTCTTTATCTGGTTTTGGAATCAGTGATACTGGCCTCATAGAACTATTTTGCAAGTTTTCCTTCCTCTTTTAGTTTTTAGAATTCTAAATTCAATTTTTAAAATTTTTTTAAATTTTATTTTTAAGTGATCTCTGTACCCAACATAGAACTCGAACTCACAACCCTGAGATCCAGAGTTGGTCTACTGACTGAGCCAGCCAGGCACCCCTAGAATGTTAAATTAAAACATGACTAACGGTTGTGGTTAGAGTCAGAGATTTAAGAGCTGAACAAAAGCATTGTTCCTACCCTTACAATAAGAAGAAAAAACCGAATAAGCTTCAAATTAACAACTTTTCTTATACCTAAGAGAACGAATATTGCAGGCAAATAACTAACTTAAAATGGAGAAAAAGAAAAAGGCTTACAGGAAGAAACAGGATTCAAGCATTTGCTTACTTGAGACAGATGCTGTCGAATCCCATAAAAGCTGATAAGAAGATTAAACTAGAAATGTTTAAAGAATTGCTAAAGGCCAAGTGTGGGCTAGCATGAGAGTGCGAAGCCCCAGGGGGCTGCAGACATAGGATGCTTAATGCCCTCCTGCAGATTTTTCCTCTGGGAACACCAGGTGCTCACAGGGAAAATCCTAAGAAAATGTCCTGTAAGGTGCCAGCTGGGGAAGGAGAACAGCAGCCGTTGTCCACTGCCCAAGTATCACCCTGATACATCTTTATGTTCTCGCCCCAAAACCCTTAATCTGCAGCAGGAAGAGGATCATGGTATAGACTGTGAGAGTATCGGTAGAAACTGACTCTAGCTAGAAGAGGAGAATAGGAGGGGAAAGAAGTTTCTTCACTGGGGGAGGGGCAAGAATAATTACTAGGCCAGCACTACAGCTGGAGAAGGGGCAGGAACACCTGAGACCCAGGTTTCCAGTGTCTGTCTAAGACCAAGGCTTCATGAGAACAAAAGAGGTCAACACTTCCTCATCCACTACCACCATGCTAGTAAGAGTTGCAGTGTGTAACATAGCTGAGACAGCTACAAGGTACAGACCTTCTCTGAGAATCAGCCTAAATGAATATCCCAAACTCTCATAGCAAAGGCCTAGCAAAAGGAAAATCTTGCTCCTCTCTGAGCATAAAAAATGTTGTTTTAGTATCTATTGTCATATACTGTATGTTCACCTTTCAACAAAAAAAAAGTACACAGCATACAAAAGGGCAGGAAAAAACATAGTATGGAAAGATAAGGCAATCAACAGAACCAGAATCAGACATATGTTGAATTTATCAGACAAGGAATTTAAGATTACTATGATTCATATGTTAAAGATTCTAATGGGAAAAGTAAATAAGATGCACAGATAATTTTAGTAAAGAGATAGAAATGGTAAAAAAAATCAAATGCAAAGCTAGAAATCAAAAACACAGTAACAGAGATGAAGATTATCTTTGAGAGGCTCATTAGTAGACTTGACATAGTCAAGGAAAGAATCAATGAAGTTGAATATACATCAATAAAATGTACCCAAACTGAAACACAAGGAGAAAAAACTTGGAAAATAGACCAAGGTTTCAGAGGTATGGGACAATATCAGACAGTCTAACATATACATAATTTAGAATCTTGAAGGAAGAAAAAGAGAGAATGGACGTAAAAAATATTCAAGAAATAATGGCTGAGAATTTTCTAAATTAGTAGCAAACACCAGACCTCAGATCCAAGAGGTTTAGAGATCCCCCAGAAAAATATGAAAACAAAACAAATAAAATAACCAAACAAAAACTCTAAGACATATTAAAAGACAAAGAAAATCTCGACAGAAGCCAGAAGGAAAAAGACATTACCTATAGAGGAATAAAGATAAGAATTACAGCAGACTTCTTGTAAAAAACTATAAAATAGAATGATATCTTCAATGTGATGAAGGAGGAAAAAAATGTCAATTCAGAATTCTACATTCAGGAGAAATGTCCTAAAGTATATTTCTATACTAGACATCAATAAAGGCTTTGTGAGAGAAACAAAAATGTAAGGACCTACCGATAAGCAGCAGACCCACCTTATCAGAAATATTGAAAGCCATTCTTCAAGGTAGGAAAAAATGACATACATCAAAATATTAGATCTGCACCAAGAAATAAAGAGTATCAGAAATGGAATACATGAAGGGCTTACAAAATCATTTTTGTCTTATTTTAAGTGCTCTAACAAATAACTATTTAAAGCAATAGTATTAACAAGTTGTATATTTATAGCATATGTAAAAGTAAAATTATGAGAACAATGGCACGTGAGAGGGAGAGAAGAACTGGAAATAAACTTAGAGTTTTTGAACTACATGGGTATCAAGACAGTATTATTTGAAGATGGATTCAGATTTTGTAAAATTTTATTATATAGCCTAGGGCAACCATTAAAAAAGTTTTTAAAGGTTGAATTAAATCCAGAGAAGACAGAGAAGATAAAAAGAAATAAATAACAAGTGAAACAAAAAAACTGCCAGTAAGATGGCAGATTTTAATCCAATCATATCAATAATCATCTTTAATGTGAACAGTCTAAACACACAAGTTAAAAAGACAGAAATGATCAGAATTAAATTTAAAAAAAAAAAACACCTGGATTCAACTTTATGCAGTCTATGAGAGACCACTTTAAATAAAAAGGCTTATTTAGTTTAAAAATAAAAGGATGGAGAAAGATACATCACACAAACACTAACAAAGTATTTGCATTAATTTTAGACAAAGCAGACTACACAACAAGGAATATTATCAGAGATAAAAGATGATATTACATTATGAAAAAGAAGTCAGGGATCCCTGGGTGGCGCAGCGGTTTGGCGCCTGCCTTTGGCCCAGGGCGCGATCCTGGAGACCTAGGATCAAATCCCACATCAGGCTCCCGGTGCATGGAGCCTGCTTCTCCCTCTGCCTGTGTCTCTGCCTCTCTCTCTCTCTCTGTGACTATCATAAATAAAAAAAAAAAAAAAAATTTAAAAAAAATAAAAAATAAATAAAAATAAATAAAAAAAAGAAAAAGAAGTCAATTATCCAAGAAAATATAATAATCTTGAATGTGTATGCACCCAACAACAAACTTCAAAACACATGAGGCAAAAATAGGCAGACCTTAAATGAAATAGACAGATCTACAATTTTAGATGGAGACTTCAACACCTCTCAAAAATTGATAGAAGTAGGCAGAAAATCAGTAGAAAGAAAATCAGCAGAGCAACGCCATCAACTAACTTGTCCCACTTGACATTTATAGAGCACTAAATCAGCAGCAAAATACAAATTCTTCTCAAGTGCACAGAGAATATTCTTAGCCATAAAAAAACTTTCACAATTTAAAAAAATGAAAAATATGAAGTATAATCTCAAACCTTATGGAATTGATAATAATAGATAATAATATCAAGATATCTGGTAAATATCCAAATATTTGGAAATTAAGCAATACATGTCTAAATAATGCATGAGTCAAAGATTAAGCCTTTAGGGAAATTTAAAGTATTTTGAAATAAAAGAAAAAAATATATATTAAAAATTTGTAGGATGCAATTAAAGCATTTTTAAGTGGAAATTTATATTTAAATGCTTATACTAGAAAAGAGCAATAGAAAGACCTGAACTCAGCAATGTATTCTCCCATCTTAAGACATTAAAGGAAGCGAAATTAAGTCTAAAGCAAGCAGATGAAAAAAGGGAATAAGAAAATAATATAGACCAGAGAACAATGAAATTGAACACAGAAAACCAAAAGCTGATTCTCTGATAAAGTCATAAAATCAGTAAGCCTCTGGTCCAGTTTCCCCTCAAAAAGAGAAAGACACAATTTACCAGTATCAGGAATGAACTGATCGCATAGGTATTAAAATATATAAGGGAATACTACAAACAAGTCCATGTTCATAAATTCATCAGCTTAGGTAAGATGGACCAATTCCTTGCAAGGCCCAAGATTCACTCAAGAATAAATACTTAAACCAAGTAGTCCCACATCTATTAAAGAAATTGAATTTGTAGTTTAAAACTTCCAAAAAGAAAACCCAAATGATTTCACTAGTGAATTCTATAAAACACGTAAGAAAGAAATGATGACAATTATACACCATATCTTTCAGAATACAGAAGAGAAAGGAATATTTCCCAGTTCATTTTATGAAGTCAGCATTAGTTTAAGACCCAAACCAGAGTGTATATTGCAAGAAAACTATAAACCAAGATAGATCACAAATATAAAGTCAAAAAATTTCAACAAATTAGCAAACTGAATCTCGTGATATATATAAAAAAGATAATACATGACCCATTGAGATTTATCCCAGACCCTAGGAATACAATAATTACAAAGATACAAGGTTGGTTCAAATTTAAAAAAAAATCAATATAATTTACCATGTTAACAACCATATCTATCTAACTACCTATCATCCATCTATCTATCTATCTATCTATCTATCTATCTATCTATCTATCATCATCTATCTATCTCTATTCAGTAGAAGCAAAAACAAAATTTAATATCCATGCATGAAAAAACTCAACAAATTAAGAATAGAAAGGAACTTTCTTAAACTTATATAGGAAATCTATTAAAAACCTTCAGCCAACACTATACTTAAGGGTAAAATATTGAATGCTTTTCCTCCTAGTTTAGGAATAAGACAAGGAATCCATTCTCACTCTACTTATTCAACATCATACTGGAAGTTATAGCCAGTGAAATAAGCTAAGAAAAAGAAATAAAAGGCATATGGATTTGAAAGGAAAAAGATAAGATTGCCTTTATTTGAAGACAAGATGGTTGTCAATGTAGATAATTCCCAAGATCTAAAAAACACTCCTGAAACGAGTAAGTTTTAAAAGGTCAATACACAAAAGTCAATCATATTCCTATCTTCTGGCAATGAATAATTAGAATGTGATATTAAGAAACGAGATCAATACAATTGTAACAAAAAAGTTAAGTACCTAAGTATGCACTTAACAAAAGATGTAGAAAGGATGCTAAAAACTATACTGATGAAATATATTAAAGAAAATATATTGAGAAATATACGGTG